>NC_140543.1:40362603-40365103 GCF_057382185.1 Mchenga conophoros | reverse complement strand
AACTTTTTCGCCGTGCCCCTGGTACACCGCTCAGTAGCACTTTGCCACACAACTCTCCTCGTGCCTATGGTACGACAACTTTTCTCGTGCCTATGGTACAACAACTTTCCTCCGTGCCCCTGGTACGACAGCTTTTCTCGTGCCTATGGTACAACAACTTTTCTCGTGCCTATGGTACAACAACTTTCCTCCGTGCCCCTGGTACGACAGCTTTTCTCGTGCCTATGGTACAACAACTTTTCTCGTGCCTATGTACAACAACCTTTCGCCGTGCCCCTGGTACACCGCTCAGTAGCACTTTGCCACACAAACTCTCCTCGTGCCTATGGTACGACAACTTTTCTCGTGCCTATGGTACAACAACTTTCCTCCGTGCCCTGGTACGACAGCTTTTCTCGTGCCTATGGTACAACAACTTTTCTCGTGCCTATGGTACAACAACTTTCCTCCGTGCCCCTGGTACGACAGCTTTTCTCGTGCCTATGGTACAACAACTTTTCTCGTGCCTATGGTACAACAACCTTTCGCCGTGCCCTGGTACACCGCTCAGTAGCACTTTGCCACACAAACTCTCCTCGTGCCTATGGTACGACAACTTTTCTCGTGCCTATGGTACAACAACTTTCCTCCGTGCCCCTGGTACGACAGCTTTTCTCGTGCCTATGGTACAACAACTTTTCTCGTGCCTATGGTACAACAACTTTTCGCCGTGCCCCTGGTACACCGCTCAGTAGCACTTTGCCACACACACACTCCTCGTACCTATGGTACGACAACTTTTCTCGTGCCTATGGTACGACAACTTTTCTCGTGCCTATGGTACAACAACCTTTCCCCGTGCCCCTGGTACACTGCGCAGAAACTCTTTGCCACACACACACACCACTCGTGCCTATGGTACGACAACAGGCCCCGGGGACCTACATCGCACCTTGCTCTTGCCTCCCTTACAGCTGAAAAAGGTCCATGCCTGTGCCCTGGCCCTGCTGAAATTCCCTCTCCATTTAGCCGAGGCAGTGAGTCGGCCTCCTGTCTCCCTTTACGGTCGAAAAAGATGTGCTCCTGGGCGCGCTGGCCCTGCTGCTACTCACATCGGGCATGGACCTGGACCTCCAGCAGGCCCCGGGGACCTACATCGCACATTGCTCTTCCCTCCCTTACAGCTGAAAAAGGTCCATGCTTGTGCCCTGGCCCTTCTGAAATTCCCTCTCCATTTAGCCGAGGCAGAGAGTCGGCCTCCTGTCTCCTTTACGGTCGAAAAAGATGTGCTCCTGGGCGCGCTGGCCCTGCTGCTACTCACATCGGGCATGGACCTGGACCTCCAGCAGGCCCCGGGGACCTACATCGCACATTGCTCTTCCCTCCCTTACAGCTGAAAAAGGTCCATGCTTGTGCCCTGGCCCTTCTGAAATTCCCTCTCCATTTAGCCGAGGCAGAGAGTCGGCCTCCTGTCTCCTTTACGGTCGAAAAAGATGTGCTCCTGGGCGCGCTGGCCCTGCTGCTACTCACATCGGGCATGGACCTGGACCTCCAGCAGGCCCCGGGGACCTACATCACACCTTGCTCTTGCCTCCCTTACAGCTGAAAAAGGTCCATGCCTGTGCCCTGGCCCTGCTGAAATTCCCTCTCCATTTAGCCGAGGCAGTGAGTCGGCCTCCTGTCTCCCTTTACGGTCGAAAAAGATGTGCTCCTTGGCGCGCTGGCCCTGCTGCTACTCACATCGGGCATGGACCTGGACCTCCAGCAGGCCCCGGGGACCTACATCACACCTTGCTCTTGCCTCCCTTACAGCTGAAAAGGTCCATGCTTGTGCCCTGGCCCTTCTGAAATTCCTCTCCATTTAGCCGAGGCAGTGAGTCGGCCTCCTGTCTCCCTTTACGGTCGAAAAAGATGTGCTCCTGGGCGCGCTGGCCCTGCTGCTACTCACATCGGGCATGGACCTGGACCTCCAGCAGGCCCCGGGGACCTACATCACACCTTGCTCTTGCCTCCCTTACAGCTGAAAAGGTCCATGCTTTTGCCCTGGCCCTTCTGAAATTCCCTCTCCATTTAGCCGAGGCAGTGAGTCGGCCTCCTGTCTCCCTTTACGGTCGAAAAAGATGTGCTCCTGGACGCGCTGGCGCCGGCTGCTACTCACATCGGGCATGGACCTGGACCTCCAGTAGGCCCCGGGGACCTACATCACACCTTGCTCTTGCCTCCCTTACAGCTGAAAAGGTCCATGCTTTTGCCCTGGCCCTTCTGAAATTCCCTCTCCATTTAGCCGAGGCAGTGAGTCGGCCTCCTGTCTCCCTTTACGGTCGAAAAAGATGTGCTCCTGGACGCGCTGGCGCCGGCTGCTACTCACATCGGGCATGGACCTGGACCTCCAGTAGGCCCCGGGGACCTACATCACACCTTGCTCTTGCCTCCCTTACAGCTGAAAAGGTCCATGCTTGTGACCTGGCCCTTCTGAAATTCCCTCTCCATTTAGCCGAGGCAGTGAGTCGGCCTCCTGTCT
>NC_140543.1:40337591-40360003 GCF_057382185.1 Mchenga conophoros | reverse complement strand
GTGCTGAATCTGTCAGGCCTGTCAGTGGTTGTAAATATAAGATGTCTTTGTAATATAAAATAATAGAGTCTTGCCTGAGTTTTGTCTGACCCTGTGTGTGACGACAGCGCACTGCAGCGCTGCGAGCTATTTTTAGACTGTGTGTGAACATGCAAATGAGCTGTGAGGCGCACAGAGGATTTTTGCTTCCTGTTTAGTGTGTTTTTGAGTTTTATAATTATTATTTGCAAACAATGATACACGCCTGTAACTGAAACGCTGATTTTGCTGATTATAATATTACAAATAAGGTTTTGAATGACTATGCTGAATGTTTGATGTTTGGCTGGGTTTAGATATAGAAGAGACAAATTGTGCTTGATTAAGACCGGCACTTCAGCCGGTCTTAATCTTAATCTTAACTTCTTAATCTTAATCTTAATCTTAATCTTCAACCGGTCTTAATCACAATCTTAAACTTAATCACAATCTTAATCACAATCTTACTCTGCCGGCACTTCAGCCGGCAGAGTAAGATTGTGATAAAAATGATATTAAATAAATCTCTTAGTGTGTTGATACAGGTGGCTACGGGCCTGAACCAACTGCCCCCCACGAGCACACAAAAGGTTAAATTAACCCACCTACAAACACACATACACTAGAGCTGGGCGATATGAGATTTTTTCATATCACGATATGTTTTTTTCATTTCAGGCGATAACGATATCTATCACGATATAAGCCAAATAACTATATTTGTAAGATTTAAATGTGCTGTTGCTCACAAGTAAAATGTGAAATAATCAGCAGCTTGTTTTTAAATATTTATTTCCCATAATAAGTTCAACAGGGTAGATGTACTTAAGGAACATGAGACTTTTTCAGATAAATAAAGGCAAATATTGCAAACTACACAAAAGGCAGCCGCTAAAGCGTTTAAGTTTCAAAATAGAACAAACAAAACAGACTAAATTGTCAATTCCACTTAGAAACAAAATATTAATTCTAAAAATAAATCTTAGTTTGTTTTACAGAATAACAGACAAAACTGACTAACTTTTGTCAATATCAAATAAACTGAGAACTAAAAGGAAATTCTCAATCTCTCCTTGTTGTATAGCTGAGCTTTTCAAACAGTTTTAACAGTTACTTTAGTCTGACAAAAGCCGAATGACGAATCAGCGCTTCCAGTCAGAGACTGAGGCTACGTCCACACGTACACGGGTATTTTTGAAAACGGAGATTTTTCCATTTTCGTTTTAAAAAATAATCCCGTCCACACATAAAGGCAGAAATGAAGGAAAACGCTGCTATGAACATGCCAAAGCAGCAGGTGGCGCTAGATTCCTAACCGTGCAGAAATGTTGGCCAATCAGAAGTCTAGAAGCCTCGGTGGGAAAAAGTAAACAAAGCTGGGGCATAGAAGCAGAACCGAGTCGTATGTGTGGAGGGACAGTAACTGTGTGTGTATATGTAAGCATTTAAACACTGTAGAGAGTAGAATTAACAGTAACAGTATTGTAGAAATTCATTTCACCGAAACAATAACGTGGCGCACAGTGTGACGCATGCACCAGTTTATTGTATTTCCAGACTTGCTTTCGGCACAATTTACAGTGCACGCTACTCTGTTTTTTGTCAGACTTGAAATAGCCGAAATACCTTCACACTACGGAGCTTCTATGGCTCTTCCGTTCGACAATCTCTCCGGCGTTGGAACCATCATCTGTTTTCTCTTCGGTCACGCTCGGTTGATTTTTCTAGTCGGCACACTCATTTCCTCCATTACGCGCTGGCTCCATTACCCGCTGGCTGCTTCCCAAACAAACACACGTGCGGCTTGGCACTTGTGCTGTACGTAACAAGTCACCCGACGTGACGCTGCGGCTGTGATTGGTTCGGCTCTGCGCTACTTAATTTGGATTGGCTGACCTTTTTTTTTTTTTTTTTGAGGACAAGAGCGGCGAGGTCTATCGCGATAGCTTAATTTCTCTATCGAGTAAAAGTTATATCGCGATACATATCGTTATCGTTCTATCGCCCAGCTCTAACATACACGCAATGAAGAAACAGCTTACACCCATGAACACGTGAAGATTTTCCAGCAAGTTTAAAGCAGTGAAACTTAACATACACCCGCCGTTAAACAATAAAGTTATCCACTACTAACAAATAAACTCTCTGGGTTGCAGGACAACAATTTAACTTCAAAAAAAAAAAAAAAAAAAAGAAGACACTGGTATGACCAACCAGTGAAGGCACGACAAATTTAGTGGTTAGGAAAGTCAAATTGTGACATGTTTTCTTCTGATTGATTAATACAAGTGATTACTGAATGAAAAAAAATTCCATTTTTGAACTTTTAAACAAAATCTTAAGAATTTTAACATGTACCTGTGTTGTCCTGTCAGCTTGGTGGGTTATGAGAGGATTATATGGTGAGAAAAAACAAAAAAAGGGGGAGAGAAGGCTGACACAGGGCCTGGCCCCGGTGTTTCTCCCCTCTCTGAATGACACAGCCAACACAACATCATTATTTTCGTTCTGTTTTGTTTTGTTTTTGTTTTGTTTTTTCTCTTTATGTTTGATTACAGGCTGCTTTGTTGGCCCAGAAAGCCGAGGCTGACCCTGGACTCCTGCTCCCCCTCCCTACCATCTTTGCTCTCTCCTCCACCATCTTTGATGTGACCCTGACCAAATGCTATAGCAGCTGGACCCACAACAACAACTTGAAGATGTCAACAGCGCTGCAGGAAAACGATCTTATGCAGCGGAGACGGAGAGCGTTAAATCCAAGGCCCGTTTCACTACACGGGGGAGATTTCCAGACAGCTTCAGCTGACAGAGCTGTGAGGAGACGCCCATTAAGCCCAGAGGAAAAGTGAGGCCGAGAAAGACAATGCTGACCTTAACCACTCTGCATCAAAGCTGTGCAGGACAGTGACGGACCAACACTGATCATCGGGCAGTAAAAAGGGCGTGCCAGAGACAGGAGGAGTAACTGAGGTCAGGAGGCACCTCAGAATGGACAAAAGCACCAGGAGAAAATAAGCTGAAGGCACAGGTGTCGGGGCTCGGCCAGGAGCTGACCTCTAAGAAGACTCGAACAGCAGAGCTGCAGAAGGCCGTGGAGCAAAGCAAGGGAAACATCAATGGACTTCAATCTGATGTGTATGGAAAAGACTCTGAGGTTTCTGCCCTCAGTAAGAGCTCAAGGCATCAGAGCAGAGACTGAGCATGGCTCAAGAGGAGCTGGCTGATAATCGAACCCATCAGGCTTGGAGTCCCAGACACAGGACTTGAAATCAGGCCGGAGCTTGCTGGAGCCAGATGAGCATTGTGATTTGTCCAGTCTGCTGTGGAGTGAACGTTAGGGGGATGGCTTCCTGTCGCCTCTGCCGTCCTCCGGTCGCTCAGCTTCCTTGGCTGCCCAGAGCCGGACTGAACGCTCGAGCCGAGACACCCCAGCAAACATGGACTCCATTCCCCTGGAATGGGACCACGACTACGACCTGAGCTGTGGGCTTGAAAGTGCAAGTGGGGATCCCAGAGAGCACCAGAGTGAGGAGGGAGACTTCCTTCGGCGCCCTGCCTCAGGCTTGTCAGATGTAGTGATCCCAGAGAGCCCTGAGGCCTTTGTTAAACTAACAGAACAAACACTGAGGTCTTCCACTGGGGAGGTTGCTGCTGCAGACTCTCATATACACCCTCTGGATGTCAGCTGTTTCCACCTGCAACAAACGGACAGCAGCCGCACTTCTGCAAGCACAGAAACGGACTCCTCATACATGGGATATCTGTGACTGATGGGCGACTAGCAGATCCCAGCAGCTCAGGAAGTGGAAGCTCCGGCAGGCTCAGGACCTCAGCAAGGAGATGAGAAAAAAAGCAGAACGAGCAGCAGTGGCAGCAGCTGAACTCTGACATGAACAAAATCTTGACCTAGCTGGGAGAGACAGAGGAAGAGCTGGAGCAACAGCGTAGACTGAAGCTTGGCACGGACATCCAGACGGTTGAGCTGCGTATCAAAACCCTGACGGAGCTACAGAAGAAAAAGGGTCAAGTTAAGGAGGAGCGGAACAAGGAGAAGATGCAGGACACTGGAGAAAAGGACTGCCCCAATTGGGGCCAGAACCAGTAGGGACAGAACTTTGAGCAGCAGAACCGATGGATGTAAACAGACTGAAATGGAGGAGGGCAGGACCCAAGGGCACGCTTTAGGCCGTGGTTTACCCAGAACACCACAACAGGAAAGTGATGAACACAAACACCCACACAAACACACATACGCATTCGTTGATTGAGGGGGAAATGACACACACACATGCACAAATCGAAATGCTGATTCAATTCACTGAGAAGTGATACACACACACACGCTGATGCAATGAAGAATGCTTTACTAACAAATGCTGCACACTAACATTCAAATACGGAGTCTGTTATAACAACAAGAACCCATCAATTATTTATTGGTTAAATGCATTTCATGTCACCCAGAGGGCATTTGTAGATTTAGGGGACAAGGTCTATTGCAGTTTGGTAATGAAAATAATGTGTGTGCGTGATGTCTGTTTATGGCTCAAGGCCTCCACTGAATTGTTTACTGTGCTTCACACAGCCTAACAAGCAGTGTTGGGAAGGTTACTTTTAAAATGTATTCCATTACAGAATACAGAATACATGCCCCAAAATGTATTCTGTAATGTATTCCGTTACGTTACTCAATGACAGTAACGTATTCTGAATACTTTGGATTACTTAATATATTATCATGCTTTTTACAACAACGTGAATGTACTATTGCTGTGTGATTTATTACTATTACTGAAGGTCCGCGACTCCGAACTGTAGTAAAGGGACCTCTGACTAATACGGCGGGGTCCCTGTCGGCTCGTAGCCGAAAAATAGCTTTACTTTGTTGTGTGGGTCAACTTTTCTTGCGAGAGACAGAGAGAGGCGTTGAAAGACTGCTCCAACGGAACTTATTGTTTCGGAGGAAAACACGAACACGGTGTACAGTCGAGTCTTAATAGCTTACTTACAACTGGGCTCGTCAGGCACTCTTCTTGGCTGCAGTGGTTATTATTATATTTACATGCTTCCAGCTCCCGTTTTTTCTCAATGACAACTCGTACCTTTCCACTCCCCTTTTTCTCCCTCCTCGCGCTCACAGACCCATAACGTGTATGGCAGTCCATTCTCCCTGCAACACGGACTACACTGCCCATGATGCTGCATTCTTTAGAGCTATGCTTGTAGCATTCTGCCTGTTAGCTTAGCACAACAACAACAACAACGAAAAGGCGCTCTCTCACCCAGGAAACACGCAGAGAGAGAGCGTCGCCCTGTAACCATGGCAACCGTAACGCTGCCGCCTGGAACAACAGAACGTAGCTGTCAAACAAAACCCAAACAGTCCTGACCCGCGACAAAATGAAACAGGAAAGTACCGCAGTGTAATCCATTTATTTCAACAAAGTAACTGTATTCTGAATACCACCTTTTTAAACGGTAACTGTAACGGAATACAGTTACTCATATTTTGTATTTTAAATACGTAACGGCGGTACATGTATTCCGTTACTCCCCAACACTGCTAACAAGGAGCAGTGGTACAGAGTGAAAATGATGAATGAACGGTGTGAGTTTTATTTCGGAGAGAATATGAAAAGGTTGTGTTGATTTAACTTAGTTGTTTAAGTTTCTGCCAAAGCAAAGCGTCTGTGTGTAACCAGTGTCCACTATTGAGTCAAGTCACTAGGATGATTCTATCAGTGAGGTTTGGATTGTTTTCCTTCTGTAAGAGAGAGAAGGATGGTTTTATGTTTGAACATGTTTGCAATGGGCCCCAGTATCTGTTATTATATGAGTGTTTTATTGGTTACGTTTGTTTTTGCTTTCGTTACAGTGCACTGAGATAAGAACGTCTGAGAGGTGTGATCCACCGGTGGTGATATTTTTGGTATTTTGTGAGCTCCTGATTTAACAAATCGGCTCCTTAATCCAGGTCTGAGAGATTGAACTTTAAAGCGCTATAAAATATTCTTACTGAAAACAGTGGCAAAGTGTTTTTCTCCATGATTATAATGGGCTGGGGAGAAATTCACTTACATGGGACACTGATCGAATGAGAAGTCCTGAGCCTAAAAGGATTGCAGCGAGTCAATCCAGTCCAAAGAAAAAATAACAAACAAGGAACTGTTTCCTTTAAAATGATGACGTCATCTTGCTGGTGATGGAGGCTCGGATAGGTTGCGCGTGAGACCCCATTATCAGCAATATCTGGAATGAATGTGTGTGGATGTATGCATGTGACTGGACTGTGATGGACTGACGACTAAAAGTTTTAACTGACTTGATACTGAGACAAAAACGGTACCGACTTTAGGATTAGTAAATGTCCATAAACAATTCGCCCAGCCTGTAAAAGAAGGGTGGATGTTTTGTCTTGCTTTGTTTTGTTTTTGCAAGAACAGAAGGTTGACAGAGACTAAGGGGGGAGGCTGTAGCTGCACAGGAGTGTGAACTGCAGACTTAACCCTTTGGTTGCTAATTTTGAGTTACTGATGTTTACATTAAGAAAATTGTGTTTTAGTAGCTGTATTTCGATTAATGTATCATATTATATGGTTGAGAATGTTAAATGCTAAAGTGAAGAAAAGGTTTGATTCCACTCATGACTGAACATGTTATTATTAACCATAGTGGGTTACTGTAGAGAGTCAATTAACTTTTATAGAGGTAAAAAACAAAACAAAACAAAACCCTCTACCGAGGTCTATGAATAACAGGGGAATGATAGACTTGTCACACGCAAAATAGAGATATGTAATGATAAACACTGGTCCCCGCCTTTTGGGTGCTTTCTTGAAATAGTCAGCAATTTAAAAGTAAGATAGAACCGACAGGGGTGGTGCTGCACAAGAACAAGAGTAAGGTAAAGTAAAATATTGTGTTTAGCTTTGAGAAATTCAAATTAAAATGTACCATTACACTCAAAGGGTCAATATGAAGTTCAATATATGCTAATTTTGAATGAAGTACATGACTGGTGACTGTTCTGTCCTGAGCTTTTGTTTTTACAGCACCCGCTTGACCACAGCAACAGTTTCTCGTCACCGAAAAAGGGGTACTTGCAAAGAATAGAGAATGGGGAGGAATATCATCAAAACTGGGAAAGGTAAGCCCCAAAGGGGGTGATAACGCCATAACTTTCACTTATGGTCAAAATTCTCAAAATTTGACCCTGAACTTGAAAAATTCTTCAAACATTTAGAGACAGAGTGGAGGTTTAGATAAACATAATGTCACAAACCACATAAGGATGGAGCACTTGAATCGATAATATGGTGAATTGATACGCAGTGAAATGTTGATCATGTTGATTATGTTTATTCCAGTGTGTAGAGCAAGGTTATTACGGTATTATTAAAGACAACAAATGAAATAATGAAAACTAGAAGTGGAAAAACATTTGCGTTAACGGAAAGTTTTGTAAGCAGGAGATTAAAACTTATTTATATAATAATATCAAAAAATGTAGATCAATGATTGCACTGGGCTTTCTATTTCACAAAAGTCAATTCATTTATGATATCTGAGGAAGTACTGTGATATTTTTATTGGGAGACACAAAGGAACATTTGGCACTTCCCACATCTCACATATGTTTTACTGTTGCACCCAACTATTCTACAACTGAAATGCCTTGGACCGTTAACCATTTCAGGCAAGTGGAGTGAACCATATTTTTCTGCACTCTCATCTGATTGGGCCTCCTTTTCTTGATCTTTGGAGAGAACTTTTCACTACTGGTATTATTCAGGTCTTGTTCACATGTTTGTCCCTGGTTTCTCAGCCAAGAGGAGCTTGAACTCCAGATACGGTGAATTCTTTTCGCACATTGAGATCACTGATAACTTTTAGCAACGATGTGATCTTGTAGAAACAATTAGGTGTCATGGATTCATTTATAAATGCGACTCTTATTTTTTACTTTACTGGAAAACATTTCTGCATTTTACCCATATTTTATTTTTAACTCAAAATCAAAAATTCCAGATTCTCCTACATGTTGGTTTTGGACCAGATAGGACGACAGATTTCAGGTGGCCCTGTGTTTTTCTCTATTACATCTGCCACTGCATCTCGATAATCTTTGTGTGGCTCCTCCTGGGTTCTCACCCTCTCCTATCTGGCTCACATGACTCTCATCTTCTGAAAAATCTCTGTTTGAATCTCGCTCAATTATTCTGTTGAGAATTCTCTCCGCCTTTGTTAAAGAGTTGTCTACTAGGAAAAAGTGAAATAAATACAAGTAAAAAGTCCCAACGTGCACTAGAGTACACATTAATAAATTAGTCATGTTCTCTGTGAAACTAAATAAGCCTAATTCTTAAAGACCCCTTAAATTATTTACTAGATGTTTATTTTTGAATAAAATAAAAATCTGAGTTTAACAAAACATTTTAAATGTAAATATCAAGCTTACCTTTCTTTCTTCCATAAAATGTGCTGGTGGGCACGCCAGCCATTTTGAAAAGGTGGGGAAAACAATTGGCAAGGCCACACCCCCACACATGTGATATAATGTTAAAGGTACTGTTTTCCTCTCTAAGAAACATCAGGACTTAGAGGAGTGGCAAGTAGAGTATGAGAGCTACAAGCAAAAACTAAATGTGTACTACAGTGCGCAAAAATGAATTACTGGGTCATCAGGGGGTTATGAGGGACATTTATAAAACTAAAAATCCCACAAACCTTGAAGTGCACTTGAAAAGCTCACACAAGAAGGTTAACCTAGCTTATCTTGAAGAGCTCCCCCACTCAACCCGCATCCCCAGAAAACAGCTAACCCCAGATAAGGCAGCGTGATGCATCCCGAGACAACAGGACTGGGACATCTAAATAAATGTGTGAAACAATCGCCTTCAAAAAGTCTATCAATTAACTTGAACCAAAATTAGGAACACCTGGTGCAGCAAGAGTTAATAATCTTAATACCCAAGGATAAGCAGAGGAGCATGATTGATATAATGGAACTGGGATTTGGTGACAATTTTTAATTTTTGCAAAACAAAACTAAAACTATAACTGGCGCTAATCAAAACTAAACTGAAACTAAGGATTTTCAGAAAATAAAAACTAGACTAAACTAGCAAAGAATTGGTAAAAACTAATTACAACTGGTAAAAAATTGACAATCTGGAGTCGAAGCTAAATAAAAATAAAAACAAATGAAAATGGCAAAATGTTTAAAACCCTGGTGCAGAGATTCGCAAAATCTGACCAGGAAACGTTATAAAATGGATTGTCGGAACAGTCAGCGTTAAAGTCACCTTAGGCAGTCCAGACTAAGATGGCGTTGAACATCTTCAGGGCGGAAAAGGGTTGGTGTGACCAAGGTGTGGTTTGGCTTGTTGTATGTATAGTTTGAGATCATATGGCTCTGGATAGACCAGTTACCAGGGCATGGAAGGAGGACAGACTCATTAAATGAGGAGAAGGAATTTCCTGGGATTGGAGATCCTCTGGGTGAGTGGTTGACTGAAAGCATTCATAAAATAAAAGCTATCTGTTGTTATTCACTGATAATAGATTGAAAATTGGCCACATTTACAGCTGTATTGACTTGTGGTGGACGTAGTCTGCTTCATGTTTAAGCACTCTAATTAACAGATTGAAAATAGACACATTAAAGGAAGAGTGTGCAGCGCCACCCTGTCAGACGCCAGTGACGGTGGGGCTCAGTGATGAATTAGGTGAGCTGCATTCATGGCTGACTCATAGCAGAGTTTCCCCTGCTGTGGTCAGTGAAGGAAAAACCAGGGGAAGGTCAAATTTAAGAGAGCCATCTATGAACGTTTATGTGTCAAGTTAAACGGGATAAAAGGGGGTGTTTTACTGTTATTATTGTATGAGAATCATGCAACAAGCATTGCATTGATCATCATTTATTGAAGCTTTTGACCTTATACTAACATCTGTGTTCCTGTGATTGTTATAACCTCTGATTAATCTTCTATTTACAGGTGTTAGGATAATGATATAATCTTTCTTTGCAGGTGTAACCATGATAATTTTTATACATATTGCAGTTTGTTGCTCATTGTAGAGTTGTGCTCAAGTTAATAAGGGTTAAAAGCTACAGTCAGCGCGAATGTCTGACTGATCTATTGAGGGAAAAGGCTTCGAGCATAGAGGGCCGAACGCGCTTACATAACATTGATATCATGTTATTCTTTGTGATCTTTTATTCAATTATGTCTTTAAGCTAAGTTCTAAATAGTGGCAGTTGATTAAACGACATTTATTAAAATATTAAATACCTGAGTCAGAACATCACACACAGATCACCTTAACAATCTGGGAAACCTTGTAGCTGCCTAACCTTTTCTTTGAATGTTCTAGCTCCGTTGATTTGACACATGGGAATGTGTCAAAAAAGGGGGGAAAGTTGAGCTTTAACATCAAACAAGGATTATTTGAACATTTTTATAACTTCATTTGTGTCTTTAATAACTTAGGAATGGTAAAGCTTAAGCTAATAGTGGCCCGAGAAGTTTCCGGACTTTCTGTAGAGGATCAGTGAGAAGCATAAATCATTATTTCCATGTTTAGGCATTAATCATTGAAATGAACTGAATTAATTAGACAAATTAATAATTTTTAGACACACCTTGCAAATGTGCTTATAATGAGTTGGCACTTGGTCTTTTGAAGGTCATAAGCTTCGTTCGGCGTGATGGTCCGGACTGATATATTGTAGGTATTGACTTTGAGTGCAGAGGGCTAAATGCATACACGCTTACACACACATAGGATATGATTAGAATAAGTCCCTGGGACATTCTGAATGTTTTAGACCAATTTTGAAACACTAGAAGGTCAGTAGATAACAACATTAGATTATTAGGGTTAGGAAGAGGGGTGTTTTGGTTTTCTGTCTCTTACAGAGAAAGGAACAGACACCAGACGAGGTCACAGAGATACGAGGATCCTTGGCAGCAGAGATAGATACGGTGACTGCCGAGACACCAACTGGGTCCAAGGGTGATGGCGTTTGGGCTCCAGGTAGTCACCTCAAAAGGATGGATTCCATAAACACAGCAATAACCATGAAGGGGTTGGCGGAAATCCGGGAACACCAGACCAACGAGGTTCGAAAGGCTCTTGGGCCACACAGGACCTGAGGATACACAGATCGTTGTTTGAAATCGAGGCAGAATAATCCCCTGATCTGTGCCACGACTGAAGGGTTGTCTAACCCCTGAGGTTGAAGAAAGAAGAGCAGAGGATCACCCAACTGGACGACACTGGTAGCTGCAGCAATAAAATAAAGGCTAAAAGCTCCTCGGACAGAGGTTCTAGTCTGAGTACGTCTGAAGGGTATAAGGTAGCACCAAATAAAGCTGTGGGAGAACTGGGGAGTGTCATCTGTACCTGCTATTGTTGGAATAATAGTTTTTCTTGCATCTGAACTGCGCAAACACAGAGGTCATCTCACATATGGTTCACCCATCAGGGGGACAAAGGACCTCAGGAGTGAGAAGAGATGAACCCGGCCACACTGGATTATAGGGTGTTGGTGAGCTCATTATTCTAACGAGCTCATCAGGGGGAATTGTTAGATTATAATATTATTTTATGCCATGTTATACCCCTAGTTAAAGATTGTGAATTATTACGTAGTTTTAGTTTGCAGTATTCTCCTGAATTAGAAGAAGCTGATAACTATTGCATTCGTTAAACTGATTTGAATTACATTAGACTGCTGATTTATTGTGGATGAATGATATTGTTTTATGATGTTATAAGAAATACTGTTTGCAGAAAGTCATCGCCTTATTTGTCTGATTAGAAGAGAACAGAGCATGCTGGAGTTTTCTGCCCCATCTCAGCAGGAGCAGATAAACGGGGAGCCAAGGTCGTAGCTTAGGCGCCGTGTGAGAGAAAAGCATGTGAATGTTTAGGCTTTTATGATAAGGTGGGAGCACCAGAGGCTATAAGAGTTTGAGTAATCCTCCACCATTTTGAGATCAGAGGCTGTCTGCATTCAGTTTCCATCTCCCACGTGTGTGACCATTAAAATCATCGTTTGACTTAACCCGGCCGGACCAGTGTTGTTATTTTGGTTTTTCTCTTGTCTCCATCCCCAATATTTTGAACCATAACACGCTCTGTACCCTCTTTATCAAAACCTCAGGACGGGACAGCTGAGTGTGATCAGCTGAGCCCTTGGTATTTCTCCAGCTTCTCGTGTTCCTTCTTCCTGATGTTGCTGTCATTCGGAACCGCTACATCGATCACTACGGCCGTCTTCTTCTGTTTGTCTACCACCACTATGTCCGGTTGGTTAGCCACCACCATTTTGTCCGTCTGTATCTGGAAGTCCCACAGGATCTTAGCTCGGTCATTCTCCACCACCCTTGGGGGCATCTCCCATTGTGACCTCGGGACTTCCAGGTTATACTCGGCACAGATGTTCCTGTACACTATGCCGGCCACTTGGTTATGGCGTTCCATGTATGCCCTGCCTGCTAGCATCTTGCACCCTGCTGTTATGTGCTGGATTGTCTCTGGGGCATCTTTACACAGCCTGCACCTGGGGTCTGCTGCCTGAGGTATTCACTGAGCACGCGGTCAGTTGGGGCCATCTTCCTGATGTATTCGTGGATGTTCATTATCTCATCCTGGACTGTGTTGCTGACACTCACCAGTTCCCGGCCTCCTTCCTTCTGCTTAGCGTACAGCCTCAGGGTGCTGGACTTGGGGAAAAACCCTCCATGCATGGTCAGGAGTCTTGATATCAGTGGCTTCTATCTCCTCCTTTGCTCAACTTATCCCAGCAGGGTACCTGATCATGGGCAGGGCGTAGGTGTTGGTAGCCCGGATCTTGTTCTTACCGTTCAGCTGACTCCTCAGGACCTGCCTGACCCTCTGCAGATACTTGGTGGTTGGAGCTTTCCTAGCGACCTCTTCATGGTTCCCATTTGCCTGTGGGATCCCCAGGTACTTGTAGCTGTCCTCTATGTCTGCAGTGTCCCTTCATTGGCTTCCTGTTAAATCCAGAATTCAAAATCCTGCCCCTCACATACAAGGTCTTAAATAATCAGGCCCCATCTTATCTTAATGACCTTGTAGTACCATATCACCCTATTAGAGCACTTCGCTCTCGCTCTGCAGGCCTACTTGTTGTTCCTAGAGTATTTATAAGTAGAATGGAAGGCAGAGCCTTCAGTTTTCAGGCCCCTCTTCTGTGGAACCAGCTTCCAGTTTGGATTCAGGAGACAGACACTATCTCTACTTTCAAGATTAGGCTTCAAACTTTCCTTTTTGCTAAAGCATATAGTTAGGGCTGGACCAGGTGACCCTGAATCCTCCCTTAGTTATGCTGCAATAGACGTAGGCTGCCGGGGATTCCCATGATGCACTGGGTGTTTCTTCTTCACTCACTATGTGTTAACAGACCTCTCTGCATTGAATCATATCTGTTATTAACCTCTGTCTCTCTTCCACAGCATGTCTTTATCCTGTCTTCCTTCTCTCACCCCAACCAATCACAGCAGATGGCCCCGCCCCTCCCTGAGCCTGGTTCTGCTGGAGGTTTCTTCCTGTTAAAAGGGAGTTTTTCCTTCCCACTGTCGCCAAAGTGCTGCTCATAGGGGTCATATGATTGTTGGGTTTTTCCTCTGTATGTATTACTGTAGGGTCGACCTTACAATATAAAGCGCCTTGAGGCGACTGCTGTTGTGATTTGGTGCTGTGTAAATAACATTGAATTGAAGAGAAGAGCTGTACATAGCCACACATACACAGAGGTGAGAGCACTAAGGTCAACAGTTTATTCAGCACTGCCATTGTGTGAACAACACATACGTTTCAGTTACATTCTTGGGGTTCCAGCATTTATTCAGTGGACCTCTGTTTAGGTGTGCACTGTGGTCAAACTATTATAAACCAACTTATATATGCAGTGTTGGGAGTAATGGAACACATGTACCACCGTTAAGTATTTAAAATACAAAATATGAGTAACTGTATTCCGTTACAGTTACCGTTAGGTGGTATTCAGAATACAGTTACTTTGTTGAAATAAATGGATTACACGGCGGTCTTGTCCTGTTTGATATGTTCGGCTGTCCCCGCTCTATTTTTGGTTTCCACGCCGGTGGAAACCCAAACAAAACATGGATTAATTGGCTCTAATGTCTGTGTCTCAATCTTGCGTCTCATAATGACGTGAAGAAATATATATTTTAAATGATTTAATATGAAGGCAACAGGCAGAGTGTTACAGGCATAGCGCTAAAGCATGCAGCCTGATGGGCAGTGTAGTCCGTTTAACTGCCATAAATGTAAATTATGTCAGTTTGTTTAAGTGACGTAAAGGGAAGTAAAAGGCATGTGCAAGAAGCTAAGTTAATAAGTTAACTAAGGCAGAAGAAGGAATAAATAAGCAGTTTAAAGTAAAAGAAAGCTGCAAAGAAGAAGAAATTGGGAATTATTTTTGTTAAGTTGTTCCTGAAGCGGACTCATTCCCTCACGGTTACGTGCAGCCAGCGAGGTACGTTAACTGTGTTTGTTTATCGCGTATTTGTTAACTTGGGTTTAAATGTTTATTTGTAATATTTATGTTGGTCATTCTGTACTTTTATGTAATAACAGTTTGACGGTGGATTTTATGGGGTTTCTGAGGAGAAGTGTGACGGAAGAATAAATCCATCTGTGAATGAAGAACCGTGGTGTCGTGTATTAACTGGAGGGAGTGATAGTCCGTGCTGCAGGGAGAATGGACTGCCATACCCGTGATGTGTCTGTGAGCGAGGGAGGGAGAGAAAGGAAAAGTACGAGCTGTCATTGAGCAGAAACGGGAGCTGGAAGCATGTAAATATAATAATAACCACTGCAGCCAAGTCAGTGCCTGACGAGCCCAGTTGTAAGTAAGCTATCAAGACTTGACTGTACACTGTGTTCGTGTTTTCCTCTGAAACAATAAGTTCGGTTGGAGCAGCCTTTCAACGCCTCTCTCTGTCTCTGCTAGCAAACTTGACCCAGACAACAAAGTAAAGCTAGTTTTCAGCTACGAGCCCGACGTATTAGCCAGAGGTCCCTTTACTACGGTTCAGAGCTGCGGACCTGTTTTATATACGCACGGAATAGTTTTCTATACGAAAAAAGTGCAGCTTTACCTAATGTCCACCTACTGTTACTCATTTATATTAAGATTTAAACATCTAGTTGGTGTTGGTGTGGAGAGTAACCTTCAGTAACAGTAACAAATCACACAGCAATAGGACATTCATGTAGTTGTGAAAAGCATGATAATATATTAAGTAATCCAAAGTATTCAGAATACATTACAAACTACATTTTGGGGCATGTAATCTGTAATCTGTAATGGAATACATTTTAAAAGTAACCTTCCCAACACTGGATATATGTTGTGTGACACCTTGGTAACAAGAGAGCTTAAATTCAATTATATATATATTTGATGAGCCTGAACAAGCTGATATTAATTAATTTGAAATGCTTTCTAATTACTGAGATTTCAGATGGTGTCAGGACTGTTCAATACTTTGTCATTTTTCATTATTACAGTTTTAAGGATATTTGTAGCTTGAATTCTTTACGTGTACACTGGATATTACCAGCATCTCAATAGCACCTTTGTTGTTCACTTCTTACCTGCCGAGTGTGAATATTTAGTGGTGGTACAGAAATACTAACTGCATCATATGAAGTGTATTATACAGGGAGTGCAGAATTATTAGGCAAATGAGTATTTTGTCCACATCATCCTCTTCATGCATGTTGTCTTACTCCAAGCTGTGTAGGCTCTAAAGCCTACTACCAATTAAGCATATTAGGTGATGTGCATCTCTGTAATGAGAAGGGGTGTGGTCTAATGACATCAACACCCTATATCAGGTGTGCATAATTATTAGGCAACGTCCTTTCCTTTGGCAAAATGGGTCAGAAGAAGGACTTGACAGGCTCAGAAAAGTCAAAAATAGTGAGATATCTTGCAAAGGGATGCAGCAGTCTCAAAATTGCAAAGCTTCTGAAGCGTGATCATCGAACAATCAAGCGTTTCATTCAAAATAGTCAACAGGGTCGCAAGAAGCGTGTGGAAAAACCAAGGCGCCAAATAACTGCCCATGAACTGAGAAAAGTCAAGCGTGCAGCTGCCAAGATGCCACTTGCCACCAGTTTGGCCATATTTCAGAGCTGCAACATCACTGGAGTGCCCAAAAGCACAAGGTGTGCAATACTCAGAGACATGGCCAAGGTAAGAAAGGCTGAAAGACGACCACCACTGAACAAGACACACAAGCTGAAACGTCAAGACTGGGCCAAGAAATATCTCAAGACTGGTTTTTCTAAGGTTTTATGGACTGATGAAATGAGAGTGAGTCTTGATGGACCAGATGGATGGGCCCGTGGCTGGATTGGTAAAGGGCAGAGAGCTCCAGTCCGACTCAGACGCCAGCAAGGTGGAGGTGGAGTACTGGTTTGGGCTGGTATCATCAAAGATGAGCTTGTGGGGCCTTTTCGGGTTAAGGATGGAGTCAAGCTCAACTCCCAGTCCTACTGCCAGTTTCTGGAAGACACCTTCAAGCAGTGGTACAGGAAGAAGTCTGCATCCTTCAAGAAAAACATGATTTTCATGCAGGACAATGCTCCATCACATGCGTCCAAGTACTCCACAGCGTGGCTGGCAAGAAAGGGTATAAAAGAAGAAAAACTAATGACATGGCCTCCTTGTTCACCTGATCTGAACCCCATTGAGAACCTGTGGTCCATCATCAAATGTGAGATTTACAAGGAGGGAAAACAGTACACCTCTCTGAACAGTGTCTGGGAGGCTGTGGTTGCTGCTGCACGCAATGTTGATGGTGAACAGATCAAAACACTGACAGAATCCATGGATGGCAGGCTTTTGAGTGTCCTTGCAAAGAAAGGTGGCTATATTGGTCGCTGATTTGTTTTTGTTTTGTTTTTGAATGTCAGAAATGTATATTTGTGAATGTGGAGATGTTATATTGGTTTCACTGGTAAAAATAAATAATTGAAATGGGTATATATTTGTTTTTTGTTAAGTTGCCTAATAATTATGCACAGTAATAGTCACCTGCACACACAGATATCCCCCTAAAATAGCTGAAACTAAAAACAAACTAAAAACTACTTCCACAAACATTCAGCTTTGATATTAATGAGCTTTTTGGGTTCATTGAGAACATGGTTGTTGTTCAATAATAAAATTATTCCTCAAAAATACAACTTGCCTAATAATTCTGCACTCCCTGTATGACAGGTGTAAAGGTACAGGCTGGAGGGTTTTTCTGTTCCATAGAGAAGCTAAACTTAACCTACACTCACACCAACATTAACACGCTACCAGTGCTGCTACAGCTCGTCGTGCAGCAGGTGTTCGCTGCAGGTCAGGAGACAGGACACTGTGACAGATGTAGGATAAAAGCACACAGCAGATTTCAGTAGCAAACATGAGCCTTGGTGAACAGCAATGACCCACAAAGAAAAACATCTTCTCTTTTTATTTAAAATAACTGCTATGGGGACAGAATGCACAGTGGCTCATAATGGTTTTAACACCAACCCTGTGAGTCAACGCCTACCAAACGCTTTTCATCCATACCAAGATCATGTCTTTGGTATGGATGTCTGCAGGATCAGACACGTTAACGTTCACCACACTTAGCAGCTGCTACAGTCTAAAGACTGGCTGGACTTTAAAATGTGCTGCATTCAGGTCATATGGGAAACATAGGAAATATGAGCTACATCAGCTTTCTGCTGGGACCTTATCTTTTATTTAGCTTGCAAACTTAACTACAACCAAATGCAATCAAGGCTGGTTAGTAAACACTTTAAGCACTGCAGTATTTATTTGGAAATGCTACCAGAACCCCCCTCTGGGAAAAAAGAAAACAGTGTGATTCCATCCACACTGACCCTCTCGTCCACTTTTCTGAGTGGATGCTGTGATTGGCTGGTGATGAACTGAGCAACAGGTGGCCCTCTGCACAGGTCTACAGGGTCATACAGGACCTCCAGCACAGTGGCTAGAGACCAGGCCTGGGTCTCACAGCTGAATGGACAGTGCTGGCCATTCTCATTGGTCAGCTCTGGCAGACCCTTCCATGGAGACCTGGTGGAGGTGGACAGGTAGGGACAGGTTAGTAAAGAAAAGCAATAAAAGGCAGTCGTTTCATCAGAGGTACAGGGGAGAGCGGCCTACCTCTCCAGGTGAGTGTAATGTTGTGACAGAACATTTTTCACCAAGGTAACCGTTTTGGTGTACGTGTCTTCTCCCAGCTTCTTTGCAAAGTAGAGTTTAGCACGCAGGAAGTACCCGACTGGCCACAGCCATTCCTACGCACAAACACAAAGTGTGTAACAGGTTGTGTGACACGTTATAGGTAATGTATCCGAAATCTGACAGTGAATCCTCTGAGCGCAGCCTGTAGGTGGATGATTTTCTACCCAGAGTCCATGTCTCTGACTTTTCTACCAGTGGAGATCTGATGCATTATTAAAGTTAACTTTTAAACATTTCTTCTGGTTGGCGTTCTGTTCAGCACTGCGTTCAACCATCTGCAGTGACAGACGTGGGACTCACCGGTCCTTGGTGGTAGTTGAAGCCTCTGGCCACGTTGTAGTTGTCATTGTCCAGTGCGTTATCATAGACGCCACAGTAAACCAGGTCACTGAGACAACACAATAAGAGCCATTTAAGTCTTTCACTGCTGTTACTGAACACGCGTTCTGCTGCGGCGTTTAGTTAGAAGCTTAAATGTATTACTCAGGATCGAGGGTTTTCATTCCCAGTGGTCCCAGCAGTTCTTCCCAGCTATCTCCAAAGCGTTCCAGGCTCTCTCCACCGTGAACAGCTCTGGAGCCTGGAGCACACACACACCACGCACACACACACACACACACACACGCACACACACACACACACACGCACACACACACACGCGCGCGCACACACACGCGCGCGCACACACGCACACACACGCGCGCACACACGCACACACACACACACGCACGCACGCACACACACACACACACACACACGTACGTGTAATTATTACTGAGTGTTTTTCACACAGTACTGAAGATCACAGCGAGGCGTTGGCTGTGGTTGGCTTACCACCACCATGGCGACAGTGAAGTTGGGTCTGAGCTGGTAGTCACACCAGGGGCTGGAGGCGCCGTAGCTGTCCTTATAGATGCCTTTCTTGTGCACCAGCTCAGGGTGCTTCTCATCAGGGTCATCTGGGTCACCGGACACCCAGAAGCCAGCTTCAAAGGACTGGCTGAGCTGCTCGTTCCACTGGGAGTACGAGATGAACACTTCCTTACCTGGAATAAGGTGGTTTGGTTTTAGGTGAATGACGATGGGGAATTCGTTTATGTGAAAACAGTGGAGTTTGTCACATACCATCTCTGTGTAATTTAACTCCATCGTATGGGAACAGGCCCTTGGCGTGAAGTTCCACCACCCAGCGAACTGCAGACTTACTCAGACCAACTATCTCCACCGCTGCTCCATCTCTGCACAAAAGGCACAGGACACGATATCAGTACCAACCTGGACTTTCCTTTGATTCACTGATGTTGTCAATTCAAATTGTAATATAAAGTTCTCTAAGCCAATTAAACTTCTGTGTTTTTGCATCTTTCTAACAGCAAATGTGGCACACAGAGTGAGGACATTTGTGTTTGTCAGTTATTATCGTTGTTCTAACAATGCTGCTTGAATTGGGACTAGAAAGAGAGAGCATATTTCTCCTGTTTTGGCTTCCCTTCATTGGCTTCCTGTTAAATCCAGAATTGAATTCAAAATCCTGCTCCTCACATACAAGGTCTTAAATAATCAGGCTCCATCTTATCTTAATGACCTTGTAGTACCATATCACCCTATTAGAGCACTTCGCTCTCGCTCTGCAGGCCTACTTGTTGTTCCTAGAGTATTTAAAAGTAGAATGGGAGGCAGAGCCTTCAGTTTTCAGGCCCCTCTTCTGTGGAACCAGCTTCCAGTTTGGATTCAGGAGACAGACACTATCTCTACTTTCAAGATTAGGCTTCAAACTTTCCTTTTTGCTAAAGCATATAGTTAGGGCTGGACCAGGTGACCCTGAATCCTCCCTTAGTTATGCTGCAATAGACGTAGGCTGCCGGGGGATTCCCATGATGCATTGAGTTTTTCCTTTCCAGTCACCTTTCTCACTCACTATGTATTAACAGACCTCTCTGCATTGAATCATATCTGTTATTAATCTCTGTCTCTCTTCCACAGCATGTCTTTTATCCTGTCTTCCTTCTCTCACCCCAACCGGTCGCAGCAGATGGCCCCGCCCCTCCCTGAGCCTGGTTCTGCCGGAGTTTCTTCCTGTTAAAAGGGAGTTTTTCCTTCCCACTGTTGCCAAAGTGCTTGCTCATAGGGGGTCATATGATTGTTGGGTTTTTCTCTGTATCTATGAAGCGCCTTGAGGCGACTTATGTTGTGATTTGGCGCTATATAAATAAAATTGAATTGAATTGCCCCACCTTGAATCGCTACCTTATCGTGGTGGAGGGGTTTGTGTGTCCCAGGGATCCCAGGGGCTATGTTGTCTGGGGGGCTTTTGCCCCTGGTAGGTAGGGGTGCAACGATATTCGTATCGATATTGAACCGTTCGATACAGTGCTTTCGGTTCGGTACGCATATGTATCGAACAATACAACATTTGTAATTTATTTTATCAACTGTCCTTCTGACGATGCTGTCTGTGTGGAGCGCTCAGTGAATCTGCGTTCGACTACTCCGCCTAGGCTGCACTGTCGACCCTAGGCGGAGCAGTCGAACGCAGATTCACTGAGCGCTCAACACAGACAGCATAGTCAGAAGGAAGAGCACAGGGCAAGCTAGCAAGACAGAAGTTAAGCTCTCCTTGCAACATGGACGTTCCCCACTTTCATTCAGATCTGGCGTTTGGAATTATTTTGGTTTTCATGTGACGTATGACCCTGAAGGTAAGCGAGTCATGGACTAAAGTAAAACAGTATGTTGGATGCGCCATGCAATGCTCAATTACATGGGTGGGAACTAGTGTGTTAGCGCAGTTAGCTCGTTAACGTGTTGGCCGTCTAGCCCCATGCACGGGGCGATCGGCGGTAGCTCGTTAACGGAGATTTGCCGTGTTGTGGCGTTAAGGTCATTTCAACGAGATTAACCTGAAAGCACTAGTGGGAACACAACGAATATGACTGCACATTTACATCATCTTAGTGCAAAGACAAAAACAACAAGCATGCTACTAACTTTAGCCGAGTCATTTAGACAGCTGTTAGCACATGATTCTCCTTATGCTGCTGAGAATATAGCCCAGAAGAAGCGGATAGTATAGCTTTTATTTTGGAAAGAGGCATTTCTCTGTAATAAACTCTCTTTTCCAAAGATGAGTGATTCCTTAATCAGATACAGGGCTCGCAAAATCGCTAGGCCCGATGTCCTGGGGCTAGCGATTTTTTTCAGACGGGCTACCCTGCCCGTCGGGCTATTGTAGGAAGGAAAAATATATGTCAATGCTTTTGCATTCTTTCAGAAATGTAGCTGGGTAATTATGTCATTGGCATCGGTGAGCCACTGTCAATATGTGACATATTGAAGTCACGTTTGAATTTGCGCTTGTTTTTTTGTTTTCACTTTGCAATCGTGCGAACTGTGTATAGAGAGCGACAGCACTGATCTGTGAGTGATGATAATTTGTGCACCAATTCCTCTGACATCGTCTTATTAATCGTTAGCTTACTATGCAAACATGACAAGTGAAATCTCCCGCAGCTTAAACATGTGAGAGGTTGATCGCGCAGAGAATCGCTGAGCTTATGTGAGTGCGCGTGTAAAAGCAGCAGGATATATATTTGACTACGATGACCTGGATGACTGAGAACCTTCACAGACAGATATATATTTTAGTTCTGCTGAGCCAAATAAGACAGGTCAGGGTGAAGAAGTGACAGCCAAAGAAAAGCTTACCACAAAACGGAGAAGTTATGACAAATCAGACTATAAGGCAAAAAGAAAGTGCAGCTTTATGGTTTCATGGACAAAAGAATTTCTGTGGCTGCAATATGACGAGCTAAATTGTTATTGTGTATATATTTATTTAGATTTAGATTTCTTCATACATTCTTATATAGTTCTATATTGTGTATTTTGTTGTACAGTTATTTTATTTTCAACTTTAATTTATATATTTATCTTTATCTTATTCTTCCCAGTTAAATTTACCCTTCATTCTAATTTGTGTTGTACAGTTATTTCATTTTTAACCTTAATTTATATTCTATTCCTTCCTAGTTAAGTGTGCCTATGCGAAGGCACACTTATTACTATTGCTCGGATTTAT
>NC_140543.1:40303471-40337491 GCF_057382185.1 Mchenga conophoros | reverse complement strand
GCAAACTAAACAAGTCAATATATGGACTGAAGCAGTCGCCACATTGCTGGAGCAAAGCTTTTACAGAGTTCATGAAAAGGATTGGTTTTACACAGAGTACTTCAGATCAGTGTGTGTTTGTTAGAACAGGTCAGGAGTTGGAAATATTGGCTGTGTATGTTGATGATCTGAGTTTGATTACAGAATCAGCAGAGAGCATGAAGACCTTAAAGGACACTCTGAAGAAACACTACAAAATGAAGGACATGGGTGAGCTATCCTACATTCTGGGCATCTCAGTGGTCCAAGACAAGGACAAAAACCATGTTGCGCTTCATCAGAGACAGTATATTGAAGACATACTACAAACGTATGGAATGGACAGTGCCAATCCAGTAGCAGCTCCAGCTGACACAAATGTCAAATTAAGAAAGAGTGATGATGTCATTCAACCTGTAAACCCAAGCATGTATCAGTACATGGTTGGACGTTTATTGTATGCAGCCATGGCCACATGACCCGATATTGCACAAGCAGTGAGTGTGGTGTCAAGGTTCAATGCAAACCCAAACACTACACACCTGACAGCTGTGAAAAGAATCCTGAGATATTTGAAAGGAACTCTAAACCTGGGACTCAAATATCAAAGAACAGAAACAGGAACCTTGGTTGGGTATTCAGATGCTGATTGGGCAGGTGATCAGGACGATCGACGTTCTACAACTGGAAACATCTTTCTACTTGCAGGAGGTGCGGTCAGTTGGCTTAGCAAGAAACAAGCAACAGTTGCACTTTCAACTGCAGAGGCTGAGTATATTGCTTTGAGCCAAGCTGCACAAGAAGGAGTTTGGTTAAGACGACTACTAACTGAGCCTGGAATGGAGACCACAGCAACAGTGATCCTGGAGGACAATCAAGGAGCAATTGCAATCGCAGAAAATCCAGTTGATCATGCAAGAATAAAGCACATAGACATTCGTTACCACTACTTTCGTGAATGTGTGCAAAATGGACAAATCCAGCTGAAGTATTGCTGTACAGAAAACATGAAGGCTGACATCTTAACCAAACCACTGTCTAGACAAAAGTTTGAGTATCTCAGAGAGAAGATTGGACTGTGTTCAGTTTAAAAAGGGCTATCATATGCTTAACATGCCTATATTATGCTTATGTTAAGATGTCAAGCATATCTACACCGCATTCATTACTCCAAGGCAAGACTGGCCAAAATATTTCAAAACATAGATGCAAGCTGTGAGAGATGTAGAGATCCCTCTGCAGATTTAACACATATGTTTTGGTCATGTTCAACTTTAAAAGCCTACTGGTCAACAATTTTCAAAACATTGTCTGAAGCATTGAATGTTGAGCTTCAACCCAATGCAGCTATGGGTATATTTAGTGTCACAGATAGACGACATAGAACATTAAGGAAGAGTCATAAAAACATAATCGCTTTCACTACACTGCTTGCACTCAAGAAGGATATTATTGCATTGGAAGTCAAAAAAGCCACCCAAAGTGGCTTTGTTGTTTAATGACCTGACACAATTTATACAGTTGGAAAAGATAAAGTACGCTCTCAAGGGGTCGAAGGAGAGATTCTTTGCAGTTTGGGATACATTGCTAAAACATTTAGAGAAAATTAAAACCATACCCACCTGATAGACGCTTGACAGCTGCTGTACATCCTTTTTCTGTATGATTGTGATTAATTTTGTGCAAATTATTGCCCTTTAAGTGCACATCTTCAAATATGGTGAATTTCCTTGTATGTCATTTAAATTCTGGATCGGCGTCCAACATGTTCTTGGGGTGGGGTAAATATATAAAAAGGAGCATTGTGGCCTTGCTACATGTATATCTTTGTACTACCATTGTTGATGCTCAATAAAAAAATGTCAGGCATATTGTAATGCAGAATAATAGTTTTGTCTAAGATGGACACAGTACATTTTTTTTCTTTTGTGTGAGTTCAAAACAAAAGAGAAAATGTTTTATTTTCTAGTAACACTGTGATATAGGTGCATATTTTTTTGGGGAAAGAAATAAACAATGCCAGTGAAGTAAGTGAACTCCATGGTAAAATTAAGTGGGAGTGTTGTAATAGTAATTTTACAATGTATGTTGAAGGGATATTACTGCCCTCTGTTGGTGTGTCTGTGCATTACATGCAATAAAAGGTGTTCGTTAAAAACATCAAACGCAACCATCGTCGGCCTGATCACTGCTGGAGAGGAGACGGCTTACAGGGAAGAGATGGCTCAGCTGGTGTCCTGGAGCCTGGAAAATAATCTCTCCTTAAATGCTGAGAGGACTAAGGAGATGATTATTGACACAAGAATGAGGAAAGACCAGCACGCCCCACTATGCATTAACGGGACTCAGGTGGGTGAAGACATTCAAACTCCTCGGCACCCACATCAGTGAGGATTTCACCTGGACTCATAACACACGGTAGATCATCAAATAGGCTCAACAACGACTCTTCTTCCTAAGGAAGCTGAGAAAATTTGGACTCACCTCAAAACTTCTCAGTAACTTTTACAGATGCACAGTGGAGAGTATCCTGACAAACTCCATCATAGTGTGGTACAGGAACAGCATCACTCAGGACAGGAAGGCTCTCTTAGCATGTTGGCAAAACTCATCTGTGGAGTACCACTCCCACCACTACAGGACATTTACAACACTCCTACCATCTAGCAGACGCTACAGGAGTGTGAAAGCAAGGACAACCAGACTAAAAAACAGTTTCTATCCACAGGCCATCAGGCTACTGAATCACTGACTATGTCGAACTGTTTATCCATAACTGTAAATTTGCACTTTTGTACACTTATACACAGCATAATACAACTGTAATTACCCCTAACCTGTAAATTTGCAATTCTGTACATATCTCTACATATACACTGTTGGGATTAAGTAATTTGCAGTGCCTCAATAATGCTATACTTTTTATTAATAAGTGTTATAAAGTTATATAGTGTAGTATTAAGTGGACACAGCCCTGAAAAATAAAGGTATGAGACCATGTGTCGCTCACGCTTTCCTGGGAAAATGTACATAAGAGGGGAGCATCTCTAGTGGAAAGTTACTGAGACACTGTTGTTCAGACTAGAATGAGAGAGCTTCTGTAATAAAACTGCTAAGTGCGCGTCACCATTTTGAGATCCGCGGCAACGTGTCATGCAGGACGCATCTCCCTCCTAGAAGTAATGTGAAAGAGAAATAAAGTGTTAAATGGTCTAGTGAGCAGTGTTTTGTCTTTCATCGGATGCCTCTGAGGAATCAAAAGAAGTCGGTGAAGTGTTGATATTTAACAACACCTTAATATTGCATACTCTGTATAAATTATCACTGTGACATTGTTGCAGCCATTGCTGGACTGGTCATCGGGCATACCGGGCATTTATCAAGGAAGGTTTTGAGGAAATTGGGCCTTGCATCTTATTTTTAATGGATTTATCATTGTTAGTGGGCTGTGTCCCGACTGCTTTTAAACATGCGGTAGTGCACCCTGTTCTTAAAAAAAGTAATTTTGATCAGAAAGACTCTGCCAATTATAGGCCAATCTCGAAGCTTCCGTTTTTATCACAATTTTAGAGAAAGCCGTCTTTCTCCAAATACAGGCTTGCTTAGTTGCAAATAATATTACTGACAAATACCAGTCTGGCTTTAAGCCACACCATAGCACTGAAACGGCCCTGCTAAGAGTCTATAATGATCTTCTTGTATTTGCTGACTCTGGTCGCCCTGCCGTTTTAGTTTTATTGGATCTGTCTTCAGCCTTTGACATGGTTGATCATAATATACTCTTGAGGAGGCTAGAGCACATTGTAGGCATCACGCGTTCTGCCCTTAACTGGTTTAATTCTTACCTCACAGATAGATCCTTCTCTGTTGTGATGGGAGGATACTCTTCCTCTGTTGCCCCTCTCTGTTGTGGTGTGCCCCAGGGGTCTGTATTGGGTCCTTTATTATTCTCTTTGTATATGCTACCCTTGGGCTCCATATTTGAAAAATACAATATTTCTTATCACTTTTTACCAGTGTTGGTCAAGTTACTTGAAAAAAGTAATCAGTAATTAATTACTGATTACTTCCCCAAAAAAGTAATCCCTTTACTTTACTGATTACTTATTTTCAAAAGTAATTAATTACTTAGTTACTTTTTAAAAACACGATTTACAACCTGAAGAGGTGATAAAGCGATAGATCTTTCAGCCCAATTCTACTTTTTCTGCATAATCCATCATACAAAATGTAATCAAATGGAAAAGTCTCTTTTTAAAACTTGTTTTATTAGTTTTAATCTTTTAACTTCATGCATCAAGCAAAAATTTAATTATATGCAACATTCTCTGACTGGAAGAAATTAGTTTAACATTTAAACCTATTTTCTGCACATTCCAGCACATAAAATAAAATATTTTTTGTGTTTACACTCAGTCTTTCAAATAGATGCAAGTAAAACACAGCAGAAAATAAATAAAGTCAAAGACTCAGCGGTCCTGTTGCTCTATTTTCACCTGTAAAGCAGGAGTGGGGTAGGCGGAGGTTTACCCTGGTGCAGGTGTGCCGCGGTCAGTGGAAGAATCCACGAGTTTCTCTGTGAGTTTCCCATTACGTCGTAGCTACTCGGTGCTTGTTGGAAGTTTAGGGGTTTTTTCGCTGTAAAAAGAAGTTTTCTTCCCACGCACAGCGGACACTAATGTTTTTGTCACTTTTTATGGAATCAAACTCAAAGTAAGGTCAGTACTTCCACGCTTTAAACGCTGCACGCTCATACTCTCTCCCGCACTCGATATGTAATCCATTGTTGATCTGCACACAGCTGTTGTCACTAACGGCGCACTCGCTTACGTCACTGTCATGAGACATTCTCGCAAAAAAATCACAGTTTTAGTAACGCAGTAACGCAGCGTTCCTACGGAAAAGTAACGGTAATCTAATTACCGTTTTTGCAATAGTAATCCCTTACTTTACTCGTTACTTGAAAAAAGTAATCAGATTACTGCCCATCTCTGCTTTTTACACTGATGACATTCAAATCTATTGTCAACTGACTGATGATTTGGCAGCATCACTGACCTCCCTGAACGATTGCCTGAGAGAGGTTAAAGATTGGCTGCCAGAAAATTCTCTCGTTTTAAATGAGAAAAAAACTGAAGTTATGGTGTTCGACAGCCATGTTCCTCGAGACCAGCTTGTTGCCCTGCTGGGGCCCCTTGCTAACTCTCTCCCTGATTCTATGCGTAACCTGGGTGTCTGTTTGGATAGCTCCTTTAAGCTCGATAAGCAAGTATCATCTGTAGTTAAATCTGTTTTTTTTTTCAACTTCAAATTTCTAAAGCTAAGCATTATATACCACACAGGGACCTGGAAAAACATATCCATGCTTTTGTGACCTCCAGGTTAGATTATTGTAATTCTCTCTACTGTGGTCTCCAAGCCTTCTCTCTTCGAAGGCTGCAACTCGTTCAGAATGCTGCGGCTCGCCTTCTTACTGGAGCTAGGAAATTTGACCCTATTACTCCGGCTCTTGTTGATCTACATTGGTTACCAATCAAATATCGCATTGAGTTTAAAATCTCACTGACCTCCTCAATTTGTACACTCCTTGTTGCGCATTAAGATCATCAGGTGAATTACTCCTGGCCCAACCTAAGTTTAGACTGAACACCAGAGGCTATCGTGCCTTTGCTTCAGCTGCACCCAAGCTTTGGTACAGCCTCCCTGCTTCGATTCGAGCCTCGGACTCTATCTAGTCCTTTAAATCAAGATTGAAAGCATATCTATTTGACTTGGCTTTCCTGACTAGTTAATACCCTTTTAAATCTTTTAAATTTTAAACTTCTAAATCTTTTATTAAATTTATTATTTTATTATTAATTTTACTGCTGTTTTTGTCTTCTTAGCGGATTTTGTATTTATCTAACTCTCCTGGTCTGTTAGTGCCTCTATCCTGTCTGTGCTAGTGCCCGATTTGTACCCTGTTATTGACTTATGGTGACTCTCCATATTACTGTGAAGCACTTTGGTGTGCCTTCGGGTTTTTAAATGTGCTATATAAATAAAACTGTATTGTATTGTATTTGCCGACGTGATTTTTCATTTTTATGGGCCGATGATTTGTTTTTGTTTGTTTGTTTGTTGTTTTGGGTTTTTTTTATAACAGTATAAACAATGAAAGGTGGTGGATTGGCCAGATGCTGGCAGATGTGTAAAAATAACTCAGTTATTTGGAGCTTCCACAGAGGCAACAGGTGGATGAGAGAAAGGGGAGGCAGGAGGAGGAGAGACCCGAGGCGCCCACCAGTCCGAGTGTCAGGTGAACTGAACTTCAGGTAAGAAGTTATGACCTGCAGTCTATCTGGGTCAGATATAAACCAAGTTTAGTTTATTTTCATAGTGCTCACTTTTTACCCTCAGTTACAATAACTCGTACTGCTACTAGCTAGCGAGACAGAGTTTCTATACAGCTGGGTGGTGCTATGATGTTACTGATGGTGAACATTATTTTATTCATAAGGCTAGTTAGTAGAGTTGCCAAATGTTCCGTAAAAAATGGAATCGTCTCGTATTCAGAGAAAATATTACGCGTTTCGTTTTGAGCTGAAAAAGACACAAAGCTGGATTTGTTCTGTCATTATGCTGCACAGCTGCCTCTTCTTCTCTCATTCTCTCTCCCTCCCTCTCCTGTTGCTACTTTAATCATGAAACTGATCGATGATCAGCTGATCGGCTTTTCTCTCTTGTTTATTTATCGCCCATTTTGTGCCAGAAACAGGAAACCAGCGGATGTCGCGCTAAACAACAGCAGCACGTTCAAGCTTGATCAGCTGTTAGAATGTATTTAATATTAATTTCTAGTATCAGCTGATGTTTGCTGGAGCCACAGCTGTAAAGCTGCTGGTCATGATGTCGGTTTGGATATGTGGTGAGAGGGAAACATGAAGATGAAACCAGGAGATGTCCTTACTGAACCATCAGAGCTGAACAGGTGATGGAGAAACAGGTTTACCTTTTAGGTGACATGGATGAGTTGAAGTTATGAACTGTTTCTGAGAGACAAATAACACCAGGATCCTTTTCTAAGTAGCTGACAGGGGCGGGTCTAGCAAAGTGTTGCCAGGGGGGCAGGTAGGGCATTAACAGGGAAAGGGGGGCACAAAGTAATACCTTTCTTTCTTATTCTCATTTAAAATGTCTCACTTTTAATAAATAATTATCTGAATCTTACAACCAAAGTTTTTCTCTGATGTAAAATTTATAGAAATCATACATAGACCAACAAGACTGTACATCACTGTCACAACAGCGTCTTTTTTCATTCAAGGCTTTATGGCTTTTCCTATAATACCTCGTCAAAATGCCCGGGCCGATTTTTGTGTCCCAGTCCAGCCCTGCGCACGACATGCAGTGAATTAATCTGAGAAGGTGCATTAAAAAATAAATGGCCGGGCCAGCGGTGCACATCGCAAATTAGCTTGCATAGACACATTAGTTGTTCCTCTTCTTAATGACAGTATCTTAACTAACAACCCCAACTACCAGATTCAACTTGTAATTGGCTAAAAATAACTTCGCCTACCGGTGAGAGGGACGTTGCTAGCTGGCAGTTTTTTCAAGCGATGTTAAAATTTTCACATTCCAACACTTCAAATGCTTCAGGAGCATCCATCAGCATGCCATCAGTTAACCCTTCGCATGCCACAGCTGGCACGCGTGCCCAGTCCTGTCCTGGACCATGGTGCTGACACTCACCAGTCCCCGGCCCCCTTCCTTCCGCTTAGCGTACAGCCTCAGGGTGCTGGACTTGGGGTGAAACCCTCCATGCATGGTTAGGAGTTTCCTGGTCTTGATGTCAGCGGCTTTTATCTCTTCCTTTGGCCAACTTATTATCCCAGCAGGGCACCTGATCACGGGCAGGGCGTAGGTGTTGATGGCCCGGATCTTGTTCTTACCGTTCAGCTGACTCCTCAGGACTTGCCTGACCCTCTGCAGGTACTTGGTGGTTGCAGCTTTTCTAGCGGCCTCTTCATGGTTCCTACTCACCTGCGGGATCCCCAGGTACTTGTAGCTGTCCTCTATGTCTGCAATGTTGCCTTCTGGTAGTTCAATCCCCTCAGTTCTGACTACCTTCCCTCTCTTTGTTACCATCCGACTACACTTCTCCAGTCCGAACCACATTCCAATGTCATTGCTGTATATCCTGGTAGTGTGGATCAGTGAATCGATGTCTCGTTCACTCTTGGCATACAGCTTGATGTCATCCATGTACAGGAGGTGTCTGACAACTGTTTCATTCCATAGTCGGTACCCGTAACCAGTCTTGTTAATGATCTCACTGAGGGGGTTCAGGCCTATGCAGAACAGCAGTGGGGACATTGCATGTCCTTGGTAGATCCTGCACTTGATGGTGACTTGTGCTATGGGTCTTGAAGATTCCATAGGTCCCTCATCCTATTAATGACTGTGCCACATTGCAACAACAATGTTGCAAATTCTGTTTATTCAAAGTGTCTTTACTGCCTTCTTCTTAAATGAGAAAAAACATCTGCTGTTACAGATGAGAAAGCACTTGTTTTAACCAACACCTCGCACAATGTCAAGACATCTTACGATTGCTCACTTTGAGACCAAGAGTTTAATGAAATGAACCAAATTTATTCTATAATACTGTCTGGAACGTAACCTTTCAGAAGGTGAGTCGTGATATTAAAAAGTCCCTGCATGTTATAAATGAACTGTTCCTCATTTTAAAAAGAATTTGAATGTCCCTGTCTGGGACCCATTGAAGACTAATTGCTTGCAGCTTCAAAATGTAGTATGTTCTTATTTATAGTATGATATCGTATAATATAGTATGTTATTCTTACATAATTTCTTTATGAATATTTATTGTTAGAATACATATTTTGGATCACAAAAACAAGTACTGAACACTTACTATATCATCATTTAGTTATGATGATGCTCATTGCTACAATAGTCATTTTCATATACATTTCCTAAACATCATTTTGAATTCGTATTGGAAAGACTCATTTTGGAAAGCCTTGTAAAAAAAGCAAAAAACCATTTGTACTTCACTTATATAGCACGCTTGACAATACTACAGATAATGTTTACACATCTTCAGTAAGCTAGCCTCACACTGAAACACAGTTTATATAATTGAACAGATACAAAATGAAACAGGTTCTAAAACATTAAAGTCTAGTTATCAGGGAGAAGTCTATGGTTTCTTTGCATCATAATTCAAACATTACTGAGGTAGAAAGAAAATTACCAGATTTAGACAGTTACATCTCTGACATGTATTGACAAAAAATACACTTCTGGAATTTTGTACATGCCATTTTTCAATAAAAATAACATTTAAAAAGTTTGTTTTGCTCTCATAAAGAAAACAAATCCTAAATGTCATGCAGTCATGCAGATGCATGCCATAAGCTGAAGAACTCTCACTCTTTTCTCAATTTTATTATACAGCCAAATTTCCATCATTACTGAAAATTTTTAAAAAAAAATTGGGGGTCATTAACTACAGGACTTACATTGCCGGTAACCTGGTAATAGATTATAGTAGCGAAAACAAGCCCAAGGTTTAAATCGTTGAATCTAGGACAACATTTTAAGTTAAAGTTTAGACCTGTTAAAACACACACACACACACACACACACACACACACACACACACACACACACACAAGCTTCTTTATATTTTGTTTACAAGTAAGGCGAAATCAAAGTTTTTAGGAAAAGTCCTCCAGGCTGATTGAACAGCTTTAAAAAGCTTTTGTTTTGATGTTGGCTGCCTTTTGTTTCATTTGCTGTCAACACAATCCCTGGATTCTGGGATTGTGCTCCACTGTGTGCTAACCAGGTATGGTTTTATTGGTTTATTCACTGGTTTGGAATCACCGAGCCTCATTTACAAACAGTGCAAATGCACAATTTTTTACAGGAAAATCTGTGATTTATCAGTATTTTCATAACTGAATTTCTTTGTATTTTGCAAACAAATGTTGTAACCCCTCTGACAATGGATAACAAACAAATCACAGCCTGGCTGCAGTAGGAATTTGAATTTGCTACAAAAAACAATAACCCCCCCCCCCCCCCCCAAATTATTATAGCCTTATTTACAGTTTTCCAAATGATCATATACCACAAAATAAATAGCACAGGTAAAGAAAACAAAAACACTAAATGAAAACAGTGTATTCAGCACATGTATAAACTGACAGCTTAGAGTACTCAGCCTTCTTGGAGTACCTGGGTGTGGTGCTTGAGGGTCGTCCTACTGCGAGACTGCAATGCTCATGTGAGCAACGAAAGTGAGACCTGGAGGGGCGTGACTGGGAGGAATGGCCTGCCAGATCTGAACCTGAGCGGTGTTCAATTCAATTAAATTCAATTTTATTTATACAGCGCCATAACACAACAGTCACCTCAAAGTGTTTCATATTCCAAGGTAGACCCTACAATAAGTGTTGTGTTGACTTCTGTGCAAATAACAATTTGTCCATTACAAACACAATGTTTGAACATAAGGACAGACTGTGGCACCAGGACACCCTAGGCCGCAGGTCGATGATTGACTTTGTAATCCTATCATCAGGGTGGCTGTAGCTCAGGCAGTAGAGCAGGTCATCTACTGATCGGAAGGTTGGTGGTTTGATTCCTGGCTGCCAAATATCCTTGGGCAAGATACTAACCTTCATACGCCGATGGATTCATCAGTGTATGAAGGTGTGTGTGAATGTTAGTTAGAAAGCACTTACGTAGAAAATGTGTTTGTGTGAATGCTTTACAAGTTGTGTAAAGCGCTTTGAGTCCACGGAAGAGTAGAAAAGCGCTATATAAGAACCAGCCCATTTACCATCTTTGGCTATATGTTCTGGACACTCAGGTGAAGAGAGGCGCTGATCACCACCTGGTGAGTTGGATCAAGTGGTGGAGGAGATCTGTGGGGCACATGAATATATAGTGATGTTGTGCTGGGAATGCCACATCTTCAACTCCCACATTGGGCAGAACTTTGACAGCATTCCAAAGGATGCTGGGGAGAAGAAGGAGGAATCCTATTGGGATTGATTACCCTGTGGGACTTTGGATTTAATTTTTTTTGATTGATTCGTACCAACGGGCCAAGTGGAAAAATTGGACCAGTTCTTTATCCTCTCAAGGATACTTGAGGGTGCATGGGAGTTTGCCCAGTCTACATGTGTTTTGTGGACCTGGAGAAGGCATTTGACTGTTTCTTAGTGTTGTGTGGGAGGTGGTTCAGGAATAAGCGGTGTCTGGCCTGTTGCTATTCGCCATTCAGTCCTTATACGACTTGCAATTGCGCGGTCCACATTGCCGGCAATAAATCAGACTTGTTCTCTCCAAGGAGAGAAGTATTGAAGTCTTGGGGAGAGGGGAAAATGAGATCGACAGACAGATTGGTGCTGCGGCTGCAGTGATGTGGACGCTGTACCGGTTCGTAATGGTCTGCGTCCCTAACCCTCAACTATGGTCACAAGCTTTGATGGCGGAATAAGCTTTCTCCAAAGGGTGGCTGGCTTCTCCCTTAGAGAAAGGGTGAAGAGTCTGGCCATCCGGGAGGGACTCAGAGTAAAGCTGCTACACCTCCATATTGAAAGGCGGCAGTTCAGGTTGTAAGGGCAGCTGACAAGAATGCCCCCTGGGCGCCTCCTTGGTGAGGCAGAGGGGCAGACCCAGGAATCCTAAAGAGATTAGGAGGAGGTGGCTGGGGAGAGGGAGCTGCTGCCCCCCGCGACCCCGGATAAGCGCAAACAAACAAACAAAAAAATATATGGATGCAAAGAGGTGTGGGAGTCAACCTTCATCCACTCATTTTCTTCCACTTATGTGGGACAGGGTCATGGGGCAGAGGCTTAAGGAGAGCCGCCTAGACCTCCCTCAATCCTGCTACCTCCTCCAGCTTATTTGAGGGAACACCAAACCTGTCTTTACCACAACAGAGTGGCGGGCAGCATCCACAGCCTCATCTATTAATTTAAAAATATTCCATTAATCTGTGTTTTATTGTTTCTTAAATGTTCTTATTTTTCCACTGAAAATGACTTCTACCATTGTTGGATGTGATCATTTACAATATATATGTTTTTGGTACTACACCCTTGATGCTGAAGAATCTGGATTTTCTGTTTTCATTGCATTGAGCTTTTCATATGAGGCTGACAGATTACTCCATGTGGTCCTTGTCCTCCGTCTGTTAGTCATAGCGCCTTTTTCAAATTTTCTTTCTTACTTGAGCGAAAATAAGTGTTTCAGGGGAAATGAACTCCTGCATTTCAGACTCAGTATCGCTTTTTATTTATTTTTAAAAAGTCATCACTCCTGTGGAAACACTTTGGAAAGCTTCCACCTTGGACCTCAGACATTATTATTTAATTTTGTGCAGTCACACTTTCTCCTTATTTCCTGCCTAGAGGTGCAGGCGTCTCTCTTTACCACATCATCACCACTTTCTCCACTTCATCTGGAGGGAAATGTGTCCTTATGTAGAAAATTGGGGCGGGTCAGTCTGCAGATAGTATGCAAACTGTATTCTACAAGGTTGTTGATTCCGAACACTTCAGATTTATTAATGTTGGACACGATGTATCATGCTTCCTTGAGGTTTATTACCAATTGTAAATACCTGACCCATCACTGTGATTTGTACTTAAGAGTAAAATGGCCTTCTTTGGCCATTAGAAGACAGGGGCATTGGTACACTTTTATTTACAAAGCTATGCTTGGATTGCTGCCTCCTTATATTTGTACTTTGGTCACAAGGACAAATAGTGGTTCTTACTCCTTGCGCTCAAATGATCAGCTGCTGTTGTCTGTTCCCCTTGTCCGCACAGAGCTGGGTAAGAAAGCCTTTGTCCACTCTGCGCCTTTTTCATGGAACATGTTACAGAAAGACTGGAAACTAACTGAATTGTTGTCTTTAAATGTTTTTAAAACTAAACTCAAAGGCCTACAGGCTGCCTCAATAATGTGTAATTGTTTTGTGTAATTTTAACTTTGTTTGTTCGTATGTATTTGTCTTGAAATGTGCTGCCTCTTGGCCAGGACTCCCTTGAAAAAGAGGTCTTTGATCTCAACGGGACATTCCTGGTTAAATAAAGGTTAAATAAAAATAAATAAATTAAAATAAGCAGTAAAAACTAAATAGGCCGGTTGTATGTTTTATAAATCCAACAATAATTTTTCTTGGGAACAATTTTTTTTTTCGTTACACAGAGTAATTCTACGTAAACATTAGTAAATGAGGCCCAGTGTCATGCTGACACTTTACAGCTTTACAGATGCACAGACACTTCTTTAATAGGTTCATAATTTCATCAGTTTTGATAAGACTGCCAACATCAGTGGCTGAAATGCAGCCCCAAACCAAAACAGAGTCCCCACTGTGTTTAACGATGGCTGTAAAACACTCACCGTTGTCTCTTCTTGACCTTCTTCATGCACTCTAGCAAGCTGAATTTTTTACATTTGGACCTATCGCTCCATAAGATGTGGAGGATTTTCTCCCCGCTTCCCTTCTATTGGCTTCTTGACACATTTCCTGTTTTTGACGATGCATCTCTCCCCGACCATTTCTTAATAACGTGACATAATTATTTGAATACAATTTCTCTTTGCCATGTGATTTGTATCAATGTTTCAGTGACAATTACTTTGACATCTTCCACATTTTGCAGTTTTATATGCTTTGACAATGGTGGCATTAAACCTCATGGAATGAACCTCTTCTTGCAGGTTTTACAAACATACTTCCTCTCACTTGTGCAACTTCTTGTGTACACTGTCAGTCACTACTTTGACCACATCTTGTTGTAGTTTCGCTAAATTTCACCCCCTCACCCATGTGGATTCTTGTGTGATCCGTCACAGAACTGAAACCTTTGCCAGGAGATTTGCAAAGGTGCTGCCTCTCAGCTGTGTGATTTTTCACGTGAACACTCCCACCACTTTGAGTAAAAACTTCTCCAAATGTTTTGCAAGAACTCTCACTTGTGTGAGACCCCATGTGGACAGTCAAATGACTATTTTGACTGAAAGTCTTACCACAGGTTTTGCAAGAATATGGCCTCTCACCTGTGTGAGTTCTCATGTGTACATTCAAATGACTGTTCTGACTGAAGCTTTTACCACAGGTTACACAGGAGTAGGGCTTATCACCTGTGTGAGTCCTTATGTGGACAGTTAAATCCCTCATTTGGCCAAAACCTTTTCCACATGTTTTACAAGAATACGGCTTCTCACCTGTGTGAGTTCTTGTGTGCCTTTTCAACTTTGATAAGCAGGTAAATTTTTTCCCACATGTGTTGCATTGATAAGGCTTTATATGTGTGTGAGTTTTCATGTGGGCAGTCAAATTACCGCTTTGTGTAAATCTTTTTCCACACGTGGCACAAGAATATGGCTTCTCACCTGTGTGAAACCTAACATGACGTATCAAATTTGAAGCGTCCCTAAACGGTTTCCCACAGATCTTGCAGGGATAGGGCTTTTCACCTGTGTGGGTTCTCATGTGGTTCAGTACTTTGTCACGTCTTCTGAAATTTTTCCCACATGCTTCACAAGAATATGGCTTTTCACCCGTGTGAATGGTTATGTGGCACTTCAACTTTTCCAAGCGGATAAATCTTTTTCCACAAGTGTTGCATTGGTAAGGTTTTATACCTGTATGCGTCGCCATGTGCACCGTTAAATTGCCTTTATGATAAAATCGCTTCCCACAAGTATCGCAAGAATGTCGCTTCTCACCTGTGTGATATCTAATGTGACATATCAGATTTGATCTGTCACTAAATGCTTTCCCACAGATGTTACAGGCAAAAGGCTTTTCACCGGTGTGAGTTCTTATATGGACCAACAAGTTATCCTTTCTCCTGAATTTTTTCCCACATGCGTCGCAAGAGAAAGGCTTCTCACCTGTGTGAATGCTCGTGTGTACTTTCAATGTTGACACGTATTTAAATCTCTTCCCACAGGTGTTACAAGAATATGGTTTCTCATCTGCTCTTCCCTGGCATAGAGATTCGTGAGAAAGGAGCTGGCTGTTTGGCTCTTCTTTACAGGAACTCTGTTCCTCAAAAACTGAAGAGATCATGAAGGGATTGGTTTGCTGCTCCAGTACAAGCTGCTCTCCCTCCAGTACAAGCTGCTCTCCCTCCAGCACAAGCTGCTCTCCCTCCAGCACAAGCTGCTCTCCCTCCTGATTTGTGAAGAGTTCCTCCTCTTCCTCTTTTATTTGTAGAAGGCCTAGGTCCTGCTGGTTCAGACCAGATTTATTCTCCAGGTTAAAGAGCCATTTGTCATCGAAAATGTCCTCCTTGCATGCATAGTGGTCTAAAGGAATAAAGGGACACATAAAAACATTACTACTGCGATGAGAGGTAAATACATTTTTCAACACCAATAATGACCTTAGACATTGTTGTATTTGGTGTATGATATTGTGAGTTTTTTCTATCCGTTCACCATCTAAATGTATTTGCTTCCACCAATTTGTATGTGTGCAGCTGACAGCCGAGGCTTGTGCGTTAATAAAGACAAGCCTGCAGTCCGCGAGTCCTCTGTTGGGATAGTATGAGTACTATGAGGTAATTAAGATATAATGGGGCCTGATGATTCAAGACTTCGTAGGTGAGAAGAAGGATTTTAAATTCAATTATGGATTTAATAGGTAGTCAGTAAGGACAACCCAGCATGGGAGAAATAGTTCCCATTTCTAGTTCCTGTTAGTGCTGCTGTACATTTGCTGCAGTGTCTTAGATCCACTTATGCTTTTCTGGGAGCCTTTAAAATAGCCAACAACAAGGAGTCAATATAGTTCAGCCTTGAAGTAACAAATGTGTGGTGTAGTTTTTCACCATCACCATTAACTCGGACGTTAAAGGACATATGCTGGTTAAAAATGACTCCGAGACTCTTCAGTGTTTCTGGAGTCGTTGTGTTAAACCAGAGTAAACGTCATGTTTCTAAAGCTCCATTTTGTCTGAATTTAGGAGAAAAACAATTACTGGACATGCAGACCGTTATGTCTTTCAGACAAACCTGCAGTTTAACTGATTTCTGTTATCAGGTCTCATTTTTGAAAAATAAATAGGTAGATCTGTAATGACCTGAGGCAGCTTTATCAACTAAAGGCTTTGAAAGTAATGGTTAATTTACAGCAGCATAAAAACCCGTGGTACATAATGTTTTTAACACTGATAAAATTATCACTTTTAATATCAATGCATTGTATTTCTATTGTGTCTAATAGACACACTGATGGTTTGGAGAGACTGAAAGAAGCAGTCTAAATAAAAATCAGTGGATGTTTAAGTTGAATACTTGAAGATGGATCTCATGGAAGGATGTGATCGTTTCCTCTCTTGAATGGCTAAATTCTTTTGCTTGTGAAGAATTTTAAGAAATCATGACTACTTAAAGTTAATAGGTTATTGGGCTGTGCAGAGCTCTGACTGTCAGCATAGCTACGGTGCAGAAAAGAGGATGGTTTTTATTAGTAAGCGAGTTTTTGTTAGAAAGGAACAAACTATTTTTCCAGGACAAACTCTAAGTTAGAGTTATCTCCATGAAGGCATGTGTTGGTGAGTTATATGAAGGAAATATCAGCCAAACTGCTTTGATTTGCCATTTTCTTTTTTTTCAGTAGTAATGTTACATTCACTCTGACGAATGGGAACATTGTAACCTTTGTTTCTGTGTTGTCTCTTCTTTGGCTTCAGCTTTGTGCTGGTGTCCACACGGTTGTCTACTTCCTGGTAATGATTCTTAGATCCAGGAGAGCTGTGACAGATGAACTGGTCAGAACGTATTTTGGGTTCATTATCATCACTTTCCTCATTAGTGCAAGGCACCATGAAGGTGTCAGTTTCCTGCTTCAGTAAAAGCTGCTCTTCATTCTCAGTGAAGCAGTGTTCCTCGTGTTCCTCTTTAATCGGCAGAGGAACCGTTTCCTCCTGGTCCAAACTGGAGATGCTCTCCTCATTGCAGAGCTGCTGGTCTGTGAGAACGTCCGTATTGTAGACATGTTGTGGGAGATCTTCAGAAAAAAAGAAATAAAAAGGTACACATGACAAAAGGTTACTCCTGTGATCATTGGACATTCAAGTTAGTGACAGAAACAGGTTTCTTTGTGATAAAACAACAATAAAAATGCTAAATTTAAGGTTCTACAGTGAGAGCATGCTGCTCACACTGTTTCATCATTTGTTGGACAGCTTTAATTGAAGCAGCTTTTTAAAAATGTACATTAACCATCCATTTCTGTTCTCAAACGGATCTCCCTGTTGGAGCTCAGTGTGGGGGGAGTTATTTTTTCTCCTTGTAACAACAAGAGGCATGGCATGGGAGGCGGCGATAAAGAGAGGGGACTGGAACTACTAACAATGCGAAGCCTTAGTTTTTAACCTTTCAGCGTCAATCTGCGATTGAGGATGGAGCCTCTCAGTGCCTCATTTGTAAATTAAATATCCTCCACAGAGCTTTATGTTGTGCATTTTCTATGGTTTCGGTTTGGGTCGCTGCTCATGTGGTCGAGCAGCCAGTGCTACCTAGCCTGACCTGTCTCTCCAATGTGATGTTTGTGTATTGTATGTATGGTCGGCAAGGTATCATCTACTTTAATTGCCCCTTGGGGATAAATAAAGTCTCTCTGACTGAAATACAGATCTTTTTGTTCTTGTCCTCCATTTTTAGCCTAAATTAATTGGAGAAATTTTCAAGAAATCTTTTTGATACTTGATGAAAATCATTTGCAGTGGATGTCTAAAGTCCAAGAACTTCTCAAAGGACTACGAATTCACAAACAGGCTGCTCCTGGTTCCAGGTATTAGCCTTAGCACCAGTCTGCAGCATGCATCAATCATAACGCACAGCACGATGTGCCACACGCTTCAAATGCTATTTGTTGTCATATTTTAGTAATATGCAAACATCTTTTGTAGTAACATGTTTTCATGTTTGACATCAGTTTATTGTGTGTTTTTCCTCTTGGGTGTCTGTCTGCAGTATAGCGTGTAATGCTCATAATGCACAATGCCAGGTATGAAGAATGTGATTAGTTGTTCAAATGTTATTAGTTTTTGGCATGTTTACTTAACGGTTTTTCAAATGTAACATAATATCTGAGTGTTTCTTAGTTTTAGACGAGTTAGGCGATTAAAAAAAGAAAAACAGACTAAGACGTCAGGAACATCCCTGGCTTCTAGTGGAGAGCTGTGTTTATGAAAAATCCAATATCACTCTTATTACCCTGGTGTGTTTCTGACTCTCCTCAGAGCACATGCTCCTCTTACAATTAGTTTCAGCAAAATTGTAAATCAAGTAGGAAAATTACATTTATGGAATTGACAGAGTCTAGACAATATTTTATCGGCAGTCCTCTAATGACCCGTTTTCTGAAAGGCACCATGTGGTTGCTTTGTTTAGTGCCATGTCGCACATTCACAGCTCCCACAAAGCTCACCCTGAACTCACCACACAACAGCTGATTAAAGTCACCCACCCATATCTACACTGCTCTAGTACACTTCACATTTGGATGGCTGCTAGGTTAAAACAGGGTTTGGAAAAACATTCCTCTTCTGGTACAGCATTGGACTGAAAATGATTTTAAAATCAGCCAGTAGCCAAAGAACAAAAAAATATATCGCAGTAGGTGAAACTGTGGCCTCTCCTATGCAAAGTATACATAAACCATGAGCAGGTTAAGACTTTTGCACAATATTGAGTTTTTATACTTTACCAGTCTTGGTAGCCGGGAATCGGTCCGCCAGGACCTTTGATCCTGGCCGCCGCCTAACTCACATTGCACCAGACCCCTATGGCGCCTCCTGCGGGTGGTGGGCCTGCAGGAAGATGGGCCCATGTCCCCTTTTCGGGCTGTGTCCGGCCGAGCCACCAGACGCTCGCCCTCGGGCACCCTCCCCCCCAGGGCGGGGCCCCGGTAACCCTATCCCGGGCAGGGTGAACTGTTCCCTCAATGGTCTTTTCATAGGGGTCTTCTGAATCGCTCTTTGTCTGGAGTGCCCACTCCGGGTCAGGGATGAGTTCCTGCCCCAAGTGGAGGAGTTTAAGTATCTCGGGGTCTTGTTCACAAGTGATGGGAGAAGAAAGTGGGAGATTGACAGACGGATTGGTGCTGCGGCTGCACTGATGCGGACGCTGTACCAGTCCGTCGTGGTGAAGAGGGAGCTGAGCGTAAAAGCGAAGCTCTCAATTTACCGGTCGATCTACGCCCTTACCCTCACCTATGGTCACGAGCTGTGGGTAGTGACCGAAAGAACGAGATCGCGGATACAAGCGGCAGAAATGAGCTTCCTCCGAAGGGTGGCTGGCCTCTCCCTTAGAGATAGGGTGAGAAGTTCGGCCATTCGGGAGGGACTCAGAGTAGAGCCGCTGCTCCTCCACATCGAAAGGAGCCAGCCGAGCAGTTTGGGCATCTGACAAGGATGCCTCCTGGGCGCCGCCTGGGCGAGGTTTTCCGAGCATGTCCCACCGGGAGGAGGCCCCGGGGCAGACCCAGGACACGCTGGAAAGATTATATCTCTGGTCAGAGGAGGCAATAGCGGAACTACAGGGCTGTTTCGAGGTGACCGACTGGGAAACACTCTGTGAGCCTCACGCCGAGGACATCAATGGGCTTACTGAGTGTATCACAGGCTACATAACTTTCTGCACCGACTCCATTGTTCCAGCTCAGACTGTTCATTGTTACCCAAATAACAAGCCGTGGGTGACTAAGGACATCAAAGCCCTCCTCAACAACAAGAAGAGGGCTTTCAGAGGGGGCAACAAAGAGGAGGTGAGGAAGATCCAGGTGTTACTAAAGGACAAGATCAGAGAGGCTAAGGACAATTACAGGAGGAAGCTGGAGTGGAAACTCCAGCAGAACAGCATGAGAGAGGTGTGGAGGGGCATGAAGACCATCACTGGATTCAGGCCAACCAACAGCAGGGGAGCTGAGGGAGGTGAGAATAGAGCCGACGAGTTGAATCTGTTTTTCAATAGATTCGACACCACAGTGTCTGCTCCCACCCCCACAACCTCACCTGCAGTCAGCCTGGAATCCAGAGCCACACCACTGTGCCAGCCTCTCGCTTCACATGTTGCCTCCTGTGAGATTCCTGACACCCCTCCCCCACCCATCACCTTCACTCAATACCAGGTTGAGATGCAAATGAGGAGACTTCACTCAGGCAAGTCTGCTGGACCAGACGGAGTGAGTCCCCTTGTCCTCAAGACCTGTGCCCCCCAGCTGTGTGGAGTCTTTCATAAACTGTTTATGCTGAGTCTGAGTCTGCAGAGGGTCCCGGTGATGTGGAAGACATCATGCCTCGTCCCTGTACCAAAGACGCCTCGTCCCAGTGGCCCCCAGGATTACAGGCCCGTGGCACTGACCTCCCACATCATGAAGACCCTGGAAAGGCTCATCCTGGACCAGCTGCGACCCATAGTAAGACCACATCTGGATCCCCTTCAGTTCGCTTATCAGCCTCGTCTCGGAACAGAGGACGCCATCATCTACCTGCTCAATCGTGTCTACACCCATCTGGACCAGCCGGCGAGCACTGTGAGGGTCATGTTTTTTGACTTTTCCAGTGCTTTCAACACCATCAGGCCGACCCTCCTGGGTGATAAGTTAGCAGCGATGCAGGTGGATGCTTCTCTGGTGTCCTGGATTGTTGATTACCTGACAGGAAGACCACAATATGTACGTCTCCCACAGTGTGTGTCTGACAAGGTGATTAGCAACACAGGGGCACCACAGGGGACTGTCCTCTCCCCCTTCCTCTTCACCCTCTACACCACAGACTTCAGCCATTGCACAGAGACCTGCCATCTTCAGAAGTTTTCTGATGACTCTGCGGTGGTTGGATGCATCAGCAGGGATGATGAGACAGAGTACCGGGCTGTGGTCGACTCCTTTGTCACGTGGTGTGAGCAGAATCATCTGCAGCTCAACGTGGCAAAGACCAAGGAACTGATCGTGGACTTCAGGAAGACCAGGAAACACTTGACCCCTGTTTCAATCCAGGGGGTCAGTGTTGACATTGTGGAGGACTATAAATACCTTGGAGTACACATTGACAATAAACTGGACTGGGCTAAAAACACCACAGCACTTTACAGGAAGGGCCAGAGTCGTCTCTATTTTTTGAGGCGACTGAGGTCCTTCAACATCTGCCAGAAAATGCTGAGGATTTTCTATGAGTCTGTTGTGGCCAGTGCGATCCTCTATGCTGTTGCATGCTGGGGGAGCAGGCTGAGGGTCGCAGATGCCAACAGACTTAATAAACTGATCCGTAAGGCCAGCAATGTTGTGGGGATGGAGCTGGACTCCCTCAAGGTGGTGTCGGAGAGGCGGATGCTGTCCAAGATAAAGACAATGTTGGATAACACCTCCCACCCACTCCATGACATGTTGGTCAGTCACAGGAGCTCGTTCAGTGAGAGACTGAGATTACCCAAAAGCACCACTGAACGACACAGGAAATCATTCCTGCCTGTGGCCATCTCCCTGTACAACGCATCCACTTAACACACTGTTTGCTGCTACAGCTACACATGTTTCTTTTCCAACTATTTATTTATAAGTGACTTATGTATGTATGTATGTATGTATATATATGTATATATTGTACTATTCTTAGTTAGCGTATTGTCTGTCTTGTCTTAATGTTGGTTTAAAATGGAGCACTGTAACAAAAAATAATTTCCCCCAGGGATCAATAAAGTATTCTGATTCTGATTCTGATCTCTCAGCTGGCCTGGGAACGCCTTGGTGTTCCCCAGATAAGCTGGAGGAAGTGGCTGGGGAGAGGGAGGTCTGGGCTTCTCTGCTTAGGCTGCTGCCCCCGCGACCCGGCTCCGGATAAGCAGAAGAAGATGGATGGATATATTTTACCAGGTGAAAATATTTAAGAATGAAAGCTCTCAAAGAGAACATCCCAACAATCATCCTCCATGGAGCAAGCATTTAGGTATTCGTGCACTACACGAGTAGTTACCTGCACGAGTAGGTTTTTTTTGAAGAAAGCACCATCTGTTGTTGACACTCAGCAAAGCGGTGTGTTTATAGTGGACACTGAGCTGCAGCCACCCACTGAGTAATTGTATTAACTCAATTATAAAACATCATTGTTGCAAACTCTTTGCTTCAGTGCTTCATTTAATGCATGACTCTGTAGCACTCACCCATATCTTCAACTGAAAATAGACCTGCAGGGCTCTAGAGGGCAACCAAATCTCTGATTGTTCGCATTTGGGGGGTTAGCGTCCAGAGATAGTCAGGGATGGGACCTCTGCGATTGGCCGTGGTCCTGTAATTGTCCCTTAGTCCTTCGCATGGACGTTTGAAAGTGCAGGCACATAGAGAGAGGTGAGTAGCTTGAACAAAGCGATATCGATTCATGAAATCCTGAATCGACTTTTAAATATAAATGTATTTTGCCAGAAATGCCGGAATCTCAGGTTAAAGCTCACAAAACTATTTCAACAAACAGCAAATGAGAGCAGGAAGCCATAAACACAGAGCGGACCATCAGAATCAGCTTTCTCTTTCTCGGATTTCTCACCCGACAGCATGTACACGAACACGCCGTCGGGGCTGAAAGCCGACAGCTCACTGACTCTGAGATTTAAGATTCCTTAAATAATGTTTTATTAATAAAAGAAATCCTGTCCACCCAACATCAACATATCTCAGACATCTTCAGGCTCTCTGCCCTTGGTGTGTTTTGGACCAGCACCTGTGACATCAGTACTTGGTAATGTTCCCTGTGTTTCATGTGTCTGAGCGAACACACCAACTCCCTGAGCGATCCCTTGGACCACTGTGAGCAAGAGCAGACGTGTGCACTGTGGTCACACCAGCATCGAATCCATCCAAGTTACATGGTTTATTAAAATAATCAAATTACAGCATTTACATTTATGTTAGACTACTTTTAATTAACTGCTTTAGCCCACTTACAGTGAAAATTAAAAAAATCTTGTCCATGTCCTGTGTAGTATGTTAACACTATTGGAAGTAAAAATAACTTGAACTCCAATTTTGAAAACACAACTTTCTTTTTTTCTTTTTTTTAAAAATAAAGCTCTGACTTGTATTATGAGCCTGTGGTCTGGGATAGAGTCCTGTAACTCTCTGGCTGTGTCCCAATTCAGGGTCTGCACGCTTGAAGTACGCATTTTAAGTCCGATTACGTCACCGCCACGCGGTCCCAATTCGAAGTGCACTTCAAATGCGTACTCCAAATGCGCCGTCGATTTCCCCAAATATCAAGTGTGGTCCGGTGCACGCTTTGTGGTCCCATATATCCCACAATTCATAGCGCGGCGGTGGGTGTGGATTATTTTGCCGCAAAATACGGCAGAAGGCAGAAGGGAGCGGCCAAAGAGTGAACTGTCAAAAGTAAGTACTGAATATGATGTCACTTATTTATTATGTGTGAATGTTTAATAACGAAGAAAATTAAAACATTACTGTTGGCCACATGTCGGCAAAGTTATGTGACATTAGTGCCTTTATGTGTGGACGGGATTATTTTTTAAAACGAAAATGGAAAATCTCCGTTTTCAAAAATACCCATGTACGTGTGGACGTAGCCTCAGTCTCTGACTGGAAGCGCTAATTCGTCATTCGGCTTTTGTCAGACTAAAGTAACTGTTAAAACTGTTTGAAAAGCTCAGCTATAACACAAGGAGAGATTGAGAATTTCCTTTTAGTTCTCAGTTTATTTGATATTGACAAAAGTTAGTCAGTTTTGTCTGTTCTTCTGTAAAACAAACTAAGATTTATTTTTAGAATTAATATTTTGTTTCTAAGTGGAATTGACAATTTAGTCTGTTTCGTTTGTGCTATTTTGAAACTTAAACGCTTTAGTGGCTGCCTTTTGTGTAGTTTGCAATATTTGCCTTTATTTATCTGAAAAAGTCTCATGTTCCTTAAGTACATCTACCCTGTTGAACTTATTATGGGAAATAAATATTTAAATAAAAACAAGCTGCTGATTATTTCACATTTTACTTGTGAGCAACGGCACATTTAAATCTTACAAATATAGTTATTTGGCTTATATCGTGATAGATATCGTTATCGCCTGAAATGAAAAAAACATATCGTGATATGAAAAAATCTCATATCGCCCAGCTCTACTATAAGGATGTTATGTGTTTGTAGACTTTCTGCCCAGTTTGACCCATTTAGCAGACGTCAGCCTGTTTAAGGCTCTGATATCTATTCTGTATGACTTAAAGCAGTTATGACATGGTCTGATTTTCTCACCCAATAAAGGAATATTTCATATATCAGTCTACTCTTCATTCTATCAGAAACTGTTTTCACAGCTCGTACATTTTCTTTTTACACATATATGTAAGCATTGAGCCAAATTTAGTAATGCAACATACTGAAGGAACAACATTTGTCTCTTATGTATAATACATCTGTATATACACTTTTGAGTGAAGATTTAAGGTGATTGGAAATATATATAACTGCAACTTGAATCTTTGACCCAGAGTTCAAGCTCAGTGCTGTAATATACCCCCCTCTTCCGGGGGGCGGGTGGGGGTATATATATTATATATGGCTACGGATACCGACTACGGAACGGAGCAGTTGTCAGCCACCTCCTGTACATGGATGACATCAAGCTGTATGCCAAGAGTGAACGAGACATCGATTCACTGATCCACACTACCAGGCTATACAGCAATGACATTGGAATGTCGTTCGGACTGGAGAAGTGTAGTCGGATGGTAACAAAGAGAGGGAAGGTAGTCAGAACTGAGGGGATTGAAATACCAGAAGGCAACATTGCAGACATAGAGGACAGCTACAAGTACCTGGGGATCCCACAGGCAAATGGGAGCCATGAAGAGGCCGCTAGAAAGGCTGCAACCACCAAGTACCTGCAGAGGGTCAGCAAGTCCTGAGGAGTCAGCTGAACAGTAAGAACAAGATCCGGGCCATCAACACCTACGCCCTTCCCGTGATCAGGTACCCTGCTGGGGTAATAGGCTGGCCAAAGGAGGAGATAGAAGCCACTGACATAAAGACAAAAAAGCTCCTTACCATGCATGGAGGGTTTCACCCCAAGTCCAGCACCCTGAGGCTGTACGCTAAGCGGAAGGAAGGGGGCCAGGGACTGGTGAGTGTCAGCACCACAGTCCAGGATGAGACAACGAACATCCAAGAATACATTGGGAAGATGGCCCCAACTGACCGAGTGCTCAGTGAATACCTCAGGCAGCAGAAACCCAAGAAAGAGGAGGGAGATGAGGAACCATCATGGAAGGACAGGCCCCTGCACGGTATGTACCACCGGCAGATAGAGGAGGTGGCTGACATCCAAGAATCCTACCAGTGGCTGGACAAAGCTGGACTGAAAGACAGCACAGAGGCACTAATCATGGCAGCACAAGAACAATCTGTGAGCACAAGATCCATAGAGGCTGGGGTCTATCACACCAGGCAAGACCCCAGGTGCAGGCTGTGTAAAGATGCCCCAGAGACAATCCAGCACATAACAACAGGGTGCAAGATGCTAGCAGGCAAGGCATACATGGAACGCCATAACCAAGTGGCCGGCATAGTGTACAGGAACATCTGTGCCGAGTATAACCTGGAAGTCCCGAGGTCAAAATGGGAGATGCCCCCAAGGGTGGTGGAGAATGACCGAGCTAAGATCCTGTGGGACTTCCAGATACAGACGGACAAAATGGTGTAGGGCTGCTCGATTATGGCAAAAATGATAATCACGATTATTTTCACTGAAATTGAGATCTCAATTATTTGACGATATTTATTTAACCCTTTAAGACCTACTATAGAACCAAGTCCGCCAGAGCTCATATTATTTTTTTACATGTTGTAGTGCCATTTGTGGGAGCATTTCAAGTTGCTATACTACTGTTATAGCCCATATTTTAATAATATGTATGCATTAAGTCCATAGTAACTACATTAATTGCAAAAAAGTGCAATAAACTACAAAAAAATTGAAAATTGTTTTTTGTTTTTTTTTACATATATTTCTACTTGGAGAAATTTAAGAGGTTTATCTCTCAAAACTTTAAATACAAAAAAGTTGCAAAAAATAGTTTCCCACCACAGGAAATTTATTTTGAGTGTCTTCATAGTTTTATTTTGGAGATACACCAATTTTTATATACTGCAGGAAAAACAAAAAAACAATCCTATGATGCAAATTTGCAAAGAAAACAGCAGGTGCATCAAAATAAACTATTTCCAGCAGTGCAATTCGAGTTCTAAGCATCCCAGAAACAATTCAGAAAAGTCAAACATGACTTATGAAAACACCATTATAGGCTTTTAAGGCCTACAAGTAAAAAACTACATTTTCTGCGAAAATGACGTCGCTTCCGGTTTCGGGCAGGAAATGGCGGACATGCGACAGTTCGCGCTGACGTCTGTTTCACTGTGGGAAGTGTTACGAACAGCTGATCGGATCGGCAAAGCGTGTTTCTGGAATATTATGTTTTTGTTCCTGCAAGCGCTTTTTATGCAAATTTTGCAAAGCTTTATGTGGAAGGAAACCGTGACCGAGGACAAGCTGATGGCATAAGATGTAAGTACAACTCCTCCGGTTTCATATGCAAAAAAATATATTGCGCTAGTTTACACGGTTCAGGTTCTACAGGGAATTTAAAAATAGCTACACAAAACGGAGCGTGCAGCTCTGACCAGCTTTAAAGGGTTAACAATAACAACGTATTGAATAATGACTTTAAAAAATAATATAAAATAGTGTGCAACACCACTGAAGTTTTTTTTTACCTTCTCTTTTCAGCCAACAGCAGTCACTCTTCTCTCCAAATAACTTCTGCTTAGCTTTCCGAGCTTCCCTCGGGTCCTCTTAATCAGCGGTCTCCACCTTTTTTTGCGCCACGGACCGGTTTATGCCCGACAATATTTTCACGGACCGGCCTTTAAGGTGTCGCGGATAAATGAGGGAGGGGCTAATAATCGGCTCAGTCATTTTTAATGATCGTTGAAAGCCCAGATCGTAATCATGATTAAAATTCAATTAATTGAGCAGCCCTAAAATTGTGGTGGCTAACCAACCGGTCATAGTGGTGGTAGACAAACAGAAGAAGACGGCCGTAGTGATCGATGTAGCAGTTCCGAATGACAGCAATATCAGGAAGAAGGAACACGAGAAGCTGGAGAAATACCAAGGGCTTCAGAGAAGAGCTCGAGAGGATGTGGAGGGTGAAGGTAACGGTGGTCCCCGTGGTAATCGGAGCACTAGGTGCGGTGACTCCCAAGCTAGGCGAGTGGCCCCAGCAGATCCCAGGAACAACATCGGAGATCTCTGTCCAGAAGAGCGCAGTCCTGGGAACAGCTAAGATACTGCGCAGGACCCTCAAGGTCCCAGGACTCTGGTAGAGGACCCGAGCTTGAAGGATAAACCGCCCGCAGGGGCGTGCTGGGTGTTTTTTATATATATATATATACTAGGGGTGCAACGATATTCGTATCGATATTGAACCGTTCGATACAGTGCTTTCGGTTCGGTACGCATATGTATCGAACAATACAACATTTGTAATTTATTTTATCAACTTTCCTTCTGACGATGCTGTCTGTGTTGAGCGCTCAGTGAATCTGTGTTCGACTACTCCGCCTAGGCTGCACTGTCCAGCGCAGATCCACTGAGCGCTCAACACAGACAGCATAGTCAGAAGGAAGAGCGCAGGGCAAGCTAGCAAGACAGAAGTTAAGCTCTCCTTGCAACAGGCAAATTGAACCTCATTCAGATATGGCGTTTGGAATTATTTTGGTTTTCATGTGACGTATGACCCTGAAGGTAAGCGAGTCATGGACTAAAGTAAAACAGTATGTTGGATGTGCCATGCAATGCTCAATTACATGGGTGGGAACTAGTGTGTTAGCGCAGTTAGCTCGTTAACGTGTTGGCCGTCTAGCCCCATGCACGGAGCGATCGGCGGTAGCTCGTTAACGGAGATTTGCCGTGTTGTGGCGTTAAGGTCATTTCAACGAGATTAACCTGAAAGCACTAGTGGGAACACAACGAATATGACTGCACATTTACGCCGACATCATCCTAGTGCAAAGACAAAAACAACAAGCATGCTACTAACTTTAGCCGAGTCATTTAGACAGCTGTTAGCACATGATTCTCCTTATGCTGCTGAGAATATAGCCCAGAAGAAGCGGATAGTATAGCTTTTATTTTGGAAAGAGCCATTTCTCTGTAATAAACTCTCTTTTCCAAAGATGAGTGATTCCTCAATCAGATACAGGGCTTGCAATATCGCTAGCCCCAGGACGTCGGGCTAGCGATTTTTTCTGTCGTGCTACCAAAATCTCTCTCTGCCCTGCCCGTCGGGCTATTGTAGGAAAAATATATGTCAATGCTTTTGCATTCTTTCAGAAATGTAGCTGGGTAATTATGTCATTGGCATCGGTGAGCCACTGTCAATATGTGACATATTGAAGTCGCGTTTGAATTTGCGCTTGTTTTTTTGCTTTCACTTTGCAATCGTGCGAACTGTGTATAGAGAGCGACAGCAGTGATCTGTGAGTGATGATAATTTGTGCACCAATTACTCTGACATCGTCTTATCAATCGTTAGCTTACTATGCAAACATGACAAGTGAAATCTCCCACAGCTTAAACATGTGAGAGGTTGATCACGCAGAGAATCGCTGAGCTTATGTGAGTGCGTGTGTAAAAGCATTTCAGTTCTGCTGAGCCAAATAAGTCATGGTCAGGGTGAAGAAGTGACAGCCAAAGAAAAGCTTACCACAAAACGGAGAAGTTATGACAAATCAGACTATAAGGCAAAAAGAAAGTGCAGCTTTATGGTTTCATGGACAAAAGAATTTCTGTGGCTGCAATATGACGAGCTAAATAACCAGGGCTGCACATAAGTAGTCCACAGGTGCGCATTCGCTGTCAAAATAAAAAAACACGCACAGGGGTTAGGGTTAAATTTAAAAACTGTACTTTTGAGTTAAAATATATATATTTATAATTTTAATAAATGACAAATTAAAAAGGCATGAACATTTTTTTTGTATCGAAAAAATATCGAACCGTGACACCAAAGTATCGAACCGAACCGTGAATTTTGTGTATCGTTGCACCCCTAATATATATATATATATATATATACATACATACATACATACATATATACATACACACATATATATATATATATATATATATATATATTAGGGGTGCAACGATATTCGTATCGATATTGAACCGTTCGATACAGTGCTTTCGGTTCGGTACGCATATGTATCGAACAATACAAAATTTGTAATTTATTTTATCAACTTTCCTTCTGACGATGCTGTATGTGTTGAGCGCTCAGTGAATCTGCGTTCGACTACTCCGCCTAGGCTCGACAGTGCAGCCTAGGCGGAGTAGTCGAACGCAGATTCACTGAGCGCTCAACACATACAGCATCGTCAGAAGGAAGAGCGCAGGGCAAGCTAGCGAGACAGAAGTTAAGCTCTCCTTGCAACATGGACCTCCCCCACCCTCATTCAGATCTGGCGTTTGGAATTATTTTGGTTTTCATGTGACGTATGACCCTGAAGGTAAGCGAGTCATGGACTAAAGTAAACAGTATGTTGGATGTGCCATGCAATGCTCAATTACATGGGTGGGAACTAGTGTGTTAGCGCAGTTAGCTCGTTAACGTGTTGGCCGTCTAGCCCCATGCACGGGGCGATCGGCGGTAGCTCGTTAACGGAGATTTGCCGTGTTGTGGCGTTAAGGTCATTTCAACGAGATTAACCTGAAAGCACTAGTGGGAACACAACGAATATGACTGCACATTTACGCCGACATCATCCTAGTGCAAAGACAAGTGGAAGCAGAAAAAAAACAAGCAAGCATGCTACTAACTTTAGCCGAGTCATTTAGCAGCTGTTAGCACATGATTCTCCTTATGCTGCTGAGAATATAGCCCAGAAGAAGCGGATAGTATAGCTTTTATTTTGGAAAGAGACATTTCTCTGTAATAAACTCTCTTTTCCAAAGATGAGTGATTCCTCAATCAGATACAGGGCTCGCAATATCGCTAGCCCGACGTCCCGGGGCTAGCGATTTTTCCAGTCGGGCTACCAAAATCTCTCTCTGCCCTGCCCGTCGGGCTATTGTAGGAAGGAAAAATATATGTCAATGCTTTTGCATTCTTTCGGAAATGTAGCTGGGTAATTATGTCATTGGCATCGGTGAGCCACTGTCAATATGTGACATATTGAAGTCGCGTTTGAATTTGCGCTTGATTTTTTGCTTTCACTTTGCAATCGTGCGAACTGTGTATAGAGAGCGACAGCACTGATCTGTGAGTGATGATAATTTGTGCACCAATTCCTCTGACATCGTCTTATTAATCGTTAGCTTACTATGCAAACATGACAAGTGAAATCTCCCGCAGCAAGCTTAAACATGTGAGAGGTTGATCTCGCAGAGAATCGCTGAGCTTATGTGAGAAGCGCAAATTCAAACGCGATTTCAATATGTCACATATTGACAGTGGCTCACCGATGCCAATGACATAATTACCCAGCTACATTTCCGAAAGAATGCAAAAGCATTGACATATATTTTTCCTTCCTACAATAGCCCGACGGGCAGGGCAGAGAGAGATTTTGGTAGCCCGACTGGAAAGATCGCTAGCCCCGGGACGTCGGGCTAGCGATATTGCGAGCCCTGTATCTGATTGAGGAATCACTCATCTTTGGAAAAGAGAGTTTATTACAGAGAAATGTCTCTTTCCAAAATAAAAGCTATACTATACGCTTCTTCTGGGCTATATTCTCAGCAGCATATTAAACATATCAGGTCCCCATAAGGAGAATCCTGTGCTAACGGCTGTCTAAATGACTCGGGTAAAGTTTGTAGCATGCGTGCTTGTTGTTTTTGTCGGCTTCCACTTGTCTTTGCACTAGGATGATGTTGGAGTAAATGTGCAGTCATATTCGTTGTGTTCCCACTAGTGCTGTCAGCGTAAATCTCGTTGAAATGACCTTAACGCCACAACACGGCAAATCTCTGTTAACGAGCTACCGCGGATCGCCCTGAGCGTGGGGCTGGACGGCCAACACGTTAGCGAGCTAACTGCGCTAACACACTAGCTCCCACCCATGTAATTGAGCATTGCGTGGCACATCCAACATACTGTTTTACTTTAGTCCATGACGCGCTTACCTTCAGGGTCATACGTCAGATGAAGACCAAAATAGTTCCAAACGCCAGATCTGAATGAGGGTGGAGGGGTTCATATTGGCATGTTGCAAGGAGAGCTTAACTTCTGTCTCGCTAGCTTGCCCTGTGCTCAGTGAATCTGCACTCGACTACTCCGCCTAGGCTGCACTGTCGAGTGCAGATCCACTGAGCGCTCAACACAGACAGCATCGTCAGAAGGAAAGTTGATAAAATAAATTACAAATTTTGTATTGTTCGATACATATGTGTACCGAACCGAAAGCACTGTATCGAACGGTTCAATATCGATACGAATATCGTTGCACCCCTAATACATACACATATATATACATACATAGACATATATATACATACATACATACATACATACACACATACATATATATATATACATACACATATACATATATATATGTCAAACCAGTTTTTTAATATATTTAACTCCTTTTCCGCTGTAGTCAGAAGCTGTTCTAGTTTTTTACCTGAGCAGTACAGACTGGTATCATCAGCAAACAATACACATTTTAACAGTTTGGAAATGCTACATATGTCATTTATATATAATAAAAATAATTTAGGGCCCAGCACAGAGCCCTGAGGAAACCACAAGTTACCTTCAACTGCTTAGATTTTACATTATTGAATTCGACATATTGATTTCTGTCATCCAGGTAACTTTTCATCCACTTGTATGCTAACCCTCTTATGCCATATCTCTCTAGTTTATTCATTAATATAGAATGATCAATTGTATCAAACGCCTTTTTTAAGTCTATAAAAACACCAACAGTATATTCCTGTCATTTGCTGTCATGTAGTTCTTGTTATGGATAAAAAGTGTCTTTTTTTTGTTTCAAAACAGCTGATAACTATTCGCTGATAGCTGCCAACATCTGCAAACAAATATAATTCTATAAAGTGGTTCTATATATTGTGTAACTGTTCATATAGAGAGTTATTAAATTTATTGCTAATGCAATCATATGGCACACTGACTTCTGAGGAAATTTTAAATGGCACTCGTCATCAGAAAGGTTGCCTACCCCTGCTGTAGATTATTTATTATAAGCCTATTTTTACTTTGCTTACCAACACAATTTAAAACTGGTTTATAGTATGAAGTTCGCATAGTCGACAAAAGTCCTGAATCGGTCATGTGCTTTGGAGCACAGGCACATCCATCAACTCTACAAGGTTAACTCTGTAATCATCAAAGGTTGTTACGTTCAAACTGAGGGCTATCTTCCAATGTACACACACTAACAGTCCAGCAAAGGTTTGAGCTGTCTGAACATCATGCCAAAAATAGAATAGAATAGAATAATCCTTTAATTGGCCCACAAGGGGAAATTTGGTTGTAACAGCAGCCAAAAAGACACATATACAAACAAAGAGTACACAGGACACAGAACAGAAACATACACAATTTTCTTACATATTTACATTAAGGACAAAGTGAAAAAAGGACTCTGTCAGATCGCAGCTGCTGATACTGGCTGCAAGCTTGGAGTGGCGCTGGAAGTCATATATAAATAACCAAAGACATTTAACTTGAGAAAAATAACTTTTGTTGCTCACAAATCAGGAGATGGCTATAAGTTATTACAGCGTTTCCAGGTTTAAAGAATTGGAATTAGAAGCAACATCAAGAAATATAAAGTGTGCCACACAATACAGAAAATGCTGAAGAAAGATCCAGCGGTCTAAAGACCCAGAACAGCTGCCGAGACACTAGAGTGAATGACTTAGCCACGTTGTGAAAAGTAGATTCAAAGAATACAATCACTAAAACCCAGACAATGGACTGCAACGTTACTGACCAACAAAAAAATCTCCTCACCCTCAAGCCAGAATAAAGTACACTAAGGACAACCTGGAGAAAGATTATGCATATTGGAAATACCTCCTGTGGGCACATGACATTTGGAGAAAACAAGGAGTGCATACAACCCAAAGAACACTGTCCCCACAGTGAAACACAGAAACACAGAGAAACACAGAAACAGTGCAACACAGAAACACAGTGAAACACGGAAACAGTGGAACAAAGTGAAACACAGAAACAGTGAAACACAGTGAAACACAGAAACACAGTGAAACACAGAAACAGTGAAACACAGTGAAACACAGAAACAGTGAAACACAGTGAAATACAGAAACACAGTGAAACACAGAGAAATAAAGAAACACAGTGAAACACAGAGAAACAGTGAAACACAGTGAAACACAGAATCAGTGAAACACAGTGAAACACAGAAACAGTGAAACACAGTGAAACACAGAAACAGTGAAACACAGAAAAACACGGAAACAGTGAAACACAGAAAAACACGGAAACAGTGAAACACAGTGGAACACAGAAAACGTGAAACACAGAAACACAGTGAAACACAGAAACACAGAAACACAGTGAAACACAGAGAAACACGGAAACACAGTGAAACACAGAAACACAGAAAAACACATAAAACGTGGAACACAGTGAAACACAGAGAAACACGGAAACAGTGGAACAAAGTGAAACACAGAAACAGTGAAACACAGAAAAACACGGAAACAGTGAAACACAGTGGAACACAGAAACAGTGAAACACAGAAAAACACGGAAACAGTGAAACACAGTGGAACACAGAAAACGTGAAACACAGAAACACAGTGAAACACAGTGAAACAGAAACTCAGTGAAACACAGAAACACAGTGAAAGTTAGTTCAGGGGATATGTGTTAGCCTTGTTAAAA
>NC_140543.1:40236869-40303371 GCF_057382185.1 Mchenga conophoros | reverse complement strand
TAATATATACACATATATGTTTCTATCTATCCATACATACGTATATACACACATACGCACATATACACATTTTCAATAACCCCATTAACACCTCAAGGATACACAACCTGCAATTATATATATATATACATATATATATATACCCCCATACCAACAAACCCGTGCATGCGCACACACATGAAAATATTAGACAAGAACACCCTATCAAATCTCTACCTTTTCCCTGTACCCTGTAAAAACCATATCTTTAAACTGCGCCATGCTTGGACATTGCTTCATATCTTTACTTAGTCTGTTCCACAGCTTCACTCCACACACAGAGATGCAAAAACTTTTTAATGTTGTACGGATACGAGGATGTTTTAAATTTAATTCCCCCCTCAAATTGTATCCCCGTTCCCTTTTAGAAAACATTTTTAGAATATTGTCAGGAAGCAGGTTATTTATTGCTTTATATATAATTTGTGCTATGAGAAAATGAACCAGATCTGTGAATTTTAGAATTTTTGATTTTAAGAATAGTGGATTTGTATGATCTCTGTAACCAGTTTTATGGATTATCCTTATGGCCCTTTTTTGTAATATAAAGATTGATGATAGCGAACATTTGTAAGTATTGCCCCAAACCTCTGCACAGTAATTCAAATACGGTGCAATCAGGGAACAATAGAGAATGTGGAGTGTTTGTGGTCCAGAATGTGTTTTACTTTACTCAAGATTGAGACACTTCTTGAAATTTTGTTATGTATATGATTTATATGAGACTTCCAGTTTAATTTATCATCTATAATCACACCAAGAAACTTATGTTCAAGTACTCTTTCAATTTCCACACCATCTACTTGAATCTGCACTTGTGCATTTCTAAGGGAATTCCCAAATAAGATAATTTTAGTTTCACTTAGATTTAGCGATAGTTTGTTCCTGTTAAACCATTTTTTAATTTTGCACATTTCTGAAGTAATTGTATCCAGCAGCTCCTTTAGATTCCCCCCAGAACAAAAAATATTTGTGTCATCTGCAAATAATACTAATTTTAATATATCAGATGCCTCACAAATATCATTTATATAAATAATAAATAATTTTGGACCCAGTACAGAGCCTTGTGGAACACCACAAGCAATGTCCAAGCATGATGAGGAATGGACACCCAGCTTCACAAATTGTTTCCGGTCACTTAAATAATTAAATAAATAAAAATAACCATCATGCCACAAAACGAGAGTTGGAAATCCATTAATGTTGTTGCTTAATTTTATTGCTTGAATGGGCATTGGTGATAAATCGCCTACATATGCAACTGAAATCAAATCAGTATAATTTGTCAGCTCAATTTGTAATTCTTATATGGCACTTTGATATTTCAGAAGGCCTTCTGCTTCTAGATTATGATAGTTTTTTCTGTAAAGCGGATGTAGGTGGTATTATGAAAGGAATATAATGAAAGACTGGCTCAATAGACCTAAATGACAGAAATCATAACAGTTTTATAGTTATGTATACAGTTATTCATAGATCTTACAGAAACCAGTCTAGTCTGGTGTTTTCAGTCGGACTCTGGAGGCTTATGCCTCATTGCAAAGTAGCTGCTTGGAGTTATGTTTGGCCATCCAACAGACTTCTCAGTGTCTCAAGTTACTTCAGTCTTTTAAAATAGAACATCCTGACATTCTACAGCTGAAAGTACCAGTGCCACAGCTCTCCTAATCAGGCTACAAAGCGAACAGTTTTTTCACTTAATGTCAGACACTGGTCGTAGTTTTAGAATCGCAAAAACTCCCAACTGTCAAAATCTTTTCTTAGACTCAAACATGTTAAGAGAAACATACAGTTATTTGTCTCCAGTTGTGCTTATTGTTCATTTTTTGACTTCAAGACAAGCTCCAAAGATTGCACAGGGTGTAGGATTTGGAAACGGAGCAGAGGACTGAAAATCAGCATGTATTGGAACTCATAGACAGTTAATACATGCAGCACAATAGCACACTATACTCGGTAAATGCAGGGCAGCACAGTGGTTAACTTTTTTCTTTATTATGATTGTAAAGAAATCTAAAATGGAATTAGGTTGCACTTAACAATGAATATAAAAATATGTTATAATATAAATATATTTCTTTCATTCACGCACATTAAACATGGAAAACAACACAAGACCACCAAAATGCATATTTTGATTTATTCCTGTAATTACTGCATGTTTAGTATATGAGGTGTGCTTTCAGTTCACTGTTCATGATGGTAGTGACTTTAAGGTAAAGACTGTTGGTGAATCGTCTGGTGCATGTTCTAATCGATGTTGTCCTGAAGTTGACAACAAATCTTTTTTCTAACGGCGGGAGATGAAGATGTCTTCCAGGACAGGCAGCTGGTTTGTTTGTCTTTTTGTGTGCTGCAGAGCTGCTCCCTTACTATAACAGAATGGCATAAGTGCAGACACCTCAGTGGAGTTCTGGTAGAAAGACACCAAGAGATGCTGCAAGAGATTTACTTCTTGAGCAGTCTAATGGGGGCATTATGCTCACTGTGTCATGGGTGTGTCGTGATGATTTTGACCTCACATGTGTCGCCCACAATCCTTGTGGTGCATCGGCGGATCACGCTCCGCTCGCTTTCTGTAACCCGGGTCTTTGTGCTGCATCCACCGCAGTAAGCCGAAGACACGACTACAATCGTGTCAGTTTTTACCACCATTTTCTTTCCAAGCTTCTCGGACCACCACGACCTGGGTGACTGTGAACCTACACAAACAGTCAGTTTAGTTATTGTTTGCAAACTGTGTAGTTTTGTTTTATTCGATTTTTAATTGACTTGAACATTTTCTTTGTGCTTCACCTTTTTTTTTTCTGGAGAAGACTTTTTCAAGAATACAGATTGGTGTGTGTTTTTTCTTTTTTGGTTCAGTGTTTTTCTGTTTTGCCACCGTCATTCAAAGCAAAGGTGCAATTAACAAATAAAGTGGAAGCGACTGGCAACAACAGCAACTCAGCCATAAAGTGTTAGGCCACATGAAAGCTGTTCTACCTGCAAAGGGTGGGCCGACATCCTATTAAATCATCTGGATTAAGAATGGGTTGTCGCTCAGGTTCATATGTGTGAAGGCCAACAAGGAAATTCTTCTGCAGAATATAGTGTAGATTAGAGTTGGATGTGTCGAGACCAGTCGTGGTCTCGAGACCACTTTTACGTGGTCTTGGTCTTGTCTTGGTCTCGGTCTTGCGTTCTCAAATCGACATAGTGTTCGGGAGATTTGGAGTCAACCATCAGCGGAGCGGGGGGGTGGCTTACTGGGCTTAAGCCCGGGTCATTTTTTCAGAAGCATGGGGTCTTTTGGAGTGTAATTTGTTAGCTAGATGCCTGACTGACAACTGTATAAAACAAAAATAACACACGAAGCACAGAGCGCACCGTCGTAAATTCCCCCTAATTTTGGTATGATCCGAGCTCAGGCACTAGGCGACTGAGCACAGCACCCATGTGAGCGAGGGGGGAGAAGCTGCTGCCTGCGAGTTTGCTGCAGACAGAGGAGAGCTTAAGTTTGACCAGGTATCAAAGCAAATCATTCGTACTGAACTAATAATGTAAATATGACGGTGCATCACAAAAGATTGATATCAAACTGATCACTTGGTTGCGTTACTTGCTCTTCAAGTGAATCAACAAATGGATAAATAAAAAGCCGAACAGCAACGCTGATTTTTTAGAGAGTCTTAGCTTACACTTCATATTTTCAGTTGTTTCCCTCCGCGGCTAAACAAACTCTAAATCGGTTTCAGTCATGTACTGATGAACACAACAATGGACATAAGGAGCTTCTTTCAAAGAAAAAACTCAGGTAGATGTTACTTTATATATTATGCTTTGGATGTTGTTTAGTATATCTATGCAAAACAAGAGGAATTTCAATACACAGCAGTATATTCACAGCTGAAACCAGATATTTACATACACTTTATGGAGAAAACATAAAAACTTTTTTTTACTGTTAAACATCAATTTAGAGTAAACTTGTTTTAGATAAATAAATATTGAAATATCTTTTGAATTAGTTAAATGTCAGAATAAAGAGAGACAGAGCTTCTATTTTAATCATCAAATGTAGGAGCACATGTACACTAAGTTTATTGTTAATTAATAAGAAAACTCCAGACGATTCCATTCTGAGCTGAAGAAGCTTCTGATAGGTTAGTAGAGTCCATGTGAGTAAACTGGTGGCACAGCTGTGGATGCATATAAGGCAAAACACAGAGCCTGTTTCTGTGACATGGGAAAATCAAGAGATGTCAACCAAAACACCAGGAAAAGAACTGTGGAGCTCCATAAGTGTGGCTCAGTTTGAATACAATTTGGTGCCGTTTACAATTAAGAAATACAGACAGTTTCTCTCTTTACTCTTAAAGTTAACAAATATGTTTTTTATATTTATCAATCTAAAAAATAAACATTTAGTCTGATTTGATGTTACAATTAAAAACGTGTTTTTATCTGAAGAGTGTTTAAGTATCTGGTTTCAACTGTGTATTTGATGATGTTGGTGTTTGGCTTGATTGTCAGCACAAAGAGGAACAGAGAGAGAGGGAGAGAGAGAATGAGGACAGAACAGAGATGAATAAGAGCAGGTGAGACACACATGTTAGTCAAATGGTTGTTTGCCAAAACTCATCAGAACATGTATCTCGTACCTAGTGTTTCTTTTTAGGTTTGTTACTTTTCAAATTCTATATTTATTAAGTTATGCAGGCTTGTTTGCACAACAAGGCTAAATAATTATATAAACTTTTCTCAATCTAAATAGTGGACTTTGGTAGAATTAAAAAATAAGTGTAGTGCAGGTCTATGATGATTTTTAGTGCTGCTATCATCTAGTTCTGATTCTGGTTCTGTCTTGGTTAAGTCCTCAGTAGTCCTGATTTTGAACTGTTGTAGTCCTGTTTTAATTCCGGATCAGTTCTGGGTCTGGTTGAATTGGGGTTTAGTCCTCGTGTCTTGATACAGCCCTGACTTTGTTCTGCCTTGCTGCTTAATTAAAAAACTAGTTTAAGGTGTCCTGCACATGTGTATATATAATAGCATCTGGCTGCAGTTTAAAGACTTTTTTTGTCTCGGTCTTGGTCTTGGTCTCGTCTCGGTCTCGGTCTCGTCTCAACTTGGTCTTGGTCTTGTCTTGGTCTCGATACCCTCTGGTCTTGGTCTTGTCTTGGTCTCGGATTAGGCGGTCTTGACTACAAGTCTAGTGTAGATTAGGGAATTTAAATTGATGTCCAATACTGATAAATTGTTGCATCCTAAATGTTATGGGGCCATTTGCCTTCAGATGGAGCATTGTTGTTTACAAACATAAATCTGCTAATTTAGACATGAACACTATTAGAATGAAAGAGCAATTTAGCTTTCTCCGAAGGGTGGGTGGGCTGTCCCTCAGCGACACAGTGAGGAGTTCAGTCATTCGGGAGAGGTTCAGAGTGGAGCCCGTACTCCTCCACACCCAAACGAGCCAGCTAAGGCTGTTGCCTCGTGGGCACAGTGTTTCAGCCGGGCATGCCAGTTGGACCCAGAACACACTGAAGAGATTGCATCAATCAACTGACCTGGGAAAGGCTCAGGATTTCCTCGGATAAGCTGAAGGAGGTGGGTGAGAGGGAGGCCTGAACTTTCCTCCTTCGGCTGCTTCCCAGCAGCCTGACATCAAATCAAATCAAATCAAATCAAATCACTTTTTTATTGTCACATCACATGTGCAGGCACACTGGCACAGCACATGCGAGTGAAATTCTTGTGTGCGAGCCCCACAAGCAACAGAGATGTGCAAACACAACAACACAAACGAGCAAAATACAAGAATGGCCAACCTGAAACTAATAAATATATGTACAATATATAATAGTATATGCATTTCTGGATGTGTATACTAAATATTTTCCTGTGTGTGTGTGTGTGTGTGTGTGTGTGTGTGTGTGTGTGTGTATACACATTTTTACAAATTAAATAGTAAAAAAATAAAATAAAATAATAATAATAAAATATATAAAATATACAGAGTTGAATATGTGCAAAACAGTGGCGTTACTGTACAGTATGGAGTGCATAATGTTGAAGTTCCAGTAGTGAAGCTGAGGTGTCTATGACGTGTTCAGCAGTCTGATGGCCTGATGGAAGAAGCTGTCTCTCAGTCTGCTGGTACGGGACCGGATGCTGCAGAACCTCCTTCCTGATGGAAGCAGTCTGAACAGTTTATGGCTGGGGTGACTGGAGTCCTTGATGATCCTCCCCGCTTTCCTCAGGCAGCGCTTCCTGTAGATGTCTTGGAGGGAGGGAAGCTCACCTCCAATTATCCGTTCAGAGCACCGCACTACTCGCTGGAGAGCTTTGCAGTTGTAGGCGGTGCTGTTGCCATACCAGGTGGTGATGCATCCAGTGAGGATGCTCTCAATGGCACAGCGATAGAAGGTCCTGAGGATGCGGGGGCTCATGCCGAATCTTTTCAGTCTCCTGAGAAAGAAGAGGCGCTGCTGCGCCTTCTTCACTGTTTTGTTTGTGTGTACTGACCACGTAAGATCCTCAGCCAGGTGTACGCCAAGGAACCGGAAGCTGCTCACTCTCTCCACAGCAGCGCCGTTGATGGTGATGGGGGTGTGTACTTCTCTGCACCTCCGGAAGTCCACTATCAACTCCTTTGTCTTTGCGACGTTGAGGGTGAGATGGTTGTCTTGACACCAGTGGGTCAGGGCGCTGACCTCCTCCCTGTAAGCCGTCTCATCATCGTTGGTGATAAGACCCACCACTGTAGTGTCGTCCGCAAACTTCACAATGATGTTGGAGTTGTTAGTGGCTGTGCAGTCGTAGGTGTAGAGTGAGTACAGGAGAGGGCTCAGTACACACCCCTGTGGAGCACCAGTGTTCAGTGTGACGGGGGATGAGGTGATGCTGCCCAGTCTGACCACCTGGCGTCTGTCAGACAGGAAGCTAAGGATCCAGCTGCAGAGGGAGCTGCTCAGTCCTAGATCCTGCAGTTTCCTGTCCAGCTTCGAGGGAACGATGGTATTGAATGCTGAGCTGTAATCTACAAACAGCATTCTCACATACGTGTCTCTCTTCTCCAGGTGTGACAGGGCAGTGTGTAGTGTCAGGGCTATGGCATCATCAGTGGACCTGTTGTGGCGGTATGCAAACTGTAGAGGGTCCAGTGAGTCGGGTAGTGCAGAGCAGATGAAGTCCCTGACCAGCTTCTCGAAGCATTTGCTTACGATGGGGGTCAGGGCTACAGGTCGCCAGTCGTTCAATGAGGAGATGGTGGAGGATTTGGGTACAGGGACGATGGTGGCCATTTTGAAGCAGGCTGGGACTACAGACAGAGAGAGGGAAAGGTTGAAGATGTGCGTGAACACTCCAGCCAGCTGAGCCGCGCATGACCTGAGGACGCGGCCGGGAATCCCGTCCGGACCAGTAGCTTTGCGTGCGTTCACCTTCCTGAAGCACCTCCGCACATCCTCCTCAGACACAGTGTGCGCACTGACGTCATCCGCGGTGCGCACACTGTCCGGTCTCATGGTGTTCGCTGCGTCGAATCTAGCGTAGAATACGTTTAGATCCTCACACAGAGAGGCCGTGGTCTGCGGTGTGCTGGTTTTCCCTCTAAAGTCTGTGATCGTGTTTAGTCCCTGCCACATACTCCGAGGGTTGTCAAACTGTTGTTCCACCCTGTCCCTGTACTCACGTTTGGCTGCTTTGATCGTCTTCCGGAGTTGGTAATGTGCGTGTTTGTAGTCCGATGTGTTCGCGGAGGCAAAGGCGGTGTTCCGTGCCGCCAGTGCCGCGCGAACATCTCCGTTAATCCAGGGTTTTTGATTTGGGAAGGATTTGACTGTTCTGGATGGGACGACATCTTCCACGCATTTCCTGATAAATCCACAGACTGAGTCTGTGTATTCATCAATGTCTCGTGATCAAAACAGTCCCGCAGCGCAGACTCCGATTGGTCCGTCCAACAGTGCACCGCCCTCCGGGTTGGAGCTTCCTGTTTCAGCTTCTGCCTGTAGGCGGGCAGGAGCAGGATGGAGCAGTGATCTGATTGGCCGAATGGGGCGCGGGGGAGGGCTTTGTACGCATCCCGGAAAGAGGTGTAACAGTGGTCGAGTTGCCGGTTTCCACGTGTGTTGAAAAGGATGTGTTGATGGAGTTTTGGTGAGGCTTTCTTCAGGTTTCCCTTATTAAAGTCTCCGGCTGTGATAAACGCTGCCTCTGGGTGTGCGGTTTCCTCGCTGCTGATCGCGCTGTACAGTTCCCTGAGTGCACGGTCAGTGTCGGCTTGTGGGGGAATGTAAACAGCCGTAATAATCACTGCTGTAAATTCCCTCGGTAGCCAGAATGGCCGGCACTTAATCATCAGGTACTCCAGGTCCGGTGAGCAGAAGGATTTGACCGGGTGCACGTTCGCATAATCACACCAGCTGTTGTTGATCATGAAACACACACCACCGCCTCTGCTTTTCCCAGTAAGATCCTGTGACCTGTCAGCGCGGTGCACAGAGAACCCCGGCAGTTGTATTGCGGAGTCCGGTACTTTGTCCGATAGCCAGGTTTCTGTGAGGCAGATCACGCAGCAGTCCCGCATCTCTCGCTGGAATGAGATCCGTGCCCGAAGCTCGCACAGCTTGTTCTCCAGAGACTGCATATTAGCCAGTAATAAACTGGGTAACGGTGGTCTGTAAGTGCGCCGTCTCAGTCGAACCAGAACGCCAGATCTTCTCCCTCTGCGTCGGCGTTTGCGGCCTCCAGGGCCAGAGAACAAAGGCGTCTCAGGTGAGATGAATGGGGGGGCTGCAAACGGAGCGTCCGTGTTGCAAAACTTGAACTCCGGAAAGTTATAAGAAAGACCGTCTTTTATGTCCAGTAAGGTTTGTCGGTCGTACACAAGGAGACAAGTGCTGCTCGTGAAAAAATAAAGGAAAAGTAAAATTAAACACAGAAGAAAGCCGTTGCTTGGGGGAGCTCGCGACGAGGCTGCCATACTCGGCGCCATCTTGAAGCATCAGATAACTGGAGGAAAGCCCTGAATGATTTATTGATCTGTTATTTCAGATTTTAACTTTCACTGAAGTGGTTTTAATGAAGTTTCGTACATCATTCATAAAGCATGGCTCAATGTGCTACACTTTTTACTTGCTGTTCAGTTTTTTGGATGTTGATTTGTCATATTTTAGTAATATGTGAACGTCTTTTGTAGCAACATGTTTTCATTTACATGTTTATCACATCATATTCAGTTTAAGTGTTTTTCTTCTTCTTTGTCTGGAGTATAACCTGTAATATTGATGATGCGTGATGCTGCACAGTTAAGCGACTGAAAAATGTGATTAATGGTTTCAAATGCCTTACAGTCTTTGACATTGTCCACTAAACAGTTGTCAAATTTAACTTAATGTCTGAGTGTTTCTTAGTTTTAGACTACTCAGCTAGTCTCATTTTTCCCCTCATTCAGTCAACTAAGAAATTCGTTTCCAGGAACATCCCCAGTTTATATACTGTTAATACTCACACCCACACCCCAGAAATCTCTATCAGCATTTGCCCCAGTGATTCTGAACATGAAATAAAGCTTAACATAGAGATACACAAATTTCTAATTGACTGTTGCATTAATAAAACCATCCATTTCAAATATTTTTGTTATTTCCCAAAAATTGGGATATTTTTATTGTCTTGTGAGTGAAAAAATATTTTCATTTCGGAGTAAAAAGAGACCTACAATACAACCATGTGTTTGAATAAAAACTCAACAACATTAAGCCCAGCACCCAGTTTTAAACATCGCTAACACAACAGCTGCACTGATGATGACGCTGGCACAGTTTAATGTGGAGCCATTAGTGACATGGCGAGCTCAAGTTCAGTAAAAAAACACAACATGTTTCTAGCGTCCAAGACAGCAGCACTGTTTCTGTAATCACCATTAAAACCTTTACTGTGAAAAAGCTGTTGGGCGTCTTTCATCATAGCAACCATCAACAAACTCGGACATGAAGACTTTGAGCAGCTACAATCCACCACCGTTTGTTTTACACCGCGAAAAATCTTCCAAGAAAAAGAGTAAAGGTACTTTTTTTTTTCATGCCTTAGTTATTTCACTTTGACTAAAATTATTTATATATTTTTTGCATTTAAGAAAACATAACATTTTAGCACGGCACATAAATACTATCACAGGGTTTTGTTTTGAGATGTTTTTTGCAGTTAAACTTTAAAACGTTGTAATTTCTAAAATGGACACTAGTGAGCAGTTCATTTTGAAAAACCTGTTTTTTCTCTTTTGAATATTCATTACTATTCATTAATAAGACAAAAGTATTTATTATCCATGGTATTTTACTTGATTAAGTCATGGACTAATCAATAGATTACTTGATTACTAAAGATGACAATATTTGTGGTTATAAATAGGCAGTCTTGTTGTTAAGTGATGACTTATCAACTCAGATAAGTCTGAGCTCAGTCTGCTCGTGCGGCTGACCGGCCAGCTACCTAGCCTGACCGGTCTCTCCAATGTGATGTTTGTGTATTGTATGTACGGTCGGCAAGGTCAGTCTCGTAATTGCCCCTTGGGAATAAATAAAGTCTTCTGAATCTGAATCTGAATTTTCAGGTCCAAGCCTCTGCTGTGCTAACTGAGGCATTGTTATTAACTTTTTGTTACGGTTTGTCATGAGGACTCACACGCAGGACTCCGTGATAGGAAGCTTCACAAGCAATTTATTTACACAGTTCACCAAATGTATATACAAATGTGCAGAAATACTGCTATATATAAAAGTGGGGGGACAGGGCTCCAGGGAAATCCAGGGAAACAGACTCTCGCTCCTCTTCCAATAATCCACAAACACGATCAGGCTAGAGAGACCAGGTTACATTTGTGACACATGGAAGACATTGTGAATCCGCGTATTCCGGGGCAGTCTTAGATGGACAGAAACAGGGTTAATCAGGGTGTCAATTTCAAAAGGGCAGATGAAGGTGGGAGATAGTTTTTTGGATTCAGACCTGAGTAGGATGAACCTGGCAGACAGCCAAACCTTCTGTCCGGGTGGTGCCGGGGTCCAGTGACAGTACGCCAAGCGCTCGGCCGTGCAGAGAAGGGCGGCTTGAGTGGCTCTCCTGGCGCGCCGACTCCTCTGGCGATGCTGCTGGAAAGAGGGCACAAAGTGCTCACCTTCAACGGCAGGAAACGGAGGTGGTTGGTAACCTAGGGACGCCTCGAAGGGGGACACTCCGGTGGCAGGGGAGGTGAGGCTGTTGTGAGCGTACTCGATCCATGGGAGTTATTCGTCTGGTTGGTGGATGTCAAGCATTGGAGTGCCGCTTCGAGCTCCTGATTGGCCCACTCCGTTTGGCCATTTGTCTGCGGATGGAAACTGGAGGAGAGACTGACCTGAGCTCTGACGACGTTACAGAATTCCTTCCAGACGCGCAACGTAAACTGTGGACCCTTGTCTGAAACTATGTCCGTGGGGATTCCATGGAGGTGTAAAACGTGGTCAGTCAGGAGCTGGGTGGTCTCTAGAGCAGAGGGGAGCTTGGGGAGGGCAACAAAATGAGCAGCTTTAGAAAAGCGATCGATGATTGTGAGAATGACTGAGTTACCTGATGAAGGTGGCTGAACGGTGATGAAGTGGATAGCAATGTGCGACCAGGGGCGGCTTGGCGTAGGCAGTGGTTGGAGTAGGCCGGAAGATGGCTGATGGACGTTGTTGTTTTGGGCACAAATTGGACAAGTGGCAATGCATTCACAATCATCTTCTGCAAGAGAGGGCCACCAGGCGAAGCGCTGAAGGAAGGTAATGGTGCGGTGGACCCCCGGGTGACAGGTGAGCCCAATGTAGCACTCGTGACCTAACAGAGGTCACGAGTTCTACAAAGAGTAAACCTGGAGGGCCCGTTCAGGGGCCTGGTTCTGTTCAATGACCCTCCCTAATGGCAAATTTGATCTCCCAGGTCAGGGTCCCAATAACACACGTGGGAGGGAGAATGGGGGAGTCCTGAGCTGTATCTTCCGAGGCAGTGAATCGGCGTGAGAGAGTGCCGGGTTTGACGTTATGAGAGCCAGGTCTGTAGGTGATCGAGAGCTGGAATCTGGTGAAAAACAGGGCCCACCTGGCTGGCCTGGCATTTGGCCGTTTAGCTGACCGAATATACTCCAAATTCTTGTGGTCCATCCACACCACGAATGGCTGGGCAGCGTTCTCCAGCCAGTGACGCCACTCCTCCAGGGCGAGCTTGATGGCTAGCAGTTCGCGGTCTCCCACGTCATAATTTCCTTCTGCGGGGGAGAGACGGCGAGAGAAGTAAGCACAAGAGTGAAGCTTACCACTTTGTTGCTGGGAGAGCACGGCCCCCACTCCGGCGTCCGAAGCGTCCACCTCCACGACAAACTGTAGACTGAGATCTGGTTGGAAAAGGATGGCCGCCGAGGCGAAACGTAGCTTCAGATGAGAGAAGGCTCATCCCAGCTGACAGGAACCTTGGGTGAGTTGAGACGAGTTATTGGCAAAGCAAGCTTACTGTAGTCACGAATGAAACGAAGGTAAAAGTTAGCAAAACCCAGAAAGCTTTGGAGTTGCTTGCGGTTAGAAGGGGTTGGCCAGTTAATGGCGGCTTTAACCTTAGCTGGGTCGGCTCTGAGGTTACCTTGCTCAATGATGTAGCCCAGAAAGGAAACTGTAGTTACGTGGAACTCACACTTCTCTTCCTTAACAAAGAGATGGTCCACAAGGAGATGTTGTAAGACCTGTCTGACATGGCGTTCGTGTTCGGTGACGGAGCGTGAGAAGATGAGGATATCATCCAGGTAAAAAAGACAAAGTGGTTGATGAAGTCCCGGAGCACGTCGTTTACCAGAGCCTGAAAAACAGCTGGAGCATTGGTGAGACCAAACGGCATGACAAGATATTAAAATGGCCAAGATGGGTGTTAAAGGCCGTTTTCCACTCATCCCCCTCACTTTTCCTGACCAGGATATTTGCATTTTGCAGGTCTTAGTGAAGATTGTGGCCCCCTGGAGAAGCTCGAAAGCGGAATTCAACAGCGGGAGAGGATATTTGTTTTTAACCGTAATGTTGTTGAGGCCTCGATAACCAATGCAGGGCCATAAACTCTTGTCTTTCCTGGTCACAAAAAAGAAGCCAGTGGCTACTGGGGAAGATGAGGGGCGAATTAAACCTGCAGCAAGTGACTCGTTAATGTACTTTTCCATGCTTTCACATTCAGGCTGTGAAAGGCTGTATAAACAGCTGGTAGGGAGCGGTGCGCCCGGGAGAAGGTCAATCCCGCAATCGTACGGCTGGCAAGGAGGCAGCGAGCACGCTCTATCTTTGCAAAAAAAACCCAGTTTGAGGTCACTCCTCCCCCCACCCCAGGTTACTCTCCTTTCTCCAATCAAGGACTGGGTTATGTTGACGCAGCCAGGGGTAGCCTAAGACTAGCGGTGTGAGGGGGGCTTTGAAAACTGCAAGGTTTCAGAATGATTTCCAGAAAGGGTTAAAGAAATGGGCTCTGTAATGTGGGTGATGTCTGGGAGACGCTGACCACTAAGGGCTGTAACTTGAAGAGAGTGTGGTAGTGTTTCAGTGCTTAGTTTTAGCTTATGCGCCAGCGAAGCGTCAATAAAGTTCTGTTTGCCCCAGAGTCAATCGGAGCCCTAAGAGAATGAGTCTTGAGTTGCACAGTTCATTTTGCTGCAATCATGAGACGTGGAGGAGACCGTGAACAGGAGACCTCATCCACCCATACTCTCCTCTCTACTGGCGGGCGGTCTTTTGGCCAAGCGTTGGCGATATGGCCTTTGCAACTGCAGTAAAAACACTCACCGGCCCTCCACCGTCAATGTCGCTCCTCAGGCATTAGTCTGGAGCGCCCCAATTGCATGGGTTGTTCACCCTCTTCCATACTGTCCGACACCTGATTGCCTCCGCCACTGGTCGCGCCTCCGCCCAGCGCCATTTCCGTGTGTCCCAGATGCCTCTGGGTAATATAGTTTCCGGTTCCCCGGCTCACTCTTAAATGCTCGTCTACCTTCATACACAGTGTAATCACATCAGAGAGAGTCAAAGGTAAGTCCCTCATTACCAGTTCATTTTTCAATTCATCACAAACATTATTCAGTGAGGTACTTATCAATGCCGACTGCCCCCACCCGCTCTCTTCAGCCAAAGTCCAAAACTCGACTGAGTAGTCCGCTATACTCCGTCTCCCCTGCTTTAAGTTCAACAATCAAAGAGCAGCCACCTCAGCCCCGGTGCCTCTTTCAAAACCACTTTTAAATTTAACGAGAAAGTCCTGCTAAGTGATCTCAGGGTCAGTTCTTAGCATGGCTTGTGCCCAGTTCAATACCTGCCTGTAACAACTGAACAATATAGGCAATTTTGGCCCCATCAGTCTCATAGGTCTGTGATCTGGGTCAAAAATCCTGCACACTTATGAAACTCACCCGAGTAAGATTCCATAGCAGGTAAAGATTGCTCCGGGGGTTCTGGGTGAGCCGGTGCGGAAGAGGTAGATAGTACGGGCGCCAGAGTTTCGGAAGCCGGTAACTGTGGAGAGACATGCAGAGGAGGCGTGGATGGGCGTTGAGCGAGGGCTTGGGTGAGCGTAGCCAGTTGCTAGTTAGTGTGCTGTAGCATTTGTTTGTGGCGTTCCAGAATTGCTTCCGGGGTGAGGACAGGCTGCAGGGTGGGGGTTGAGTCTGCTGAGTCCATGGTTGGCTGGATCATTACTGTTACGGTTTGTCGTGAGAACTCACATGCAAAACTCAGCGATAGGAAGCTTCACAAGCAATTTATTTACACAGTTCACTGAATGTATATACAAATGTGCAGAAATAGTGCTACGTACAAAAGTGGGGGGACGGGGCTCCAGGGAAATCCAGGGAAACAGACTCTCGCTCCTCTTCCATTAATCCACACACATGATCAGGCTCTCTTTCTCCAACTATCACCACACAGGAAACAGGGAAAAGGTCAAGGGAGTCTGTACACAGGGAAATGTTTGTTAGTTCAATGCTCAGAAACACAAAGGGGAAACTTAGCTGGCAACTTGACGACACTAACACGAGTCAAACACAACGATCCAGCGAAGAACAGCAGTCATCGCCTGGCTTAAATACTGGTTGTCAATGTCATGTCAATGGCTGTGAACAAAGAGAAACTTGTAAATAACTCATGAAAGAATAAAGTTACGTTGAAACCAAGCACACCATTGTTTTTCTTGTGACATTACCAATAAGTTTGATGTGTCACATGGCCCTCTTCCTATTGAAAAAAACAAAAGTTGTATCCAAGATGGCCGACTTGTAAATGGCCACCATGGTCACCGCCCATCTTGAGGAGTTTGCCCCTTCACATATACTAATGTGCCACAAACAGGACTTTAATATCACCAACCATTCCCATGTTATTACGGTGTATCCATATAAATGGCCCACCCTTTACTTAAACATGGAGTCTGCCTCACAGTGTTTTACACTTCACACGTGTCCTGGATATGTCATGCTTAAGCACATCTGTTGAACACTTTTGGATATAGTTATAATCACTGATACACTTACACAATTATATGATAACAACTTTGTAGATGGGCAGCCTGTTTATGGCAGTTGAAGTTTGTACAGTCTCCTGACACATTGCTAACATTTCTGTTGGCTAGGAATGTCACCTAAGTTGTTAATAAAATAAAATTATATTTTTACTCTACCTCTGCAGTGACTTTGTTTTTGTTTGTTTTTTTTAGCTTAGTATCCTACGCTGTCATAAAGTAATGTGGTGTGGTACGATATTTGTCTTGCTATAATGATGCATGGCCAAAAGGTTGATTAAAATGACTTTCATTCGACTATATAAAGTAGTTGGTTCATTGATTCATTGTTGGAGCTCTAGTTGCATTCTTCTTTGCATTCTTGATCTTTTTTATTTACTTTGGTAGCCTCTATCACTCACTTTGTATTCTACATTATTCTGTATATGCTTTTTATTCTGTCTCTGCTTATTTTTTATGCTTTACTCACAGTCTGTCTTCTCTCTGTGTGTCTCTCTGCTACTGCTGTAGGCACGTATCAGGGTCAGTGGAGTGGTGGCATGCGTCACGGCTATGGAGTACGTCAAAGTGTTCCTTATGGCATGGCTTCTGTCATCCGCTCACCTCTACGAACTTCGCTGTCTTCACTCCGCAGTGAGCAGAGTAATGGTACAGTACTGCGTGACAGCCTATCCGATAGCCCTGCTGGCACACGTGGTGGTTTTGTGCTCAACTTCCAATCAGATGGAGAGGGTTCAGAGAAGAGAAAGGGTCTTTTTCGCCGTGGCTCCTTTTTTGGTAGCCTTCAGCGACTACGCAAATCTGATTCACGCTCATCAATTTCTAGTAAGCGCAGTTCAGCACACAGTGACACTACTATGAGCCGCATCAGTTCAAGTGACGCCAACTCTACCATTAGCTTTGGAGATGGAGACCCTGGCGATGACTACCTGCCTCTTGAGGACAGTGTGGATGCTACCACCACCGAGTCGTATGTGGGCGAGTGGAAAAATGACAAACGCAGTGGCTTTGGTATCTCTGAGCGGTCTAATGGCATGAAATATGAAGGCGAGTGGTTGAATAATAAACGCCATGGCTATGGCTGCACCATCTTTCCTAATGGGACGAAGGAAGAAGGGAAGTACAAGAACAATATGCTGATCCGGGGTATCAGGAAGCAGCTGTTCCCACTAAAGAATACCAAGACCAAACAAAAAGTGGATCGTGCCATTGAAGGAGCAGTGAGAGCAGCAGCCATCGCCAGAACCAAGGTTGAGATTGCCATCTCCAGGTAAAATATCCTGAGAACCATAAGGAAGTTACAACTACTTTTACCACCTTTTTCTTTACTATATTGGAAGTATATTGGGTAGTATATACTATCCAAAGTTTTATCCATATTTTATCTATACTATTGTCAGAGCATATACTGATCATTATTAAATAGTATTAGTAATACTCTTAATACTACTCTGCATATTTTGGCTTGACACAAAGACATTTTATTGCTCATTTTGACACACTGGCTTACAAATGTAATTGAAACTTCATAGTAAGCATATGGTACTTAGTATTCTGTGAAATGAAAAAATATTTGCTGCTTGTTAGTTTGGGATTGTCTTTCATATGTGTCACATGTTTCAGATGATCAAATATATTTTAAAACTGGACAAAGATAACCCAGTATGTAAATGCTCATTTAGTTTATTAAAAGAAAAAAAAAGCTATCCAACCCTACCTGCTCTATGTGAAAAAGTAACCGTTAAATCCCCAAAACCTTTGGAAAAATATTCTGTCTAAACTTTTTTAAAGGGTTGAGTCTGGTTACATCTGGTGTAAAACTAACACACCATTTCAAGCCTGTTTTTCAACTGTTTTAACTGCACATCCCCCATCTCAAATATCATCAGCACCCCTAGATGCCCTCCTCCCACTGCCTCACTGATCTGACCTCCTGTGACACCTGCATATTCACCTGTACTCCTAACCAACCCCGAAGTCCCCACCAGTCAAGCCAACACCAGCATCACTTCCACCTCAATCTCCTCTGCCGGCATGCATCTCAGCCCCAGAAACCCATTTTAGATGCCATACCTAGAATCTACTGGAGCCACTCACTCAATTTTGGGCACAGTGACCCGAGTATTCTGATTACTACAGGGACAACAGTTGCCTTCAGCTTCCACGTATTTTCTATCTCCTCTCTCAGCCCTTGTTATTTCTCAGGTATCTTGTTCCTATTTCCTGATGTTGCTATTGCTACATCTTATCACTACAGCCTTCCTCCTCTGCTTGGACCCAACTACTATGTCTGGCTGGTTAGCCTTAGCACTTCCAGGCCTTACTCGGCAACGGTGTTCCTGCATGCTATGCCATCCACTTCATTATAGCTTTCCATGTATGATCTGCCAACTAGTATTTATGATCTTTGCTGTTCTTGCTCCTTTTTTCTCTTGGGTTTCTGCTGCCTGAGGTATCACCAAGCACATGATCATTCCTGGCCATCTTTCTGATGTACTGATGGATTGTTGTTGTTGTTCTTACATCCTGGATAGTAATTCTACACTCACTATTCGTTGGCCTGGATTTGGTATGAAACCTTCGATACGTGGTAAAGGCTTTTCTTTTTTTAATGTCAGTGGTTTCTATCTCCTCCCTTGGCTAGCTTATTATTCCAGCAGGGTATCTGGCAGGGCATAGGTGTTGATTACCTAGAGCTTGTTCTTCCCATTCAGCAGACTCCTCAGGATTTGCCTTGCTCTTTGGCGAAGGCAGCTTCTCTAGTGGCCTCCTCATTGTTCAGTTCACCTCTTGTATTCCCATGTAATTCTAGCTATCCTCAATATCTGGAATATTGCATTCTGATAGTGCAGTCTGCTCAGTTCTGACTACTTTCCATCTTTTTGTTGTTCAGGCTTACGTAGAACAGCAGTGGGGACAAGGTAGGGCTGGGCGATATGGCCTAAAATCCATATCACGGTATAATTTGAAGCAAGCGCGGTAACGATATATATCGCGATATATTCTTTTCTTCTGTATCACGTATTTTACACACTATAAGGCGCACTTAAAATCCTTTAATTTTCTCAAAAATCGTTAGTGCGCCTTATGTGTGAATTCTGGTTGTGCTTACTGACCTCGAACCAATTTTATGTGGTACATGGCGCGCAGAAATCTGTCAAAAATGTTTCAGTACAACTTTGGTAAGCTATGAAGCCACACCGCTTGATGGATTGCCGGAGCATTACGGCTGCCGTATTCAGGAGCCCCGCGGAGTGATCTGGGTCCAAAACTCCGTCTGCTTCAGGTCCCAAAGTCAAACGAACACTGCGGCATCACTAAGAGTTACAAACTGTCTAAATTATTTCCAGTGTTGCCAACTTGGCGACTTTGTCACTATATTTAGCGAGTTTTCAGACCCCCTTAGAGACTTTTTTTCTAAAAAGCGACTAGCGACAAATCTGGTGACTTTTTCTGGTATTATTGGAGACTTATTTATGACGACTTTTTGACGTGAAAATGCATATTGCTCTTACTCTCAACAAGCAGCGGTGCTGCCGTGGGCACCTCACCCGTGCCAAAGCACTCACAGGCGGATGATAGTCCTCCCCCATCTGCTATCAGGGCACAGAGATGTTGACCCCTATGCGTCCAAACTGCAAATGAATCGCGCATGAGCGAAGCCGCTGCTCTCGCACTGACTGTAACGCAGTCAGTTCTTCTTTTACTGTTATGCTGTTTTGTGGATCACAAGGTTTAAAACTACTTATAAACACACACACACACACACACACACACAGCAACTCCACCAGAGTGCCAATTTCGGGTCACTTTTGCAGGTGTTCTGGGAATCCATCCTACCTCAAAAAAACATCCTACCCAATGTTTCTGCGCAGACGCGGCGCATGTGCACAACACCAAAGCCGAATTAACTTCTTTTTCTCTCACCCATCTGGAATACTTCTTAAGGTTATGGTTATGGCGCGCTTTTAAGCGCTTTGGGTGCCTTGAAAAAAGCTATATAAATCCAATCCATTATGGTTAGGGTTATGGTTAGGTTTAGTCACAAGTCACCGTCAAATTATAATACGGGTAGGACAATTTGTCAGAGTAGGATGGTTTCTCAGAACACCGGTCCAAGCCCGGATAAAGGAGCAGGGTTGGAATTGTGACATTAAAAAACAATAATTGCTAAAAGAAATTTAATTTATAGTTCTAAATAAATTCTAACTGCATTTAGGACATTTTTTACTCACTTTTTGCCTCTTCCACGATGTTATTTCTCTGTAGGTTACAGAGAGGTTACAATTACATTGGCAGAGGCTTCCATGTGGTGTTAGGCAGTTTATTGGACGTTAGTTAGATGGGACCAGTCCCTTCGAAGGGTCCTTGGTAATCAAGACTGTCCAGCCTTCAGTTAGCTGTTCCAGTTGCATCCATTAGCAGCTGGTTCATTTGTTCTGCCAGGTGCTCACTGAATACAGTTAGGCTCTTAGGCAGTAGGTGTGAATGATGTGCGGGCCTGGTGCTGGCGAACTCATGCTTGAGACTCTTTCTTGGATGTGATGGTCACATCACATGACATGCAGTTTAGAGTGGTTGCTATGGGGTGCTCTTAGATCCACTAAACACTGAGTATTGTTGTTGTGTTGCATCCATCTCCCATATGCTATTCCAGTGTTGCTTCATCTCCAGTCTTGGTGGGACTGCTCTCATATTGTTTTCCTGCCTTATATTAATGCATCTTTGATGGTTTAGTAGAGAACATCTGGTTTATTCTCATGGTTTCTACTTCTGGTGTACCTCTTAAGGCGGTTAGCCAAGACTGTGTATCTTTGTTTGGTTGTTTCAAAGGCCTCAGAATTAGCAGCTTGTTGTACTTCTTCTACACTCCATTCTTCCTCATACCTTTCTGCAGTTTAAATATTTTGCTAACTTCCTGCAGTTTTCCCTTGATCTCAGCCTCTTTCTGCATGGCGGGTATTGCTACTTGTGGCTGGTCAACTTATAGCCAAGCATCTCAAGGATCACTGTTGCTGTGGTATAGATCAGCTGGTTGGTTTTAGTAATGATCACAGCAGGGATTTTATGTAATGTTGGATTCAAATGTTGCATCGCTTTGACCTTCAGATACTAACCCCAAGTTGCTCTCCGATACATCCATCAGCGTATGCATGTGTGTGAATGCTTAGATAGAATGCACTTAAAGTGTAGAAGAAAGTGCTTGTGTGCATGGCTGTGAATGGGTGAATGTGATCTAAAGTGCTGTGAGTGCTCCAGGAGAGTAGAAGTGCGCTATATAAGAATCAGTCCATTCACCATTTTAAGTCTGGATGAGCTGAATAGTGTTCATAAAAATTGATGCATATTTCTAATCAAATGTGATACCCATGTAACCCTCTACATAATTTTAATGTTTCTTTTTCTATACTGTTCCATTTTAATCACCCTTTGGTTTTTACCTCTTTAGCCAGTTTGGCAGAAATACTTTGTTAGATTGACAGAGAAACCACATTCCTCAGTACAGCACCAAGAAAGCTCTTAGGGGTTTATACCCCATCCCTAAGACATCTGGGAAGCTCTTGGGGGCGGGGGGGGTAAACAAACATATGTGTTAGTTTCCTCATTATTTCATCATTAAGGAGATAAAAGAAGTGAAGTTTATTCCTTTAGAAAAATATCAAATCAAATCAAATAAATTCAGCAACACTAAAAGCCCTGAAAGACCCCTCAAGGCAATGAAAGTAGATATTTACAAAATCCTTTCCTTGATTAAGAGAAAAACTCTTCAGTTACTAGCCAAGTCAAAAACACACAAAGACGAAGGCTTATCGTTGTCAAAGTCTACAACTAAGAGAAATGTCCAGCCAATATCAAAGGAGAGAAAAAAACCTAAAAGCTGTGTGCATCACATTTCTTCACAGCTGCCTTGCATATCAATGCTTTTTAGAAGCCCCAGATGGCAGCCCCATGGAAACTATTGAAACACTTCCAAATAAACCAGACAGAGCACACTATGCTGAGTATGTTAGTTACTAATGAGTATATGGATTCTTGCAGGACGTCCCATGCCCAGGTCAAAGCAGAGTGTGCAGATCAGGCTTCACAATCAGCCTGCCAGGATTCTGATATTGCCCGAGCTGTGGCCAGGGAGCTCTCCCCATCTTTCCATCAGCCAGGTACTGTAACACCTGCACATGTTGTAGAGCTGCTGCTTGTAAACATGCGATGTTGAACTTCTGTTGTTAGGTTTAATTTGTGACCTTCTGTATGATTGAAATGCCTAAAAGGTTATGAAAGGTTTTAGAACAACTGTTTGAAGGTTGGGTTTGAAACCCTTTGAGGTTGTCTTGGTCCTCCCCTATTTTCTTCAAATTTTGCTACCAAGGAGCCAGATCATATTGCAATGTTTTTTTTAAAATGGTCTTTAGCAATAGTTCTCCATGCCTTCTGAAGGTTCTTACAAAGGTTTGGATATCGGCTGCTTTTTCCACAAATTTTCAGTCCGGTCTTTGTACCTGATCATTTTCAGTGGAATGTTTTTTGTTAACATTAACCTGTGAACTTCAGACAAAAAAAGGCGTGAAACAGTGTTGTATCTGCACACATTTTAAATTGTATCTTCAGGCACAAAAAAAACTATTTTGATTGTATGATAAATGCCAAATATAACACAGTTTGACAGGCATAAGAGTATTTTTACATCGAAAAGTGATTTCCAAAGAGCTTTTAGTTGAAACCTTGGCATATCTTGGCATGGTGTGTTCTTTAAAAAATTAAGAACCGGGGTGGCAGGAAGTAGAGCAGATCATCTACTGACTGAAAGGTTGGTGGTTCAATCCCTGGCTCTCCCTAGTCTGCATGCCAAATATCCTTGGGCAAGACATTAACTCCAAGTTGCTCTCTGGTACATAGTAGTTAGTAGGTAGTTAGTAAGCACTTCAAAGTATAGAAGATAGTGCTTGGCTGAATGTGGCATGTTGTGTAGAGCGCTTTGAGTACTCTGGGAGAGTAGGAACTGCTATATAAGAATCAGTCCATTTACCATTTTTAAATGATCTTTAGGGCTGGACCTGGTGACCCTGAACACAGCCTTAGTTATGCTACAATAGGTCTAGGCTGCTGGGGGTTTCCATGATGCACTTCTTCTTCACTCACCTCTTTTTTTATACAGTGTGTTTATACAACAATGATTCAATCATTGGTTTTAATTAATCGTTAGTTATTGTTAATCTCTTTCCGTCTTCCTCCACTCACCCAACCCCTCGTGCCAGATTACCACCCCTCCCTGACCTTAGTGCTGCAGGAGGTTTCTTCCTCTTAAAAGTTTTTTTTTTTTTTTCTTCCTACTGTCGCCAAGTGCTTACTTAGGGAGTGCAGAATTATTAGGCAAGTTGTATTTTTGAGGAATAATGTTATTATTGAACAACAACCATGTTCTCAATGAACCCAAAAAACTCATTAATATCAAAGCTGAATGTTTTTGGAAGTAGTTTTTAGTTTGTTATTAGTTTTAGCTATTTTAGGGGGATATCTGTGTGTGCAGGTGACTATTACTGTGCATAATTATTAGGCAACTTAACAAAAAACAAATATATACCCATTTCAATTATTTATTTTTACCAGTGAAACCAATATAACATCTCCACATTCACAAATATACATTTCTGACATTCAAAAACAAAACAAAAACAAATCGGCGACCAATATAGCCACCTTTCTTTGCAAGGACACTCAAAAGCCTGCCACCCATGGATTCTGTCAGTGTTTTGATCTGTTCACCATCAACATTGCGTGCAGCAGCAACCACAGCCTCCCAGACACTGTTCAGAGAGGTGTACTGTTTTCCCTCCTTGTAAATCTCACATTTGATGATGGACCACAGGTTCTCAATGGGGTTCAGATCAGGTGAACAAGGAGGCCATGTCATTAGTTTTTCTTCTTTTATACCCTTTCTTGCCAGCCACGCTGTGGAGTACTTGGACGCGTGTGATGGAGCATTGTCCTGCATGAAAATCATGTTTTTCTTGAAGGATGCAGACTTCTTCCTGTACCACTGCTTGAAGAAGGTGTCTTCCAGAAACTGGCAGTAGGACTGGGAGTTGAGCTTGACTCCATCCTCAACCCGAAAAGGCCCCACAAGCTCATCTTTGATGATACCAGCCCAAACCAGTACTCCACCTCCACCTTGCTGGCGTCTGAGTGGGACTGGAGCTCTCTGCCCTTTACCAATCCAGCCACGGGCCCATCCATCTGGCCCATCAAGACTCACTCTCATTTCATCAGTCCATAAAACCTTAGAAAAACCAGTCTTGAGATATTTCTTGGCCCAGTCTTGACGTTTCAGCTTGTGTGTCTTGTTCAGTGGTGGTCGTCTTTCAGCCTTTCTTACCTTGGCCATGTCTCTGAGTATTGCACACCTTGTGCTTTTGGGCACTCCAGTGATGTTGCAGCTCTGAAATATGGCCAAACTGGTGGCAAGTGGCATCTTGGCAGCTGCACGCTTGACTTTTCTCAGTTCATGGGCAGTTATTTTGCGCCTTGGTTTTTCCACACGCTTCTTGCGACCCTGTTGACTATTTTGAATGAAACGCTTGATTGTTCGATGATCACGCTTCAGAAGCTTTGCAATTTTGAGACTGCTGCATCCCTCTGCAAGATATCTCACTATTTTTGACGTTTCTGAGCCTGTCAAGTCCTTCTTTTGACCCATTTTGCCAAAGGAAAGGACGTTGCCTAATAATTATGCACACCTGATATAGGGTGTTGATGTCATTAGACCACACCCCTTCTCATTACAGAGATGCACATCACCTAATATGCTTAATTGGTAGTAGGCTTTCGAGTCTATACAGCTTGGAGTAAGACAACATGCATGAAGAGGATGATGTGGACAAAATACTCATTTGCCTAATAATTCTGCACTCCCTGTAATATCAGATATTTATATTGAACTGAATAAAGACAAAAACACAGCTTTTTTGATATTTGCATAGAAAGTAAAATCAGATTATGACAGAAAATGTAGATAGATACAAAGATACAGTTTAGTGAGAAGTAAAAAACTTAATGTGTGAAAACTATAAATAATTCTGCACTCCCTGTAAGGCATAGGTGTCAAACTCTGGCCCGCGGGCCAAATTTGGCCCGCAGCCTAATTACATTTGGCCCGCGAAGCCATACCAAATGACTATTAGAGCTGGCCTACTGGTATTATACAGCTAATATATATATTGTTTAGTATTAAGCTTTGCTTGTTCTATATTCAGTTTTTCAGCAAAACGTGCTTGAGTCCATAAGAAAAGATTCATTCTTATATCTAGAGGAAGATTTTTTTTTCAGTAAATATTAACGTTAGCCCGCGACTTTGTTCCAGTTTTGAATTTTGGCCCACTGTGTATTTGAGTTTGACACCCCCGCTGTAAGGGTTCATCTGATTGTTGATCTTTTCTCTGTATTATTGTAGGGTACCTTACAAAATAAAGTGCCTTGAAGAGACTTAAATGGAAGTGTACAGAGTGCTTTCGGTTCAGCACCCACGTCACTCAGCTCTCTAGCTGACTGCACTAAAAAAGGAAAAACGCTCATTGGAGAAACTATCATCACCTGCTGGTTAATGTTTTAATTACACAGGTGGGTTGCACCTGAGACATTTGTTGGTTTTGAAGTCTCTTCATGTTCAGTGCATTGTCAAGAATTGTCGAGACTTTGATAGAGGGACAGACATCAGTCTTTTGGGCAACGGGTGACATGGACTGCTGTGGTACAGGAGAGTAGTGGATAGGCCAGGCACTACCTGTGGGTGACCCCACAGGAACTAGATAGATCCAGTGTGGTGACTGTGGGTGCTGTTGTTGACCAGGACACCAAGTGGTGGTGATAGTACCAATTATCTTGTTGCTGGCCTTGCATAGACTGGAATCTCCTTTTCTCTGCCTCTGCTGCGCTTTCAAAATCTATCAAATGCTTCATTTTCCTGTTTTAGACATTTCTGCTCAGCTTCATATAGTTCCTCCAGCTTCCTTCTCTGTTATGTATGACTGTGACAGATTCAAAGTTGTATTAGCTTTGGCCTCGTGTTTGCTCACATGAGCCTCAGGAATGGCCAGCCTTTCACAGCTTCGTCCACTCTCACCATCGTAGTCTGGATTGTTTTGACTTTACCGGGGATGTGTGCTGAAATGCAACAACAGGGCCACTTTTTTTCTCCATAACTCGGTGTCCTGATGGAAGTTTCTCATCTGAATATTCAAACAGTTATATGCTACGTACTGTATACATGGCATGCACTAAGTTGTCCACTGTCAGAGGCCATAAGAAGATCATTTGTAACCTTCACTAAAGCTGTTTCTGTGCTGTGATGAGCTCTGAAACCTGACTGAAACTCTTCAAATAAACCTCTGCAGATGATCTGTTAGCTGTTTGACAACTACTCTTTCAAGGATGTTTGATATAAAGGAAGGTTGGAGATTGGCCTATAATTAGCTAAGACTGCTGGGTCTAGAGATGCTTTTGAGTAAAGGTTTAACTACAGCCAGCTTGAAGGCCTGTGGTACATAGCCGATCATTAGAGATAGGTTGATCATATTTAACCTCCTAAGACCCGAACTCTTCCACGGCATGCATTTTTAATTTCTATTTGGTATTTGGGCTGATTGGGTCCTGATGAATGTAAAAACAAAGATTTGCCAGATTTTTTTTTTACCTAATTTTTGTTTCTGAGAAAAATGAGAGCCACATATGAGGATATTCATTTAAAATTTCGATAGAACAGTAGCAGTATAATGTCCTCGGTGGAGTGGATATCAGGCCCTTGTAGAGCAAAATTGAGTATTTTGGTCTAAATAACCCAAAATGTGATGTCCACATATGTGGACGCCAGGTCCTAGGAGGTTAAGATCGAAGAATTAATTAATGGCAGGACTTCTTTGAGCAGTTTTGTAGGAATGGGGTCTAAAAGACACGTTGATGGTTTGGAGGAAGTAATTATTGAAGCTAACTCAGAAAGATCAATTGGAGAAAAAGAGTCTAACTTAACATCAATGGTACTAAGAGTAGCTGTAGATAATAATACATCTGTGGGATGATTATTGGTAATTTTTTCTCTAATGATAAAAATGTTATTTGTGAAGAAGTTCATGAAGTCATTACTGGTTAACGTTAAAGGGATGGTTGGCTCAACAGAGCTCTGACTTTTTGTCAGCCTGGCTACAGAGCTGAAGAGAAACCTGGGGTTGTTCTTATTTTCTTCAATCAGTGATGAATAGTAAGATGTTCTGGCTTTGCGGAGGGCTTTCTTATAAAGCAGCAAACTATTTCTCCAGGCTAAATGATGATCCTCTAAATTTGTGACACGCCATTTCCTCTCCAGCTTACGAGTCATCTGCTTTAGGGTACGTGTTTGAGAATTATTCCACGGAGTCAAATACTTCTGATTAGAGACCTTAGTTTTCACAGGAGCTACAGTATCCAGAGTCGTACAATATAATTATTTTATCTGAGCTCAGAACTAAATCAGATAAAAAGTCTGAGAAATCAGACAAACTCTGTGTAAGGCCCAGGTGGACGATAGATGATAACAAGTAAGACTGGTTTCTGAGTTTTAAATCTGGGGTGGACGAGGCTAAGCATCAGGCTTTCAAATGAATTAAAAGTCTGTCTGGGTCTTTGGTTGATTAATAGGCTGGTGTGAAAGCGTTGTGCAGCTTTCGATACTGTCGACCATAATATCCTATTAGAGCGATTAGAACATGCTGTAGGTATTACAGGTACTGCACTGCAGTGGTTTGTATCATATCTATCTAATAGACTCCAGTTTGTGCATGTAAATGGAGAGTCCTCTTCACACACTGAGGTTAATTATGGAGTTCCACAGGGTTCAGTGCTAGGACCAATTCTGTTTACATTATACATGCTTCCATTAGGCAGCATCATTAGAAGACATAGCATACATTTACACTGCTATGCTGATGACACCCAGCTCTATCTGTCCATGAAGCCAGATAACACACACCAATGAGTTAAACTGCAGGAATGTCTTAAAGACATAAAGACCTGGATGGCCGCTAACTTTCTGCTTCTTCATTCAGATCAAACTGAGGTTATTGTACTCGGCCCTGAAAAGCCTAGAAATATGGTATCTAAGCAGATTCTTACTCTGGATGGCATTACCTTGGCCTCCAGTAACGCGGTGAGGAACCTTGGAGTCATTTTTGACCAGGACATGTCCTTCAACGCACATATTAAACAAATATGTAAGACTGCGTTCTTCCATTTGCGCAACATCTCTAAAATTAGAAATATCCTGTCTCAGAGTGACGCTGAAAAACTAGTTCATGCATTTATTACTTCCAGGCTGGACGACTGTAATTCATTATTATCAGGAAGTCCTAAAAACTCCCTGAAAAGCCTTCAGCTAATCCAAAATGCTGCAGCAAGAGTCCTGACAGGGACTAGAAAGAGAGAGCAGATTTCTCCTGTTTTGGCTTCCCTTCATTGGCTTCCTGTTAAATCCAGGATTCAAAATCCTGCTCCTCACATACAAGGTCTTAAATAATCAGGCCCCATCTTATCTTAATGACGTTGTAGTACCATATCACCCTATTAGAGCACTTCGCTCTCGCTCTGCAGGCCTACTTGTTGTTCCTAGAGTATTTAAAAGTAGAATGGGAGGCAGAGCCTTCAGTTTTCAGGCCCCTCTTCTGTGGAACCAGCTTCCAGTTTGGATTCAGGAGACAGACACTATCTCTACTTTCAAGATCAGACTTCAAACTTTCCTTTTTGCTAAAGCATATAGTTAGGGCTGGACCAGGTGACCCTGAATCCTCCCTTAGTTATGCTGCAATAGACATAGGCTGCCGGGGATTCCCATGATGCATTGAGTTTTTCCTTTCCAGTCACCTTTCTCACTCACTATGTGTTAACAGACCTCTCTGCATTGAATCATATCTGTTATTAACCTCTGTCTCTCTTCCACAGCATGTCTTTATCCTGTCTTCCTTCTCTCACCCCAACCGGTCGCAGCAGATGGCCCCGCCCCTCCCTGAGCCTGGTTCTGCTGGAGGTTTCTTCCTGTTAAAAGGGAGTTTTTCCTTCCCACTGTCGCCAAAGTGCTTGCTCATAGGGGGTCATATGATTGTTGGGTTTTTCTCTGTATCTATGAAGCGCCTTGAGGCGACTTTTGTTGTGATTTGGCGCTATATAAATAAAACTGAATTTAATTGAAAAATTGCTGCCACACCGCCCCCTCGGCATGTGCTTCGAGGTTTCTGGTAGTTAGAATGACTCGGGGGTGTTGATTCATTTAAACTAACATAATCATCCTGCTGCAACCAGGTTTCTGTAAGGCAGAGTAAATCGATTTGTTGATCAATTATTAAGTCATGTACTAACAGAGACTTGGAGGAGAGAGACCTAATATTTAATAATCCACATTTCACTGTTTTACTCTTTGGTTCAGATGTGGATGCTGTATTGTTCTTTCTTTGTGATTGTTTATGTTTAAGTTGTTTGTTGCTGGTTTTTAGTTTGTTTTTTGTCTGTTTGGGAGCTGACACAGTCTCTATGGAGATGGGTTTTTGGGGAAGTAGCAGGAGGAGAGAAGCTGCAGAGAGGCGTGTAAGACTGCAACTCTGCTTCCTGGTCCCAACTCTGGATAGTCATATTTTGGGGGGTTTAATAAATTTGTCCATATTTCTAGAAATGAGAGCTGCTCCATCCAAAGTGGGATGGATGCCGTCTCTCCTAACAAGACCAGGTTTCCTCCAGAAGGTTTGCCAATTATCTATGAAGCCCACATGCTCCACCAACCTGGCTGTCTGAAAGTGGTAGATGCTGGTCCAGATAAATTGAATCTCTAATAATTTGCACATTTCTTTCAGTGTGAAAGACATGAGCGATGTGCACTAGTCAGTCAGTCAGTATCGCTTTCAAGAGATACTCACCCACTCTGACTCCAACCCTGGGTTAGATCAGAGTTTGGGGGACCAGGTTCTGGATGCAGCCCAAGTCCACCATATAGCCTTGTGTATACCCCCTTGGTAACTTACCGGTGTGCTGTACGTCCCTCTCAGATGGATAGAGGGTGTTGGAGGGCCTGCAACATGGAACACCTGTCTGACCTCCATCCATAGACATTCCCAGCAGATGTGTCCTTATCACGTGCACCTCCAACACTCCTGCCCCAAGCTCGTGTGGGTCCTGGTGCAGTGCCTGGGAAGGCAGAACAGGGAGATGTGATTGCAGCACAGAAGGGAAACCAGCATCTCGGAGCTGAGACTGGCCTCATCCCACTCGTTAGGCGGCCGCGTCTCTCAGTCTCCTCTAGCCATGCTGCTTGTGGATCTCTGCCAGCATGACTACCACCTCCAGGCTCGCTGGTCGAGGGCAGTGGACCCATTGCGCTGTCTTCCCAGGGAACCCCTCCACGAATTGTTCAAGGTCCACCAGCTCAAACTGCCACGCTTCCCCCTCTGATCCCCCGGGCTGCAGCCACCACATCAGAGAACCGCTGGGCCCATGAACTGCTGAGTGAAGGGCCAATACTCTGCCGACATTGCACTTTTCCAGAATTGCCAGCGGTCCAGCATGGCCCGGCAGATGTTGGGAAAGCACCGCGATGCCGGCAGCAAGCTCAGGGCCACCATCTAAGCCTCCCTCCATAGCAGCAGCAACCACTCGTCCATAGGCCACTGACACCCCTCTGCTGTGGCCAGGAGTGTCTTCAGTTTCCCCTTACGCACCACCATGTACTGTTTGTGCACGGCTGTGAGCTCTGCCGCCATCTGACCCAGCAGCTGGGCCAGCTGTACAGGCTATGGATCTGACATGCGTCCTGCGTTTTCGGGACAACTGTGATAGACAGACCCAGTAAACAGCGTTTTCAGGTAAGTGACCATTTATTTAAAGACTTCTTTGAGTTTTGTTGTGGCAGCTTTGCAGCTGACATGTCTCAGCTTGGCAACAACAACCCTCTGCCAGGTCCCTGCGTCAGTAAAAAGGAAGAGCCTGATTAGCAGACTGGCCCCAGCTGCACTGCCAGCCTCTCTGGCACTGTGCTCTGAGCCCACTGTGCCACCCCTCTTCTGCAGCGGAGCTACAGACCACACCTCCACCACAGTGGTGTTGATACATGGTGTCCAAATTTGTAACTGTTCCAACTGTAATTATTTTTTTGTTTTTTGGGGGGTTTTTTAAGGCAGCTGTGTCCGATCTGACTTTGATCTGTCTTTCAAACTAAGTGTAGAGAACAAAAAGTCTTTGTGTGTGTGTGTGTGTGTGTGTGTGTGTGTGTGTGTGTGTGTGTGTGTGTGTGTGTTTGTTTCTAGGACCCGACTACACACTGCAGAAGTACAGTGACTCGCAAGATGTAACTGAGAAGCCCAGAGAGGAGACAAAAGAGAAATCTCTTTCGGGGAGCCCACATTTCTACAGGAAAGGCACAACACCAACCCAGTCTCCATCTGCAAGCCCAGGTCCCAGCCCTAGTCCTTCACCTACTGCTGCTAAAAAGGCTTTTTACAGCAGTAAAACTCTTGCCTCTGATGCAGCAGCGGAGGCTTTGACAGCAGGTAAGCAACTTTATTGCATGTTTGTCTATCAGATATTAGCTGTAATAGTAATACAGCTAATTTCTACATATTTACTGCAACAGGAGGTTTCCCAACAGTCTGGAGGAAGTTCTCCTGAAAGCTGTTATTTTTTTCTTTGACTCTGTAGTTCATCTCATCCTGAACCATCTGTGTTTGGTGGGTTTAGGTTGGATTAGGTTATAGAGACCCATGGTTTGCCAATTAGGAAGCTGGAGGGTCTTTTTGCTTATTGTCTTGCTGAAAATTAACAGCATCCCGCAGATACTGTGAAGCTGAACTGAGATGTGAAGCTTGACTGAAAACTTGAAATTCTACCTCCTGAACCAGTATATTGTATACGCATTAGTCATTTGGTTAACTGTGGTCTCCATTACTCCTGTCTTTTTTCATTGTACAGGCATAACAAAAGCAGCGTCAAAACTTTCTCTGAGACAGCAAGTAAGGCAACAAGAGGCTTCTCCAGCAGTCAAACAGTCTGCTACCACTACAGTCAGCAGTTACTCAAGCAATGGACAGATTCACTCCCAGTTCCATGGTTACCATGTTAAAGCAACTCTTAAGATTCAACCCCCTGAAGAACCAATTGGTGTAGTGGATGATCTTCACCCATCTGACCTTGTACACTTGCTGCCATCACCTGTCAAACAAATTCAACCACCAGCACCAAAACCCCTGCCAGCCCCTATCCCTTCACAAGTTCCAGCAAAAGATGGCACCAAAGCACAAGAGCCTCCCAAGGAACCGCAAAAAAAGGAATCAAGCAAATCAAGGAGCCTTGCAGAAACCAAGAAAGCCAGTATGGAAATGGATCCTGAAATTGTAGAGGACAAATCGGTGAGTTGAGTTGCCACACATATTTTTATAATATAGTATTCTAACAATCAGGGAGAATCGAACGCACAGTGAGTGTGCGTGTTCAGATTGTACTGACATGACTTATACTTTCTAGAATTTCCCACCAATGTTACAATAACTATAATCTGAATATGGATATATGTCCAGCATTAGGGCTGTTGCCATATCATGGTGCCCACGGTAATACCACAATACATTTTTACCTCATATAAAAGTGCCATATTTTGATATTAATGATATAACAATGCTATACATTTACATTCCCTAGCACACACACACAGACAGACATGTTTAGCAGTGAGGCCCACATGTCAGCCTTCAGTGGGATCTGATTATTCCAGATGTTGTGTGCGATGAGATGGATTTAAATTAGAGTCTGGATTTAACAGGAAGCCAAAACAGGAGAAATCTGCTCTCTCTTTCTAGTCCCTGTCAGGACTCTTGCTGCAGCATTTTGGATTAACTGAAGGCTTTTCAGTGAGTTTTTAGGACTTCCTGATAATAATGAATCTTTGAGCTCAGAGAAGAAATTCAGCTGTTTTTACAGGAGGAAGACATGCATGAAGTTGCAAGGAAATGCTGTAAAACTTGTGAAAATCCAGTTAAAAGTCCAAAGTTACTGGTTGTACTTGTTTGCGGTGAGCAGCAGATCAAACAAGTTAACAATTATAAATGGTTTCAAACACACATCCAGGCCTGTGAGACTCATTTAGACACTCAGACACTGACCGTGGTTCTCTGGTACACTTCTGCATACTTTTTGTATATTTTGTGTAATATGTGTAATAAACTGTAAATTTGGACTTTTTCAAGGAAGCATTTTTTTATTCAGTGTTTTCATTTTTTAATGAATTTACTCCTACTGGGGAGAACACACATGAGGTTTAAGGCCTGGACGATGATGAAACCTGGAAAATGGTTGCAAATAAATATGGGTACCACTTTAGGCAGCTCCTAATTTTATGGATTCGGCACCCAGCTTTGCTTGTTTTTTCACTTTTTCGCTACGCGATTGCATTTAATTCCCGCTCGTCTCTTTCTGTAGCTAGCCTGTATCACTACACTAGCTGTCTTGAAAGCGTCTAACTCCCTCCCTTCTTTCACATAACAGTATGATTACAGTCAGTCTTGTGATTTGCTGCATGGTGTGCCCATCAAATTAAAGTCCTTCCTACATGGATTCTCAGCAGGGTTGAAGATTCAGCTGCCACATACCGACAGGCCATTAATCAGAATCAGAATCAGAATACTTTATTGATCCCTGGGGGAAATTATTTTTTGTTACAGTGCTCCATTTTAAACCAACATTAAGACAAGACAGACAATACGCTAACTAAGAATAGTACAATATATACATATATATACATACATACATACATAAGTCACTCATAAATAAATAGCTGAAAAAGAAACATGTGTAGTTATAGCAGCAAACAGTGTGTTAAGTGGATGCGTTGTACAGGGAGCCACAGGCAGGAATGATTTCCTGTGTCGTTCAGTGGTGCATCATGGGTAATCTCAGTCTCTCACTGAACGTGTTCCTGTGACTGACCAGCATGTCATGGAGTGGGTGGGAGGTGTTATCCAACATTGTCTTTATCTTGGACAGCATCCGCCTCTCCGACACCACCTTGAGGGAGTCCAGCTCCATCCCCACAACATTGCTGGCCTTACGGATTAGTTTATTAAGTCTGTTGGCATCTGCGACAATATTGACATATGAAATTATATCGCGGGCCGGATGTGGCCTTCAGACCGTTTAGGAGCAGTGCTCTCTCACACAGGGTTTAGTGGGGGTGGGGTGCTGCTGACTTCAACTGTGGATATAGTCGGACAGCAGGAAGAATACTTTGAGGACCTGCTTCTGTAGAGGACGCAGAGTGTGTGGATGAGGGGCACGATTTGCCTGTCACCAGGGGCAAGATCAACAAAGTAGTTAAACAACTACTTGGTAGCAGCAGGGCCTCTGGGGTGGATGAGTTGCTCTGACTTCCTTAAGGCTCTTGTTGTTCTAAGTCTGTCTTGAAGATCTGGCAAATTCAAATTCAAATTTTATTTGTCACGTACACAGTCATACACAGTACGATATGTAGTGAAATGCTTGGACAACTGCTCGTGACCTAAAGAAAACAAAAAAGGAAAAGGCTATGAATAAGATAGGAAATAAATATGAAAAATTAAAAAGGGTAAATTTAACTAGGAAGGAATAAAATATAAATTAAGGTTAAAAATGAAATAACTGTACAACACAAATTAGAATGAAGGGTAAATTTAACTGGGAAGAATAAGATAAAATATATAAATTAAAGTTGAAAATAAAATAACTGTACAACAAAATACACAATATAGAACTATATAAGAATGTATGAAGAAATATAAATAAATATATACACAATAACAGCAGCGTGATTTAAGTAATGAAGTGAAACAATGTCCAGAAAGTCCAGTGTGTGTAAGAACCATATGTGTGGGTCAGTACTGTGTGGGGGTGTGATTGAGAGACCGTATCGCCTGCAGGAAGAAGCTCCTCCTCAGTCTCTCTGTGTTGGTCTTCAGGGAGCGGAATCGCTTTCCTGACCTCAACAGAGAGAACAGTCTGTTGTTGGGATGGCTGAGGTCCTTCACCATCTTCCTGGCCTTGGTCCAGCACCGCCTGCTGTAGATTGAGTGCAGGTCAGGGAGCTCGGAGCGGATGGTGCGCTCAGCTGACCGCACAACCCTCTGTAGAGCTCGTCTGTCCTGCATGGTGCTGTTCCCGAACCAGGTTGAGATGTTTCCTGTCAGGATGCTCTCTATGGTGCACGAGTAAAAGTTCCTGAGCACCTTGGAGGGCAGTTGGAAGTCTCTCAAGCGTCTGAGGTGGTAGAGACGCTGTCGGGCCTTTTTCACCACGGTGTTGATGTGACAGGACCATGACAGGTCCTGCGTGATGTGAACTCCGAGGTATTTGAAGCTGTCCACTCTCTCCACTGGGCACTCGTTGATGACGGGGGTCTGGTAGTTCCTCTCCTGCTTAGTGCTGAAGTCCACTATCAGCTCCTTTGTCTTACTGACGTTTAGAAGGAGGTTGTTCCTCTGGCACCAGTTCTCCAGATTCCTAATCTCCTTCAGGTAGGCCGTCTCGTTGTTATCAGAGATCAGGCCCACCACGACGGTGTCGTCAGCAAACTTGATGATGGTGGTGGAGCTGGTAGTGGCCACACAGTCATATGTGTACAAAGAGTACAGCAGGGGGCTCAGAACACACCCCTGGGGGGCTCCAGTGCTGAGAGTGGTGGAGGCTGAGACATGTCCGCCCATCCTTACTGCCTGTGGTCTGCCAGTTAGGAAGTTGGAGACCCACTGACACATAGATGAGCTGAGTCCCAGATGCTCCAGCTTGGTGGTGAGTGTGGAGGGAATTATGGTGTTAAATGCAGAGCTGTAGTCTATGAAGAGCATTTTAACATAATTCCCCCTTCTAGTGTCCAAGTGAGTGAGTGATGTGTGGAGGAGATGAGAGATGGCATCGTCTGTGGAACGATTTGGACGGTAAGCGAACTGTAGTGGGTCCAGTGTGTCTGGTAGTGAAGAAATGATGAAGTCTCTGACCAGGCGTTCAAAGCACTTCATCACTACTGAGGTGAGGGCTACAGGGCGATAGTCATTGAGAGAAGCAGGGTGGGGTTTCTTCGGAACAGGAACAATGATGGACTCTTTGAAGCATGTGGGGATCACCGACTGAGATAAAGAGATGTTGAATATCTCAGTGAACACAGGAGCTAGCTGGTATGCGCAGTCTCTTAGGATACGACCTGGGATGCCGTCTGGTCCTGCTGCTTTCCTGGTGTTCACTCTCTTGAAGGCTCTCCTTACTTCATGCTCGGAGATGACGAGCACGTTTCCGGTGCTGGCAGTATCTTCCTGTCTGCAGCCGTTAGCGCCGCTAACACTAGCATCGTTGGAGTCCTTAGCTGCAGCCTCGAAGCGAGCATAGAAAGTGTTCAGCTCGTCTGCCAGAGTCACGGCCACGTTCGTCATACCGGTTGTTGGTGCTTTATAGTCCGTTATTGTCCTTAGTCCCCACCACAGGCTCCTAGAGTCACTCTGTTGGAGTTGTGACTCTAGTTTCCTCCCGTAGCGCTGCTTCGCCTCTTTCACCGCCCTCCGCACGTTATATGACGCGGCTTTGTACGGGTCCATGTCCCCCGTCGTGAGTCCCGTGTTGTAGGCAGCGGTGCGGGATCTCAGTGCGTCGCGGATGGTTTTATCCACCCACGGCTTCTGGTTGGGAAACGTTGTGATAGTCTTTGTCTCCACGGTATCATCCGCTAGTTTCCCGATGAATCCCACAACCGCTTCCGTAAACACGGTTGTGGCAAGGTGCTTCTGGATTGGTAGACTGGAGTGGTGATTCCCATCTTTAAGAAGAGTTTCTGGAAGGTTATAGGGGGATCACACTACTCAGCTTCGCTGGGAAGATAGACTGTACCAGGGTACTGGAAAGGAAACTTTATCCATTAATCAAATCTCAGATTGAGGACTGTTGCAAGAGCTACAGTTGTACACTGCCAGCAGTCAGTGTTGGACTTATTCACAGTAGGTGTTGGACTCAGTCACCAATCCTGCTCATTATTTTTATGAACAGAAATTTTAGGCATAGCCTCGTGCCTGAAGGCTTCCAGTTTGGTAGCTTCAGAATCTCACCTCTGCTTTTTGCAGATGATGTGGTTCTGTAGGCTTCAGTAGGTGGTGGCCTGTTTGACAAGTATTTGTCTTGCAAAATTTAAATAAAAATTTGCAGTTCAGATTTATTAACAAAATTCATAAATGGTATAATAAAGGTTGCATGCAAACGAGCAAAAAAGAAAAGAACGACACACACACACACACACACACACACACACACACACACACACACACACACACAGGGTGATATGAGTCTCTACAAGAGCAAAAGGTGAAGCAACAAAAGGATTATAAGAAGATGACAAACAAATGTTACCAAAGACCTTCTGCAGAAGAAGAAAGTGGGAACTCTGAACTAGACAGCTGTCTTGGACAACTACTATTTTCTGTGGCCATCGCCCTGTACAACTCCTCCATCTAATACGCTGTAAACACTGCAATAGTTCCACACTGTTGCACACGCTCTACAGTAAAAAGTTCACAGGTTAGAATTAAATGTCAATCATATATATTTCACCTCTGTGATACTCTTCATACTTATAGTTGAGCGATTTGTGCCAGCTCTTAAATTGGTAAACTCTGCAACATATTGTATTATTTAAATAGTTTAGTCTGTTACTGTTACTGTCTTTGGGCAACTGTAATCCACACAATTTCCTGAGGGATTAATAAAGTATTCTGATCTGACTGAACTGAATTCAAGAGGATATCTTTACTAGTTTCCACTACATACTGCATGCTGTCAGTGGGGCCCACTGCTTGTCTTGTTGATTTTGATAGCGTCAGTAATCATAATGTTGCAAAATAAATGAAATAACTTAAAGAGCTTTCTTGTGTGTCTCCACAGGGCCCTAACTCTATCTTGGTGGTTCTTGTGATGCTGTTGAATGTAGGTCTAGCAATCATTTTTGTCCATTTCCTCACCTGACCAAATATGGGCTCGGGTAAGAATTTGCAGCTGTATGAGTATTTCACAACTGAAACTGGTTTGCTGTTGTGTTTATCGTGCACTCAGGAAAGATCGGTCATTTAGAATACAACCTCAATACAAACTGTATATAAAAACAGAAGTGCAGTGATCTGCAAAGCTATAATTTATTCACAACAGAAAACAGAAAGAGTAGCAAATGTTTACAATAAGACAATGTACCCCTTTAAGAAAATATTACTTTATAAAGAAGTTAAGACGGTGGCAATAAAAGACTGGAAACTGTAAGTGGTACTAAAAAGAGGAACATTTTACTAATACATACTAATTATTATCATTTTACAAGTAATCAAAAAGGAGTTATCTTTAAAATCCTTCTATTGCTTTATACAGGTCCCAATGCTTTTCCCTGCTTTGTCCCCTCTCCACTACAGTGTCAGACCTCTCAGGTCATCAGGTGCACATCTTTAAACTGTTCCCAGAATTAGATCCGAGTGTGGTGGGGGGGCTTTGAGTTACTGTGGTCCTTGTTTTTGGAACACGAGTCCCTCTTTAGTCCAGACATGTTTTCCACGAACGATCTAAAGAAGGACCATCTTGCTTTGTTACCTGTGCTCAGTTCAAAAGTCTGCATATCTGATGCTATGGGATGCATTAGTGCTTATGGAATTGGCAACGCCATCATCAATGCTAAAAGTGTTTAATATGTGGTTCCAGCTATATGACGTCTGACGTTCTTGCACATTTTTAATTTGTTGGTGTAAACATGATATTTTCTGTTGTGAATAAAATATGGCTTTATAACATTTGCAAATTATTGCATTGCATTTTACACATTTTTGGATTAAAGGCTCATCAGTCCGAGTCAAACATGGCTGCTGATTACATTCAAAACTGTATTCACTCCACTGACATGACTGTTAACACATTTTTGTTCTATCCCTGCATTGCACCTTCACAATGGTACGGTTCTACAGTTCTGCTGTGGTAATTCTTCTGTTTTCAGTTAGCCTGGAACGTTTGTGCTCCAATTAGCAAAACTGACCCCTGGGCCTGGTTTGAATATATGTTTGACACTGACGGATGCACAGGACACGATGGAGTATCCATGGAGACTCCATCCTTGCCTCATCCTCTGGTGAAAGGACTACGAGGAAGAGAGAAATTAATAATTCAGTAATTTTTTCCAATCATTGTATTTTTTCAGGTTTCAGTGTATTGCACATCAAGTGTTACTGTGATGCTGTGGAAAGCCAAGTGAATAACTGGAACTGAGTGCCTAAGTAGACTGAGGGAAAGTGAAGCTTAGTTGGTTGTTTAAAGGGCAACACTGGTCTTTTTTTTAAAAATTGTTACTACTACTATTGTCCTACAAAAGGACGATAAACAGCTACTAACGGTGATGTAGCCCTTTTCTCCCGTTTTTACAGAACATAAAACAGAACACTGTCCCACTGGGTGGCGTTCCTTTAAAACAATGAGTTCTAGAGTTGGTCTAACAGTTACAGATGACCAAAGCTGTTGTCATGTTCAGACACAGTCCTGTTTACGCTGCTTTGCTTGCTTCTTGGCCCACAATCATGACCTATAAACTTTAGGCCAAGAAGGTCTCGATCACTCATCCAGGTAAGTAAATCCATCTGGATGTAGCGTAATTATGTGATTCCGCTACATCCAGATGAACATAATCAACCTTTTGGGGTTTAAGCTAAGGAGAAATTTAAGATGTGAGGTAAAACGTCCTGACAGTCCTGTATTTCTGACACACAAGAGCAAACTATATTAGTATCAGCTAGAGTATTCAGAATTGTGAGGGCAGCTTTGGATATTATTAATTTCATGAACTGTTTGTAAACAAACTGTAGTTTTCAAATGGTTCATAAAGAAAGGAGACTTTACCAGGTGTTGCTTTGTTATGTGCTTTTAATAAACTAATAGGTGTTGGTAGAAATAATTAATTGTTCACATGAAAGTTGTGAGAATCATTCTGTAAAGCAGACATGGGATCCCTCTGATTTATACACAGGTTTCTTTTCTTTTGTGGCTTAAATTGGAAACCTTAATTCAAGTACACATTATAGCATTCAGTTGAAGGAAGTCTTCTGTCTCGCCAGCCGGACAGACATAAAAACTACAAACATCACAAAGCTTTGCTGGTAGCAGGTCGATGCTCCAGGAAGCAAAATAAGTACATTTGAGTCTATTGTATGATGGATTTACCTTAACCATCAAGTTCTGCTGCTATTTTAAGAGCACTCCACTTTCTGTCTGCTTATGAAACTGTGATGTGAACAGTATATTATTCAGTGTGTCACAATGATGACAACACTTTAACTTGAACTTTGTTTGGGGATGGGGATGAACATGAATGGAGTACGATGGGGCAGCAAAGGCTGTGTTGGTCCCATGGATGTGCACACAACAGCATGCAAGAGCTTGTTTGCAGTGAATGAATCTCCTGTGATAATGCTCAGTTTATTAGAAGATTTGCTTCTTCCACAAATTTGAGATCACATAAAAGTGGTCTCAGTGGAACTCTGAGCCATCTAAAATAGCAGTTGTACTGGAAGTGGTCCAGAGATACCCAGGAAGGCACATATGTATAAACCAGTGCTGTGTCTACACATAAGACAGTTTAGCAAAGAACCAGTTTTAAAATGTATCTTTGCTACCAGCAGCATGTTGGAGGGAAAAAAACATGATTTGCTTCTAATTTTTTAGTTGAATTTATGAAAAAATTTGGTAAAATGCCAAATATAAAACAGTTTCACATTTATAAAACTAAAAATTCGATTCAGAATGAAACATTTTAAATTGTTGGTTCAAAGTATCATCAATCTGTAGGAGGGGGTAAGATAAAGGCCCCGGGGTGGGTGTTGACAGCCATCTGTAAAACACCGTGGATGCTCTGCCACAGTTTGGGGCTGAAGTCACTGATGTCATTGATCTCGTCAGTATTAATGGAATTATGAGCAAAGAGAAGTACTGTGACATCATCCAGCCTCCCCACAGTCTGGACCTCAACATTATAAAACTGTGAATCCCACTGACAGAGACTGGAACAAAAGGTGCTTCAGAGAGTTCAGTCTGTATTGAGTAAAAGTCACTTTAAGCTTGTTAGAATTTTTTTCTGTTTTTAACCTAATATACTGTATTTACATATGTGTGTGTGTGTGTGTGTAAATGTAATTTTTAAAAAGGAGTGACTTTACACTCTTTATGGTCCTTGGAGAGTGAGTGTGTTTGTTGATCTGTTCACATCCATTGCATATAAAACTTGATAACTTGTTCTCTGCAGCAGTGACCGGACTCCTGAATGACTTTACTCTAACAGCTACTTTTGTGACCTTGCAGTGGATCCATCCAGACTAGTCAGAGGGGCCTTTTTAAAAAACGACAGCAGACAGAACAGCAGACACAGACAAAACGGAGGCCTGAAAATAGCCGGGTGGAGGAGAGGATAAAAACACATGGAGGAATGAGGGGGGTGGCAAGGGAGAAAGATGAAACCATCACCACCCCTGGACTGTGTGAAAGTCTTTGGTGCCCAAGTCCAGCCTGATTGGACTGTTGATGACGTGTGACTTCAGAGTGCAGTGAAAGCTGAAGCTGGGAGTAGCTAGTTGGAAACCAGGCCTTTACCCTCAGCGAGATGAGCCAATGGGAGCAGAGTGGATTTGAGTGTCGGGCCTAGCATCTAGACTGCCCATAAAAACCTGGAGTATGTGCCTGTTTAGCAGTCAGTCTGACTGCTGAGTAAATTTTCACGTTTTGAAATGCTGCAATAAAAAGTTTGTGCCTTATCCAGCTGAGATGTAAAGAATTTGTTTTGTATATGATCAGTGAACAATAGCACGGACATTCAGTCGTTATGTTGCTCTTCTGTTCAGTTAGTTAGCCGTCATTTACTTTGCACCAAGCATACATTGTCTAGAAGATAACTTTGCACTGATGCTTCAGTTCAGCAAGAACAACTCACCTTTTCTCTCACATGTAAGTTCTCATAAGACTGTTGTGATCTAGCTTGTGCACAGATTTGATCACATATGTGTGTGCTTCAGCAGTTTGTGTGTGAGAGGATGGGCAGGTGTTGGGCTGGATAAGTTCAGAGATGCACTTTGAGTTGATGGAAGCCAACAGCTGCCTTACCGTTTTACAGAGTGACATGGTAGTGGGTAAGAATGGCTGGACAGGAATGTGAAGCACCAAGCTGCTTCCCTGTGCCAGCTCCTAGGAGAGCAGCTCTATTTCTATTGGTCTGTTTAGTGATCTGTTCACATCCATTTTTATCTGATTCTGTCTCAGTGCCTGCTTTTTTACTTTATTAAAACTTAACCATAGACGATATTTTCATTCACAGTCCACATTATTTCATTTAAAACTGGTTTATTGCACTTATAGTTTTGATCATTATGATGGCTGAATACCAGTCTGTATATGTTGAATGTTAATATTTTAGTTGACAAATGAATCTGTCTTCCAGTGGGCTGAAAATGCACTCGAACCTCCACCGAAGCAGCTCACTCTTTGGACGATATTTACTTTTAAAGGAATATTATTTTATTTTGTATGTATCCATTTGTTTTCTTTGTTCTTTTTAAACCTTAGTTTATAGTGCAGTAAAAAGAAGTGCAAAGTGCAGGCTTTTGTTTGCCTTGTTAAAATCTATTTTAATATAAATGACAGAACTTTGAGTATAATTATTTTGTATTTATGTGGATATGAAACATGCACCATTCATTTTATTGTATAATGAGTTTAAATGTGTGGTTCACTTGATGGCTATTACTCTGTTGACCTTGAAGGAGAGGTCACAGGTCAAATATGACATAATATTACCTTAATAATATTACCTTATATTCGAAATATGGTAGTTTTTGACAATGCACTCTTTCACATTGTGCTTTCTAAGTTCTGAGGTTTTTTGTCAATTTTCAACCAATAAATCATTAAGTTGACCTTGAAGACCTGGATGGATGTAGCCCAAACTTTAACATGACCCCACTCTAGACCCTACAACGTTTTATCAAAATGTGCTCAACACTTTTTTAGCTATTGTATTTTCAGACAGAACGGTACACACATACATACACATGCAAACATGACAAACAAACATAACCATCTTGGAAAATTTAAAGTCTTATTAAAATTCTGGATTTTCCCCCAGAATCCTGGACTGGCTGGTGGAGCGACGGAATAAGACTTTGAAGCCCATGATTCATAGGTTTATTCACGGGGATGAAAGCAATCAGGATCACGGGTTAGAACCTTTGTTGCTTGCAGTGCGGGAGGTGCCCCAGGCCTCCATGGGATTTTCTTTCTTTGAGCTGCTGTTCGGCAAGAAGCTTGATTAAGGAAAACTGGGAGGAAGGTCCAAGCCCAGCTAAGAAGGACATTCAGTATGTTCTGGACCTGAGAGCAAAGACACGCACTGGGAAAGTTATCACGAGAAAATTGTCTCCAGGCTCAGGAACTTCAGGAGTGCCTGTATGGCAGAGCGGCTAGAGGGAGACAAAGTGCTTGCATTACTCCCTTCTTTCATCTCAAAGTTGCTCAGCAGGTTGCAAGGAGCCTTCATGGTCACACAGTAAATGGGTAACAGGTGTTGACTATGCAGTGGTGCGGTCAGACAGGAGAGGAGCCACACAGGTATATCACCTTAACCCTCTCAGGCTCAAATTAAACTTTTTGTTGCTAATGCACAACCAAGTCCTGCAGTGGTACTTCTGAGTAAAAAAAACTCATAAAATATGTATGTGGGGTAATCAGGTTGTTAGTTTTTAACTGTTGCAAATCGGCAACGCCTGCCTCGAGAGGGTTAACCTTCTCAAAACATGGAGAGAGGCCAAACCCACTTCTCTGATGAGGGAGAGAGATGAGTTTGGCCAGAGGTGCCCAGTTCCTCCTTCCCTCCATTATGATCACACTCAGGCTGAGCGAGTGAATGTTGCTGCGTTGCAACAGCATTTTGCAGATGTTCTCCCCATGCCCAGCCGTACCTCTCTGATAGAGCTCCAGTTTGAAATGTGTCCTGGTGTGACAGTGCACTCACAGCCCTACAGGTTACCTGAAGGACAAATTGTTCAGAAAGAATTGGCTGAGGCGCTAACGATGTGGGAGTATTTCACTAGCAGGGTCCACTCCCTTGGTAACGATGAGCAATGAGGGATGAGGGAGTGTGATTAGTGCTGCGGTTTGGGGAAGGCCTTGAAGGGGACTGGCGATGGCTCTCAGGCCGTGCAGAACCCCCTGTACTAACGAGAAATAAAGGGAGGAAAGGAAGAGAGGAGAGGACAGGAGAAGAGAGGAAAGAAAAAAGGGGGGGGCATGAAAATGAGAACAGCGGGTATTGGAGAAGGGGGGCTTTTATGGCCTGAGGCCAGAAGGGGTGTGAAGGAGGAGTAGTCCCGCTCCTGAAATTCAGATGATATCTCCACTTCACTAGCAGGGACCACTCCCTTGGTAACGATGAGCAATGAGGGAGTGTGATTAGTGCTGCGGTTTGAGGAAGGCCTTGAAGGGGACTGGCGACGGCTCTCGGGCCGGGCAGCCCCCCCAAAGACAGCATCCCCTGCAGGAGCAGGACTGGGCATAACGGAGGCTTTGGAGAATGTTGTGAATGTATACCAGGTAGGCTTGTGATGACCATCGACCCAGGAGCTTGATTAAGTGGTCAGGGATTCCTTGGCAGGAGGCAGTAGTCACGACGCCGGTGAGGAAGGGATGGCCAGGGATGTGATTTGGAGGAATCCCGGAAGACGAGGGCGCTTGGCGAAAGTGTGAGAGGAGCCATGTCCTGATTGAGGCGTGGCCAGATTTGGTGATGAACAGAGGATCCGAAGGTAAGGTGTGCTGAGATTTTCTGAGGTCAAGGTAAAGGGTTAGTGAAGGGTCTTAAACAAGAGTTTATTTTAAGTAGTATTTAGGCGTGGTGCTGCCCGATTGATTGGTTTGCTTCGTTTGAGGATGAAAATGAAGCGGATGAGGGGTTCGAGGATTCGAGGATGAGGAGGTGAATTCAGAACAGCATAAGCCGAAGAAGGCGAGTAGGAACGTGGCCTCGAGTGTGCACGCCAGGAAGTAATCGCTATGCTTCAGCTGGATGGTAGAGATGCAGCAATTTTGTAGATCTGAAGTTAGGGGTAAGCAGTGTGGGGTTGTGGCAGGTTGAAGTTGTGATGCGATGAATGGAACGTGTTCTGAGCGGTCCAATAGGAGGACAATGTGCTTGCTGCAAGGCTATTTTATAATCGCTTCTTGGGAGATGCTGATGAGTTCTGCGATGCTGGGGTTTAGATCCCGAAAGACGTGGCTGAAAATGGAGGACCTGGGGTCAGAGCTGCCTCTCCGTGGGGCGCTAAGGCTCTGAATGTCTTCGGCCGTAATAACCCCCAAAGCCGGCAGAAGGGGCGGCATCTGTGAAAAGCAGGACGTCGTCGGGGCGGGGCAGCCGATCGTTGTAGAAGAAGGTGATGCCGTTCCAGTTGGCGGGAAGTTGCCAGAGATGCGGTTCGGCCCTGGGAGAGCTATGCAGCATGGCAGAGTCGAGGAGTGGCCGTTTGGATGCAGCGGGTGAAAGCAAGTGAGTTTAAGCATCCCAACGGGAAGAGCAGCTGTCGTCTGAAGCAAGAGAGAGCGAGGAGGAAGCTTTGGGGAAGAAGGGTGATGCGATTGGGCTTTTCGATGGGCAGGGGAGCCTGGAAGCGTTCAGTGTCGAGGGTTATCCTAAGGAACTCCAGGGATGTTAAAGGTCCTGCGTTTTCTCTTCCGACGAAGGGACGCCGAGTTCGGAGAAGACTGACCTCAGAGTAGATAATCCGTGAGCTGGTGGTGACGTGGGAGGGGGTCAGACTGGGAGCCATCAAGGGGGTGAAGCACCTATTTTTTTTTTTTTTTTTAATGAGGCAACTTCTGGTGCCAGAATGTGGACAGGGGTGGAGGCTGGTGGGGTTGAGGGGTCATGCAGGGCGGGAATGGCCGCCACCGCAAAGGGAGCAGCAGTGAAGATAGCGGCATTGAGGCAAGGAACAGCTGGAGTCGTTGAAGTCATGGCAAATGGTGCGGCCTCCGAGGTGCGTGATGGGCCTGCCCCGCCTGTCTGAACCGTGAGGCAAAGGCATGCTGGGGTGGAGATTGCAGGTTTAGAGGTTCTGGTACGGGAGCTGGGGTCAAGCGGGAGAGAACAGAAGGACGGCACAAGGGCTGAATCATTTTGGGCTGAGGCTATACAGGTGGAAGCGGGAAGTGATGGAGCGCCACACAACTTGCGGGAGAGAGAAGATGGGCGGCGAAGACGGCAGTAGATTTCCTGATCGGGACTGCTCCGGAAGGTGTCTTGGTTAAATTGCTGAAGGTGAGCAGCTGCCTGAGAAGCGAACTGAATGAGGTACTGACAGAATCCGGTGCCGCCAAATCGTAACGCGAGGTTGAGAATAATGGTCAGATGAAGTCGAAGTCTGGTCTTCGGGAGGGAAAAGCGGTGCGGAGGACGTCTCTATATAACGAGAAGGCTAGAGCAAACTCAGCCGGGAGAGCTCTTTCAACTGAGAAGGGGCCGCACCACGTATAATAATGGAACCATCGTGGCCATTGATCACCTAGGAAGAGCAGGTTGCGTGAGAGGAGGAGGAATGAGCTCGGCCAAATCCACATGTTTACAGGCGGTGATTAGTTAGCAAAGGTTAGCAGATACAGGAGAAGGCTTTGTGGCCGGTGGGTTGAAAGGAAGAATTGCTGTGGCCAGCAAAAACTGGATGGTGTTAGCTTGGAGAAATGGGGCCTGGGCGAAAAGTCTAGGCCAGGTGCAGCTCTGAACTGGAGGTAGGAGCAGTCAGACGGCTGGTTTGAGGAATGTTAGCTGAAATACGGTGGGAAGTAGCGGAGGTGAGAGGACCCGGCAACGCTGTGCAGATGTTAGCTGTGGCGTTTGACGGGGGAGGAATGAGTAGCTGAGAACCTAGCATCCCGGTGCTGAGGTTACCTGTGGTGTTTAGCAGAGGAGGAGAAGGCAGCTGAAAACCTGGCATCCCGGTGCCAGAGTTGGTGGCAGAGTTTACCAATGGAGGAATGTGTGGCTGAGGGCTTGGCAACTCTGTGCTGAGAGGGTTTGTGGGGCAAGCTGCGAAGGGGCTTATAGGGCACGCAGAACTGGCAACCCTGGAGTGTCACGCTGAGTGGCAGGAGCAGCTGAGGAGGGAGCGTGCGGAGAGGTGGCAAGCTGCCGCTATAGCTGGTCAGGTGAGGCTGAAAGGAGCAAGGAGGCGTTGTTCATGGAAGCGCTAGCTGCATTTGTGCCCGGAAGAGAATTAACTGAGTTCGGTGAATGAGAGCAGGGGTGCTGAGATGTTAAAAGAAACGGAATAAGTAGCATGTTGGACCCGGCAACGCTGTGTAGGTGTTAGCTGTGGCGTTTAACGGAGGAGGAATGAATGGCTGAGAACCTAGCATCCCGGTGCTGAGGTTACCTGTGGTGTTTAGCAGAGGAGGAAATGGTGGCTGAAAACCTGGCATCCCGGTGCCGAGGTTGGAGGCAAAGTTTAGCAAAGGAGGAATACGTGGCTGAGGGTTTGGCAACTCGGTGCCAAGAGGGTTTGTGGGGCGAGCTGCGAAGGGGGAATAGAGGCACGCAGAACTGGCAACCCTAGGCGAGTGTCACGCTGGGTGGGAGGAGCAGCTGGGGAGGGAGCATGCGGAGTGGTGGCGAGCTGCGGCTGTAGCTGGCTGGGTGAGGCTTGTCACTACCTGATCCGTACCGGAAACCCGATCGGTACCCCGCATGCGCAAATCTTACGTCACTTCCTCTCTTTGCCAACATTGCGACATTCAATATATTTGAATGACACGGTTAGCGCCCAGTTAGCTCCTAGCATTTCTCAACAGCTCTGCCTCCTTTTCGACTACCGGGACATTTAAACAATGGATAATCCGTATACAAACAAATTCATGCTTTTCTCCTCAACACAGAGCGTTCCCCGATTGAACAACAGCGCCGTAAAATAAGAAGAATGGCGCCTAATTACAGAGTTAATAATACAGACTTTGTAATATGTCACGTGTAGGTTCATCAGCCAGATGAAGTGTTTACTGACAACTGACAGTGATAGCGCACATCATCATCATTATTCCAACAATCCTCTCCACACAGACAAACATAAACACACTCGATTATCACTAAATCAAATTTAACACACGTTTGTAATGATGCTAATTCAGTTTACAATAGGGTTCATTTGCTCGATCAGCAGGTGGCAGTATCCTCGTACACTGGGGAGTACACTGCCATTAAACGAACACAGGAAGAAGAAAACCCCTGCACATGCGCGGTACAGATCGGGTAGACCCGATTTGTATAGTCCGACTTTGTACATGTAAGTAAGGATTGGGAGTCCTGATCCATAACTATCTTTTTATTTTTCCTTTTTGTCTACATTATATTGAAATGTTTCATTATTGGAAACATTTTAAGAGATACTTGTTATTCTTAACATCTTAACAGATACTCTGACCCGTAACTATCGTAAAACGGTCCAATGGGCTGAGCGACGGGGAATTCGTGGTGATGAGCTGAAGGGTGAGTAGGAATCGAGCTCTTAGGATTTGCGAGGCGTCTGATGACGACGAGTGTTCGCATGAAAATGAGAACAGTGGGTATTGGAGAAGGGGGGCTTTTATAGCCTGAGGCCAGAGGGGGCGTGAAGGAGGAGTGGTCCCGCTCCTGAAATTCAGATGATATCTCCACTAGAAGAGTCTTACAGTGCTTTGTGTAGCCCATAGTTCGTGTGGGAAACAAAGATGGGTCTATGTGGTTCTGTGCTGACTATCGTAAGGTGAATGAGGTGTCACTTATCCCAGGGCCTGGGTCGACAAGCATCTGGACTGGTTAGGCACTGCTCATTGAACCAAGGGATAGTGGCAGATTCTTTTTGTCCAGAGTTTAAGGAAAAATACGTCGTTCTCCAACTCAGTACGGTTTGTACCAATTTGTCACACTTCTGTTCGGCTTGTTTGGAGCCCCAGTCAATTTCAGCTTCTCATGGACCAAGTGCTGCGTCCGCATGCTGCATGTGCTGCCACCTATCTGTTTGGCTCGGTAGGCTCGGCCAGATGGCTCCCCGGCCTCAGGGCGGCGGAGGTATGTGGTAGGAGTGGTCTGCGGCTGTGCTGCAGAAGAATGGAGAGGCAGTGGGCTGGGACTGCTTTGGGGAGAGCTGTGCCAGGAACAAGTCGGCTGCAAAGCTGCTCAAAGTGATCTTTGGAGGGGGGGATGCAAATAAAACATTACTAGTACTGCAACAGCGTGTAGTACATTTTATTCCTGTTTCTGTACATTTTTCACTTTGAATATACAGTACTGTGTGAAACTTTTCTAGTCTAAAATAGGTGCGGTGTTATTGAGCTGTGCAATATACATGAAAATACAGTCCATAAGGAAAAAGTAGAGTTTGCACAATTATAACAAGGTTTAAAGTCAGTATTTGGTAGGACCAACACAGCTTGAACTATCTTCAAGAAGCTGTTTGGTAATATTTTTAAAAGTAGCCATCAGAAATAGTTCTTTGGGTTTGTCGAAGGATATTTAAAACTCTTTGGATGTTGGCTGACTTTTTTCTGTTCTCTGTCCAGGTGACCACACACTGCTTCAATAAATAACGCTGTGGAGAGACCCAGCCATACACTCTGAATTGCTGAGCTAAAATTGAGCCACTGAGTAATTCCACCTGAAATGAACATAGGCCTTCTGCTCTAACAGTCTCCGATTTGCACAAAATATATAAAGATTGACATGAAATTTAATCTTCATATATCAAATACCTGATCTTTTTTGTCAAAGGTCAAACAAAGGTCCATCCTGCAATTTTCAGTCCTTTTGGTTTCTGCACATTGAAATTTGAGGCAATATTTGAACATATCTCAAAAACTCTTTACTGCTGTTTCTTACCATCAGAATTAATCAGGAGCTGTAATTTGTGTTAATTAATTTACTTTAGGCGGTTAATTAAAATATGGAGAAAAAAATCTTGCTGACCTGTAAACAACTTAACTTTGCAAAAGATTAATGATAATGTCTGAATGGTAATATAGTTATATTTCACATTAATCCAGAATAAAATATGTCCAATATTTTTTTTAACACGAAATTCTTATTTAACAAAATGAAGAAAATATTTTCAATGAACTTTGAATTGTTGAGCACATATGACAAAAATAGTAACATCATCAGAAAGGCTTATGTGAATGACACAAAGTTTGGCTCTGTGTGTCAGATACTGTTTGTCTGATGTAGATTTTAGATAAAATTATAATTTGATTCTAGTCAATACTCTGTCGCCTTTGGAAACGTTTGGTAGATTCAGACCTTGGAAATTCCAGCGTCTTGCTCCTTGGAAGAAAAATATGTAAAAAAACAGGGATGACTCAAGACTTTTGCACGATGCTGTAATTCTGAAACTATTTGCTCTTCCAGTTTTTTACAGAGTGCTGAATCCTTCCACATCTTTACATTTGGAAGTTGCATTGAATCCTTTTTGGAAATCAGGTTGTAGACGACCGGATTCTGATTCAAAACTTAACCTGATGAAATCGTCTGTTCTACTATTTCCTTCATGCTTCTCGCTACAGACTATAAAATGATCCCGTTAACTTTCTTAGATGTCAGCTCCCGTCTCAGGAGTACCATGCAGTGTTGGAGCATCTGACAGGCTGATTAATGTATAGTATGTCATCTTCTCAATATAGCAACAGGCCCACACATAACAGGCCCTCCTGCTTTTTTAGTGCTGTGCTATTTTAAGCCTGAACACTTGCTTATTAGGAATAAAGTCTGTGTCTTTCCATGGTCGAGGTTTATGGCAGGCAGTGCGTTATGAAACATAATATTTTACTCAGGTCTGATTTTTTCTTTTCTTTTTTAGAGTCCAAGAAAAACTGTTGATATAGAAAGAAGTTGTATGAGTAGCAAAGAGATGGAGACAGCCCAGGACTGACAGTTTGATAATATGCTGTTTGTGACGACAGACTGGGAGAGTTTCTTTATGGAAAATAAATGTCTGTAATGTGTAAATGATATTTTGTCTGAGTTAGATTTCAGCCTTTGTGACAAATAAAAGTATGTGATTGGATTAAGCATTAATATCTCTCCTGTGAAGTCTATTTTAGTATTGATTTTACACCAACATGACAGTCTCCTCTTTTCTAGGGTTTGTACTTGACTCTATGCTGTGTGTTTTTGAGGCATTTTAAGAGTCTTTATTTTAAGGGTTTTTTAGATGTAAAATGTCCACGTAGTCAGGCCACTGGCTGCCCAGTGGGTGGCAAGTATGGAGTGACACATCAGTGTAGTGATTTATGTGCAAGTATACCATCAACACTGACACAAATACAAGACAGCAGCCTTTGAATAGCTGTCCACTGTAGTGACCACTATGGCTTGACTTCTAAAGGTAATTATCATCTTGACTGTTACAAGTGATACGTTTGTCATGTTGTCACGTGTTATTGTGCAATAAATGTTTATTTTCTGTTGTTTTTTTCCCCTCAGTTGTTTCTAAGGAGATGCATTTAAAACTGGATTTCATGTTACATGATGTGTTTGTGTAATCTGGTCCAGTGTCTTTGTTTTCAGTCTGTGCCAAGGAAATTATTGTTACTGTAATCACTTTGGTAAAATGGAATATAGATAATTAGATCACATGCATACCAAACTTTGATGCCGTGGCATTCAACAGTCAGGGCCGTTAGGGAATGGCAGGGAGCATAACGCTGTATTTTCCTTCTACTCTGTCCTATGAGAAATCCTCCAACTCATAAGTGGGCGTGGCTTTTCTATTACCAAAATGGTCATGGCTGCTGGAAAGTGCAACACAACATCAAAGATTATTTTTATTGCAACTGTGAAAGAAAATAGTGTCATTGTCACTGCTAAAAATAAACTTGTAAACTAATCTTTAGGTTCTTGTTCTGTTTTTATTTTATTTTTAGTGCTGCACAAAGTTGAGTGATAGATATTACACAGACGTGTTCTTAGGTATGTCATTCATTTGATTCCATTCATCATTCCGCATGTAGACAGTCCCATTTTGTTACATTTGTGTAAGATCATTTTAATTAGTTGTAGAATCTAAGTGGTGCTTTTTGTCCGCTCTAATAGAAAGCTTTTTTTATTTTTATTTCTTTTGCCATGCCCGTGATGCCGCCCCCCACCACGATGCCGCCCGGGCAACCGCCCGTGTCGCAATTTAAGATAACTTTTACTAAAGGACAAGCTTAATCTACTTTAAGTATTTCTATGTTACGTGTTATGTTGCTTCTATTCTGGCATATTTTGGATGAAAATATTGTACTTTGTATATCATTCTAGTTATGTTAAAAACCTCTGTTTCGTCTATGGAAACATTATTATATATAAAGCTATCCAGCACCATAGACATAATGATCTGCAATGATTCAATAATATAATGTAGATTCTGAAAAATGCCATTCTACGTAATGAGTACATTTACTTTAGGCAGTTTAAGTAACTTGTGCACAACGTAGCTTTTCATGATTCTTGGTCTGTGACCCGGTGTTTTGGACTCTCTGTTTCTCTCATTTAATGTTTTTGTGTCATGCTTCTAAGAAGAACTAAAATTAGTTCTTTTTGTCGTTTTTGCAGTCTTGAGTTGTGACACATTTCCGGTTTGGTTTCTTTATGTTTTCTCATGTGTTTGGTGACATCTGGTGGCCAAAAATATGAAGAGCAGCTTGAATCATTATGATTGCCCAGTCTGCAGAGCCAGCTGATAGCTTCTGTTTAGTATGGCGTTATTTTTGAGAGTTGAGTTAAACGCGCACGGGCAGAAATGTTGAGAGCGCGAGCAAGACATTGCGAGCGAGCGCAAATGCAAAAACTGAGCGAGAGGGGCTGCTGGTGTGTGTGTGTGTGTGGATAATAGCCAACACTGGAACACAGTTTTTGCACGCAGGAATGAATTTTGTTCACTCAAATTTAGCTTTTCGTCGCTCAAAATAAATTTCTCCTCAAAATGCAACACTTGCACCTGCAAATTTTTTACGTGCGCTCAGAATAGTGGCACAACTGTTCTGTGTGATACTGAGCTCCTATTTTGGTGCTTTGAACTTGCATTTTGGGGGGGTGAAAAAATGATGTTATGTCCTGTTGATTAATAAATGTATGCTTGTGCTGTAAGGTCCCTGCCTCCACATGGCTTTGTAATGGACCAGTGACAGGTACATTTACATGTATAGTCTATTTCTTATTTATGTTTTGGACCTGTGGGTAAAATTGCTTATGAACTGGTGAAATAAAAACATAACACATTATGTTATTCTGTTTGAACCAGTGAGGAAGAGAGGAGTTCAATCTCTGTCATTGTGTCGCACACCGGTCTGCTATTTATCACAACACAAATCCCACCAGTGATTCACTTTCTTATAAACCACAGAATCAGGTCCCTGAGTGACGTAGATCACTGCTTTGATACCGAGCTCAGTTGTTTAGTAAATGACCTGTATTTGTGTAGCCAGAAGGCAACGGGTGAAGTGTCTTGCCCAAGGACACAATGTCCGAGCCGGGGCTCGAACTGGCAACCTTCCGATTACAAGACGAACACCCAACTCTTGAGCCATGATAGTATCAACTGACAGTTCTGTGTGATTGGGCTACCCTGTTGTTGTGCTTTGTTTTTCATTTTTTGTGTTGTTTGTTTGTTTGTTTGTTTGGGTCAGTGTATCTATTTTAATAAATAATTGTTTTGTTTAAGCATGTGCCACGGTCTCCCTTTGCCTGTGACATCTTAATGTTTGTAAACATATTCAATAAAAATGACAATATAAATAATAATATACAACACAATCGTATAATAAGTTGGGGGTGTGCTGTGAGGTTGGACTGGTACATTTATATATAATATATAAAAACTTATACATATAGTGTATATTTTATTTATGTTTTGGGGGTAGAATTGCTTGTGAACTACTAAAATAGAAACAGCACATTTATTGTTATTATGGTTATTCTATTTGGTTTTTATTTAGGAATGACAGCGCATCCTCTTGCTGGTTTGGGGTTTTTTGCACAAAATCACTGTGAAAAAAATTTGCTAATTATTCACTTCCTTATAAATAATTGAATCAGGTGCTGAAGCTGTGATACACTGAATAAAGCTTCGGACGTCACTGATCACGTGACCCTGGCCAGACGGACCAAACCTCGACACAATGCTTCTGTTTTGGTGTTTCTTTGACACGTGTCAGAGCTTCAGCTTCAAACGGTCCATCTTTAGCCATCTGTACCTGCTGCCTCATTAGATAAAGGTTTGTTTCTGTTTATTAGAATCTGTCGTGAAGCATTTTAGGTCCAAATTCCACACATATTATGACAAGCTTAGAGTCCAAGTACATTTCCAGAGATATGAGCGGATGAAGCTTTGTGGCGCTTTTGTGAGGTTTCTTCCTGATTGTACAAAAAACGATTCACAGACAATCCTGTCAGTGACATCTAGTGATCAGCTGCAATAAACAGAGAGGCAGATGTTGTCCAAGATAATGATTAAGTCTAAGGAGCATGTTAAGTGACAGACTGAGATGACCCAAAATGCACCACTGAACAACACAGGAAATTATTCCTGCCTGTCGCTCTGTCCGTGTACGACTCCTCCATCTAATCCACAGTAAACAGTGCAATGGCTGAACCATTTTGCATGAGCTCTACAGTGAAAATAACGTTTTACAGTTCAGAGCATTTTTTAGAGCATTTTTTTTAATCTCTGTGATATTCTGGATATTTATGATTGAACTATTTGTATATGTTAGATCTATTTCTTTTATTTTGTAACTTTGTTATATGTTGTATTATTTAATTTGGTTATTATGATTCTGTAGAATTATTTCTGCAGATTCTATAGAATTATGATTCTGATATAGCAGAAATGATTCACACAACTCATTGATTGCAGCTCCACTACAAAAGCAGTAAATAGTGTTTTAAACAGCTGTGTCTTCAGTCTAAGATTCAGAGCCCACTAATGAAAATGTTACAACATTTTGAAATGTAAATTTACTAACAAAATGTTTAACACTAAAACCACCAAGTGGTCATCAGGAATCAAAACAACTACTGTGGCATGCTGGGTTGACTAGCAACACTTATTGTTTACAGACACATAAAGGCTCTGTAACATAAGCTAAATGTGAAAAACAAATGCATAATAAACTGCAGTTAAAAAAAGATTAGACGACTGTAGACCTGAATGGGTGATGCAAAAAAAGTATTTAAACCATTGTAAATGGCTTGTTGTCCTATAGTCTGCCAAACATGTCTGTCATGAATGGTATCGAGTCATTTTGAGATGGAAGAACATTTCTGTCACAAGGTAGATGTCACGGGAGTGGAACGGACTCAGGCGCAGACCGAGGTAGCACAGTTCAACGACACTTTATTAATCACACTGGTGCACTATATACACGTGAAGGGGGGGGGGGGGACACCAGGGTCCCGGGGATCAATAGGCTGGGGAGACACACTTCTTCGCACTCGCTCTGCTCCTCGTCCAAACAGTCTCCACACAAGCAGCTCACTCTCCTACTCACGGGGTCCAGGGGTCACAAAAGGGCTGATCCAGGTAAACCTGTTTACACAGACGAGGGTAAGTCGAAGGCAAACACGGGAACAGTAGAATCCAGAGGTGTGGACTCGAGTCACATGACTTGGACTCGAGTCAGACTCGAGTCATTAATTTTATGACTTTAGACTTGACTTGAAAAAATGTTCTAAGACTTGTGACTTGACTTGGACTTTTACACCAATGACTTGGGACTTGAATTGGACTTGAACCGGTTTACTTGAAAAGACTTGATATTTTACCCCAAATATAAAATTTAACATGCATATTATATAGAGATTGAAAATGTGACGTCATTCACGGGTAGAACCGCAAAGGATTCTGGGAACTCGTGGCAAGCGGTACTAGCGCACGCAGGCTTTCAATTAAAATCAGTTATACAGCGATAAAAAGAAACACAAAAATGTCAAGAAGCTGTTGTATTATTAACTGCAATAGCCGGTCGCATGACAGCCACGGGAAGCCGACGGGTAAAGAGATCGGTTGTTATCGGATTACGTCGTTGAAGAGAAATTGTTCAAGCCATGTTTCCGAAGTAACAAAGACGCGACGGATGGCCTGGATTGCAGCCATTCAAAGATCAAATATAACGTCCCAGAACACTCCAGCTCACAGGTTAGTCTGCTCCAAGCATTTACACAAAGGTCAGTCTGCTGTTGTAGTTAACACGTCATTTTCATAACATAATTGGTGATATAGGTTACAAGCAAGTCTGGCGCTGAACAGAAATTGTGGCGCTATGCTCCTTTATTTATTGTGCATAAATAGTGAATTGTCCTGACACAATATTGTGTTTCGCTTCTGTTATTATGGTACATTGACAAAAACATATACTTTTATTCACAGGATAAAACAGGTTTTTTGTATCACTAATTGCCCAGTACGATTACAGCATACAGTATTATTGTCACTGCTACATTTCTGTGATGCTACCAGAAATTATTTCCCCTACTAATTAATTACCGTTGAGCTCAAAGGTTATATTAATAAACGGTTAACGAATGTGTATTTATGACGACGATTTGTGAGACTGGTAAACTTATGATACGTACGATGGTCTTTACTTTCTACACGGTGCATTTCAAGGTCCTGCACCCATCCGTCGGTAAACTGTACCTGGGCTTGTTGCAGTGACCTGAAGTTACTAAACTTCATGAGTGTATGCACTCACTCCAAGAACCGTATAATTATAAATATGCATATAAATATGCTACGATGAGATAGCTGACTTCATCTAACTAGCAAATGTTGTCCAGGCTACGTTGGTGATACAGTTTTTTTTAATGTGTATGATATTTTTGTCATGCGATTTTAAAGCTGGTCCTACAACCGCATCCAAGAATAACATGCAGCTTATCTCAGAACTGTCGGTGAAAATTATTCTTGGAGCTAGGTTTAATTGAGCTGCATTTTAAAGAGGTGCAATTTCACAATTTGTGTATATTTTCTAAGTTCACTATTTTGTCATGTGTTGAGAAAAACACAGATTTAAAATTACATGGTCTAATATTTACATTTAGCATAACTGCAACATGCTTTTTTCTTTCTTTTTTTTTTAAAGACTCGAAAGGACTTGAAATTCAAAGTTTCAGACTTGTGACTTGACTCGGACTTTTACACCAGTGACTTGAGACTCGACTCTGACTTGCCTGACATTACTTGAGACTTGACTTGAGACTTGAGGATAAAGACTTGAGACTTACTTGAGACTTGCAAAACAATGACTTGGTCCCACCTCTGGTAGAATCGCAAGGAAGCAGGCAATACTAACGAGAGTTACTCAATATTCCAGCGACGAATAGCTCAGAGCCCCAGCCTTAAGAGCCAGAGAACTGCAATTCGCTCGAGATCAGCTGCAGGTGCGTGGGCCAAGGGCAGGAGCCCAATCAGAGCTCCGCCCAGGCAGACAGGTAGGAGAGAGAGAGCGAGAGAAAAACAACAAACACTTGTGGCCACACTGGGCTGGCCGGGGAGGCACAGGGACCATGACAGTAGAAGCTGCAATCAGTTTTGGCAAAGTGCCTTTTTTTATCCTTCATTTAACCAGGTATCAATGTTTACTGAGATTAAAAATGTTTTTCTCATGAAAGATCTGGCCAAAAGGAAAGCATACATTGCAGAAACAAAGATAACATTTCATTAGGGAGTTTTGAGGGTCCAGCGCAGCATCTTAGCTGTTCCTAGGACTGCGCTCTTCTGGACAGAGATCTTGGATGCTGTTCCTGGGATCTGCTGGAGTCACTGCCCTGAGCGCTCCGATTACCACTGGGACCACTGTTACCTTCACCCTCCACATCTTCTCAAGTTTTTCTTTTAACTCTTGGTAACTCGTGTTCCTTCTTCCTGATGTTGCTGTCATTTGGTATCGTTACATCGATCACTACAGCCGTCTTTCTTTGCTTGCCCAACACACTATATCCATTTGTTTAGCCACCACCATTTTGCCCGTCTGTATCTGGAAGTCCCACAAGATCTTAGCTCGGTCATTCTCCACCACCCTTGGGGGCGTCTCCCATTTTGACCTGGCAGTATTCGGCACAGATGTTCCTGTACACTATGCGGGCCACTTGGTTATGGCGCTCCATGTATGCCTTGCCTGCTAGCATCTTGCACCCTGCTGTTATGTGCTGGATTGTCTCAGGGGCATCTTTACACAGCCTGCAGGTGCAGGTTGATCACAATAGTGATGTTAACTGTCATCACTTCTGGTTTGTCTGACCATTTGGCCTAGCGACGAGCAGCAACAACAAAGAGTGAAGTGTGTGGAATTGCCGTTGTGCTACATCCACAATTTAATGGACGTCATTGTTTTTCTTGTGACATTACCAATAAGTTTGATGTGTCACATGGCCCTCTTCCTATTGAAAAAACAAAAGTTGTATCCAAAATGACCGACTTCTAACTGGCCACCATGGTCACCACCCATCTTGAGGAGTTTGCCCCCTCACATATACTAATGTGCCACAAAACAGGACTTTAATATCACCAACCATTCCCATGTTATTACGGTGTATCCGTATAAATGGCCACCCTGTAGATCCTGTTAGTTTTTCCTTCACACTGTCACCAAAGTGCTGCTCATAGGGGGTCATGTGATTGTTGGGTTTTTCTCTGTATGTATTATTGTAGGGTCTCCCTTACAATATAAAGCACCTTGAGGCGACTGTTGTTGTGATTTGGCGCTGTGTAAATAAAAATGAATTGAAATTTAATTGAATATATGGACTGTTGTTTTGACCATTTCTGCACAATGAATAAAAACAAGCAAAAACATATCAAACACATAAAGCTCAGACTTCTAAAAGATCTCGTCCAACTCCAAGTAGTTTGGATAACTCACCTACATTCCCTGCTGATCCAAGTCCTTGAGAGGTGAGTGACATTTTATTGTCCACTGAACAAAAACTGAATTCAACAATAGACTTTCATTGATCGAGCTATTATACAAAGAACTTCAAGCTCTGCGTGAAAGCTTCGAATTGTATCGACTTACAAATGTGCAGCATGAGGGACAATCTGATTTTCTCCAGCATCAAAGAACAAATAAACAAAGATCCTGAACAGCTGATCAAGGACTTATAACATTGAAACTTAACATTTCCCAGAGAAATTTTCAGCAATATGTACAAAGACTCAGTCAGAAGAAATCATCAAACAATGGCCCTCTACCCATAATCACAAAATTTGAAAGATTTAAGCATAAACAAATGGTACAGCAACAAGGGAAAGAACTGAGAGGAACAAATTACCGACTAAATGAACATTTTCCACAGGAAATATATGAAAGGAGCAAGAAACTTATCCCAGTCAGAAAGATGAAGATGACAGAAGGAAAGAAAGCCGTGATAATAGCAGACAAACTGTACATAGACAGTAGATTGTACTGGGACAAAGATGTCACACCCTGGCTGTCTTTACCAAAGAACTGTCACTGTTATTTTTGCTTTATTTGTTTGTTTCCTCACTTGTCATTGTCGCCTGTCACATGCTTTTCTTTCATTTTCTTTGACATTGTTTACTTTACTATGTAAATGTCACAATCTGTGGAAGCAGACTGTGTGGAGTGAGGAGGTGGACCCAAGTCCAGACACGCAAAACGAAACTTGATTTTAACAAAGGGTGAGCCGTTTATTGGAGGCTGATAAAACAGTACAAAAACAAAGGCGACACGAAACAATAACCTATACTGGAAGAAGTCTAAACATGAAAAACCCTGAAACATAAACATAGAAACCTGAAACATGAAGACTTCATAAACCTGGAAACGTGGCGTGACATTGCAGGTAAGCAGGCAAAACAGATGAATGGACAAAGAATGACAGGAGCTCAGAGATTAAATACCCACAGGAGGTGATCAGGGAAGTGGAAACACGTGGGGAATCAGCTGATTCAAATAAACATGATGGGAAGTGAAACTAAACACACTGAACATGGAAAAATTGACCTCTTCAAAATTAAAATAGGAAACATTACAGGACGCAGACATGACCACACAAACCTGATTACACAGAAAATGCAGACATGAAACACATGATGGACTTAATATGACAAACTGACGAGGAACACACACTGTAAATACACACACAGGAAAAAGGGGATTGGAGATGAGACAGACGAGGTAACCTGGGAAAATAGAAGGAGCTGAACTTACAATGAATGATAAAAATATAACACTCAAAACGCTGGGTCACATGACCCAGGATCATGACAGTAAAACAATACAATCACTGAATGTCATTAGCTGGAATATTAAGGGTTTTGGCTCTCATAAAAAAGAATGAAAACATTTAAACATCTATCTGACCTGCATGCTGATACAGCAAACACATCTCTCTGAGCGATCATATTGATCTTAAAACAACCAAAAATAATCAAGTATTTTATTCAAATTATAATTCAAGACAAAGAATTTTGATCAATAAAAATATACAAGCAATATAAAACCACTGTAGATCCTGAAGGTTTTGCACATACACACCTACACTCTGCCGATAGATAGATACCCTACTGGGATAATAAGCTGCCCAAAGGAAGTGATAGAAACAGCTGATATCAAGACAACAAAGCTCCTGACCATGTATGGAGGGTTTCACCCCAAATCCAGCACCCTGAGATTATATGTCAAGCAGAAGGAAGGAGGCCCAAGACTACTGTGTCCCCTATCCAGGATGAAACAACATGAATGTCCATGAATGCATCAGGAACACTAAGCACCAGTGCTTATTGAATACCTCAGGCAGAAGAAACCAAAGAAAGAAGACGAGCAAGTGGAAAAACCACCCTGGAAGAACAGGCGCCCGCAGGATTTGTACTGAAGGCAGAAAAAGTGACTGACATCCAGAAATCCTACCGGTGGCTGTGAAAGACAGCACAGAAGCACTACTCATGGCAGCACAAGAACAAGCCCTTAAGCACACGATCAATAGAGGCTGGGGTCTATCACACTGGACAAGACCCCAGACACAGGCTGTGCAAAGATGCCCCTGAGACAACCAACACCTAAGAGCAAGGTGCTAGCAGGCAGGCCATACATGGAATGCCATTACCAAGTTGCTGTCATAGTATGCAGGAATATCTGTGTCGAGATGACCTAGAGACTCCGAGGTGACTGACCGAATTAAAATCCTGTGGAACTTCCAAATACAGACAGACAAGCTGGTGATGGCTAACCAAAAGGATATAGTCGTGGTGGTGTGAGATTATTCTGTTATTATATGTTACCTTATATATGTAATCAAAGTAGTTGGATTAGAATACTGCTGTAGGTCATATTATACCCTTTAATATAGAGTGTGTGATCAGTATGTAGTTTAGTTCTCATTATACTTTTGAGTTAAAAGAACATATTCACTTATTAGTTTATTAGATAAGTGTGCATCACTCTGTATCCTTGATCTGCTGTGAATGTCTCATACTGTGTTCTTGACATGTTTTATTGCTGAATCATAAACAGAAGGAGACTTTGTGTCTAGAGCAGAGGAGCAATGATCCGAGGTCATAACTTAGGGAGAAAGAATGTGAATGTTTGGGCTTTTACGACTAGGTGGGGGCCACTAGCGGCTATAAGAAGCTGAGTAACACGTCACCATTTTGAGACTTGCGGTGACCCTCTTCAGGCATGTCTCCCCATCATGATGGTCCTTATGCTCTTAAGTGTTGAATTGTATGGAAATAAAGTATTGTTGATTGAGCATAAATACACCGAGTACTGTCCTTCTTCAGCCCAAAATTGGGAGATTTCAACAGTGGACAAGCAGAGGAAGACAGCTGCAGTGATAGACGTAGCTATACCGAATGATAGCAACAACAGGAAAAGGAACACAGGAAGATGTAGAGGGTGAAGGCAGCAGTAGTCCCTGTAGTAATGGGAGCACTCGGGGCAATGACCCTCCAAACTGGGCGAGTGGCTCAGATTCCAGAAGATTCAGAAGACTCCAGCGCCCTGATGCACTGGTGCTGAGACAGCCATCTCACCCTCAATGTCACAAAGACAAAGAAGTTGATAGTGGACTTCCGGAGGTGCAGCACACATGCCCATCACCATCAATGGAGATGCTGTGGAGAGAGTCAGCAGCTTTCATTTCCTAGGTGTAAATCTGGGGGAGGATCTCACATGGTGAGTACACACAAACAAAACAGTGAAGAAGGCGGAGCAGCGCCTCTTCTTCCTCAGGAGATTGAAAAGATTCGGCATGAGCCCCCGCATCCTCAGGACCTTCTATCGCTGTGCCATTGAGAGCATCCTCACTGGATGCATCACCACCTGGTATGGCAACAGCACCACTTATGACCGTAAAGCTCTCCAGAGGGTAGTGCGGTGGGACGAAAGGATAATTGGGGGTGAGCTTCCCTCCCTCCAGTTGTGCTGTCCTCGCCCTTTGTTTTCACCGGCTGGACAGTAAGATAATGCTCCAGTAAGCAGACTTATTTTCTTTTTTTGTGCTGATTTATTGAAGAATGGCCTCTGATCATCGCCTTCTCTTTGACTATTGTAAAACTGAAAACATACAAAATATTGCATTAGCAAACTACTATCGCAAACTAGCTTGTTACACACTTACTGCGAGCTGACAAGAAAAAACTTTCATAACTCACACGTACAAATTATTATACAATTTGTAAATAAAACAAAGAGACAATTATTATTTTATCATCACTCATACTTTTGGACAAATCTCGTCCAAAGCAACATTTTAAGGTCCATGTCAGCTTAAAACAGTAATACTTTGGCATTACGTTCAGCCATCTTGGATTTTCCGCTTTCTCTATTTTTCTTTTCCAAAGTAATCAAAAGAATATTACAAAGCAGCCACCAGAGGGAGCTCTAGGGCAGTTTATAAAACTGTATAAGCCAGTGTAAATTATAAAGTCAGAACAAGCGTAGTCCTTGGAGAACCAAAGATACCTTGAAGGACCCCCAAGACCCCAGGCCTCTGGTAGAGGACCCAGTGGGTGTTCATGTGAGAATGGGCTAATGATAAAACTGCATAAACTGAATTAAACATGAAGAGAATTGTATTCATATGTGACTGAATGTTCATAATTATTGGAACTTCCTAACATAGAAAAGAAAAATAAAAGCCTCATCTCTGCATCCAGGAGGGGCAGCGAGTCTCAGACGGCCTTTAATACTCCGTTTAGACACTTTGTCACTTGGATTAACAAATGTGTCTGCTGTGTTTCAGGCTCTGGAAAAGAAGGTCTTAAGACCAATTTCTGCTGTAATTTTCACCTTTATTGTTGAATACACCAGTTTTCAGTTGGGTGTTTCTAAGATAAGATCACCTTTATTAGTCCCGCATGTGGGAAATTGGTTTTGTCACAGCAGGAAGTGGACAGTGCAAAAGTTGTATAGCAAAAATTAGAATACAATACGAATAATATACTGTACTTCATACTGTATTGTTTTCTTCAGTGCACTCAGTTCTTTCTGGCTTTGCTCAGTGATGTAGTTTTGTACCCACTGTTTTTCCCACACATAATTTGCGTGCAGGCAATGTCAGTAACTGCATCCCAAAGCACTCTTTGGTTACAGACGGTGGATTACACTCTTCACCTTTATCTGTGTCAGTTATCTTGACTTGCTCACCTTTGTGGACAGTCTTTAACCCAGTGAAAAACAGACGGATAAACTGCACATTTAGTACTGCAGCCAAACAGTGAGTTTCTTCCTGATCCCTTTGTGCCAGTGGCTAGCCTTTCTGTCACTTTTGCTATGGGATATTTACCATTTCTTGGTTAATTCACCTACTTGAGACAGCCTCTGATTTTCTTCCAAATATCCTTTTTAGAGTCGACTTCATAAATGTAAAAGTCAGATCTGAACATGCTGTAAAGACTTTAGCATCCAAACATGCAGCATCTAATGATTTAAAAGCCAAGACTGCATTGGGAAGCTCCATCGTGTACGTCCACGTGTGACTGTATCATTGTTCAAAGTCCATGGTAGAGCTTGTCACAGTTACACTGGGGTCTGTCGTTATCTTCTCAAGGCAAGAAACATCATAGGTCTGGTCTTTTCTTCAGAAACAAACTGTCAAGATTCGTGAGTAATGTGTTCGTACCAGGGTCCTTGTTCAAGTCATCAACCAGTGTTTCCCCACTGTTTCTCTCATCCAATTGGAAACCATGAAAACACCAGTTGCTTGCTTATCTTTGTTGAGCTGTGACTCGTATCCAGAAAGCACCTTCATTCTTTCAGCTTTCATTCGTCAAAGTCTGGAGGAAGTCTGTCATTGCGAGCCATCCTCTCCTACCAATAATGATCTACAATGAAGTCAGACTTTAAGGTGGTTTAATATTTACTTTATTAGTGTACATCACCATCCTGTTGACTTCCCGAAAACAACTGGGATGTCCCCACGTAGAAAGTCCAACTGGAATAAGCTTGCAAGTCAATAATGTCATCCATAAATGCAGTTTAAAATTATGTCATGCAAAGAAAAAGCCAAACGATTAAAGCAACTGTTTTTGGGAAACATGGATGGCACGTGGACATCCAGGTTGTTGTCAGCGCTCAGTTCAAAAGAAGAGTTCTTTGAATTCTCTATCACACAACAATGGACGACATTCCTCTGCTACAAACGCAGCATTCCTCACTTCCCAGATATTTATGAAGGTTGTGTTTTATTGTGAATAAACTGAGGCTACGTCCACACGTACCCGGGTATTTTTGAAAACGCAGATTTTTCTATGCGTTTGCACCTTTCGTCCACACGTAAACGGCGTTTTCGGTCACTAAAAACGGAGATTTTTAAAAACTCCGGCCAGGGTGGATAGTTTTGAAAACTCAGTTTTTGCATTTACGTGTGGACGAAAAAAAACAGAGAAAACGCAGAAAACGCAGCGTCAAAGGTGTGCGCCATTTTTGACGTCACACTGTGCGCCACGTAATTGTTTCGGTGAAATGAATTTCTACAATACTGTTACTGTTACTTGTACTCTCTGCAGTGTTTAAATGCTTACATACACACAAACAGTTACTGTCCCTCCACACATACGACTCGGTTCTGCTTCTATGCCCCAGCCTTGTTTACTATTTCCCACCGAGGCTTCTAGACTTCTGATTGGCCAACATTTCTACAGGTTAGGAATATATCGCCACCTGTTGCTTTGGCATGTTCATAGCAGCGTTTTCCTTCATTTCTGCCTTTACGTGTGGACGGGATTATTTTTTAAAACGAAAACAGAAAATCTCCGTTTTCAAAATACCCGTGTACGTGTGGACGTAGCCTATAAATATATGTGACTTTCAAATCACTGCATTTTATTTACATTCCACACAGCATCCCAAATGTTTTTTGAAACAGGGGTATAAATGTAACTATCATCCAATGAGATCAAGGAGTTTCCTTTAACCTTGGCAAAGCTCTTGTATTTTGCCTGCCAGTTCCAGGCAGTGTAGGACCCTGACTCTCTCTCTCTGGAGCTCTTCAGGACTCACTTGGCCTGCAGCTTAGCAGAGAAATGGATCAGGTCTTGCATAAAAAGGCCCACGGTCCCTCTTGGTGCCGGAGGAATCTGAGTCAGAGGCCCTGAATCAAACTGAAAGTTGATGTTTTTTGCTCGGGGGAGGCCTGGTTGCCGTTCCTCAATCCATGTCAGAGATCTGGATGGACATAAGATGAAATGATTACACGTCATTTACGCCTCTCATCTGTCCTTTCGTCATGACAACCAAACGACTGGGACATATTCTCACTCAGTGGCTACTCCAATGGCTTTCTGACTTTAAAAATACTTTTATTTATTCCAGTTAGGTGAAATGAAGTTATGACGCATGTACTGCACAACTGACAACAGAAAAGAGTGATGTTTCAAACAGACTTTTGGCTATGATTTTTGAAATATTATCCACATGTACATTCCTGTTGTTTGGGGTTTAGTTAGTCTGTTTGGTCCAACCCTGCTCTGATGTTGGCCCTAGCCCCCAGTCTTGTGTGCTGACATGTGGGATAAGATGTCCTATTTTCACTTAGGGTATAGTCCTCCTCTTGTTCTTCATTCAGATGGATCTATCCTCCGTACCTGTTGTCAGATGTTAGCAGCTTTGCAGTCATCTTGCTGTAGCTGTTAGCAGGGTCCTCCTCCAGTGTTGCTGCAGATACTGAGAGCTCACCAAACAACTCAACCAACCAAGTAAGGCGGGCGATGCCGCTGAATGATGGGAAACCAAATCCAGGCTTTAAAGCTCCACCTTGAAGAAATTACAGCACGTACATTACTAAGAGTTTCCTGAAGTTTGAATTAGAGTTGATGAGAACTGTTGTGTGTTTAAAGCATCGTACAGATGACTGAATTATTAGACCTCACATCAAATTTTTGTCAAAAATTCCCCTAATACTGTTTCTAAGATTGCAAAGGATAGCATTTCTAAAGATACGAGTTTTCTTTAGAAAGCATAAATTTCTATATTTCTGTTTGTATAGAATAACAATTGTTTCTGAAAAATACCAAGCTCAACGTTACTACTTCTGAACTTAGTCTTACTGAGTAACAGCACACACCACTCCTATGCTTTAACTCGCCGAAGAAGAATGTGCTGGGATTGCTCAGGAGACGTGTGCTGTCGCAAACAAACGTCTGCAGGCTGCTATACACAAACAGGATACACAATTCACTATTTAAATCACAGGCGGTAACTACACCAACAATTTTCTTTAAACACTACAGGTGCTGCACAGAATATTATACATAGATACACATACAAGCATATTTAGAGTTTTCATATTCATCTGGTTTTCACTGGTCATTGTGCTTCTGCCTCGCGTGCAGGGACTGTA
>NC_140543.1:40210246-40236769 GCF_057382185.1 Mchenga conophoros | reverse complement strand
TGACTTTAGAAGATAATTAACTGAACTGAGCCAACACAGGTGACACAACACTACAGTGACACATGGACTGAAGTGCCAGCCTTAAGAGCCAATTTTATAATGAAATTCTGATAGGGTTTAGAATTAGCATATCATAAGAATGTTCCACTCAACAAACAACCCATTAAGCTGGATCTTTATGGTATTAGCACAGCTGATGTGAGGAATGTGAGTTCTTGGCCCACCATATATGTTGCAGGGAGTTAGGAAACGAATGAGGTCACTCATACATGAAACGTAAGATGGAGCTTCTTGGTAATTAAGATTCAATTCCCTGCTCCAGGGGTGGATAGTAGGTAGTGTAAACTCCCTACTGAGAGAAAGTCAGAGTTTAAAAAAAAAGGAAAAAGTTCAAGTAAGTGTTTCATTTTCTGCTGTGTTCAGTTCAGGTGAGATACTGACACATGACATGCGAATTATTAACCAGAATAATGTTCAGGTGAATGGCCCCATACTTTAAATACTTTACAATCATTCTATTTTAAAAAAGGAAACCATTAAATTCAAAGTCCAGTTCTTTTGATTCTGCTAAGCATACACCAACTACAACATTTCGGCAACACAAGAATTTCCAACTGCATATGGAGGTGAAGGCAACTCTTTCATGCACATTGTGCTCGCACTCTAAACATTGACTTTTTCACCTGTTAGTCTGACATTGCACTCCAAATGACTTCCTCACAAGAGACAAACACTGAGAGCAATTTAGAGGTAAAAGCAGTCTTCAAAGCCTAATAAAATGTGCAGAATATCTGTTCTCATGTGCTGAGTGGCTCAGGAGGTAGAGCAGGTCATTAATCAGAAGGTTGGTGGTTTGATTCCTGGCGACTTCAGTCTATGTGCTAAGGATACATTAGCGCTGAGTATCTTTCTCTTTCCTTGAGAAAGAACGCATCATTAATTCTGAATGTGTTCATGTGAGTGTGAATGCTAACGAGAAAGCACTTAGAATGTGGCCCGCATAGCTTTGTGGGAATGAGACAGTTTGTATAAAGCGATTTGAGAGCTTAAGTAGAAACGCATCATATAAGAACCACTCCAAGAACCACTCCATTTACTAATTAAAATGAGGCATATAGTATATGGACAAAATGGATATCTACACATTGAAGAGACTGTATGCCGTGAATCTCCTGCACATAGCTTTGAAGCTGAAGTTAATGTTAGAGTAGCTGGTAACTTTCATACAAATTGCAGCTCAACACACGGTGACTTGTGTGGGCACTTTGCTCCCGAGTTGATGTGGTTCCTAAACACTTCCACTTAATACCACTTACAGTTTATCATGGAACATCTAGGAGAGAAGTAATTTCCTAAAGTGACCTGACCTGCAGTGGTGGCATCCTGTTACAATACCACAACTGAATTGCATGAGTTCTTTACAATGTGTACAACATGATCTGGCTGACGACAACAACAAAAGTGACAAAGCACCTAAAAGCTCTTATATAAAAAACAACTAAATACCAGGTTTGGGAGCATTAGCTACATCTCAGTATGACATCATTTGAAATGTTAAGCAGACATAAGAGACAGCAAAGAGCGTTACCGCTGTGCTGGTACAGAATTTTCTTTTGTAGGGGCGGCATTGGCAATGTGTTTAATAATGGTTAAAGTTTTAGGATGAGGGTTACATTTTTCATCAGAAACAAAGAGAATACAAACTGATGGTCATTGTGGTGCAGTAGTATGGATGAACAGTGGACACAAACAAACACCAACATGAAAGAAAGACAAGAAACCAAAACAAAGCTTCAGCATGAGAGTCACTGACAAGACTCCATTTACAGCACAAGATGAGTAATTTATATGTTTCTTAGTGGCTGGTAAACCATTTGCTACACTTGATTCAGCATTGAAACAATATGCAGAGACAAGTTTCAATATATGGCTGGAAGAAGACAACAAAACAGACTAAACTGCAACCAAGAGTGTTTCAGACAACATTCAGCAGAGTTCAGTAGGGAGGGGTCATTGTTAGGAACTGAACACCGCACAGCAGAATGGAATCCCAGCGGTGATAGGAATTAGGCCAGGATCCTGTGGAGTCTAGGAGAGGTGGAGATTGAAGGAGCTTGACAGCATGGGAAAGTGGAAGGGATATAAAAGTTAGATTAGCCACCTAACATCTGGGAAGCAGACAGATGTGTGACTACTGATCTTTCTTATTGAACTTTGGCATAAGCTTCATTTTAGTCATTAACACGCTACACTGTTTGAATGAATTTCCTACCAAAAATCAAGATTCTAAACTTAAACATACGCACTGAAATCGTACTTGGTTTAATAGTGACACATTTTGACTCATTATTGAAAATTGGAGTCAGGAACACTGTAAGCCCAGAATATGTAGCAAAGATGTAAAAGCTTAGCTTAAAGGCATCCACATAAAATGGTGTACAAGAGAATGACAAGGACCGTGTCTCTTCCGATAAGAGGAAATACAGCACTGCAGCCCATTGAAAAGACAAGAGCCTCAGCAAACACAGGAGAGGCTTCAGCAGCTAACAGAGACTCTATACGTCATCACTTAACCAGCATTATGAGTCTTATCAAGTAGTAGCACATTGCTTTTTATTTTATTTACTCATTTTAATTTTAATTGTACTGTTTGATGTTGCCATGGACAATTCATGAAACAAAGGTGCTGTACTGATGTTGGTGTGTACTTGTCTGCAGGTTGTCTATATTTCTTGTGGAATATGATGAAGGCTTATCAGATTAAACTGTGATGGCAGATGTTACATAAAAGCTGCTACCATTATAGTTTATATCTTATTTATATTTACTCCTCAGTAACAGGCTCATTACCGAACTTCAAACCTCTTTCCATATTGCAGTATGCTTTTCTTTCTCCAAGCAGTACAACCTCTGAGAGCTGTTGGCATGGCTGCAGACTATTATCCTGTCTTTGTTTAGCATAAGTGGTGCGTATAAGCTGCATGTAGCATGTTTCTTTTAATTAGTTGACTAATAATGAAGCACTCCATATCGAGAATAGGAAGAAGAAAGACAGAAAACCTTTTATACACAGGTTACCATTGTGAGGACATACTGTACCTGCTGCATCACAACACCAGTCACAATGATAATTGGATATGCTGAGTGAAGTTGGTAGTAACCATTAAGTAGGCTAGAAATACTGAGGGGAAAAGTATGACACTGACTAGATAGTTCTTTACCAAAGAAAAGGTTTGTTTCTTTTTAGTATGTTTGAGTCATACACACACATCAAACACAGTCTGGCTGTCCACGTGGCAGGATGCAGGTACACTGCAGAGTGAGGCTTCGCTAAAAGGAAACCTTCTCTGCTTAAGCATACATAAGCAGAGAAACAGTGTGTGTGATTCAAAGCTCATCAACAAGGGACACCTTTAACTTCTGGCAGAAGCACAACAGCATCTACTTGGAGTCATTAACTCGTTTAAATGCTCTGCATGGTAACACAGAGCAGCAGCAAAGGAATATGAAGTCATTTTCAGAGAACAGATGCTTCCTGTGGTGCAAACACTATTTCTCTTCAAGGCCAGATTCCAAATGGAGTCTAGCTTTAAATGTGGTCAAATAGAACAACAGCGCACTCACAAATACCAGTTTACTGCAGTTCTTTCATTCACTGGCTGATGGAGTTCACAAAAAAGCGAAGCTAGAGAAGGGTTGATGGGTGGGTCAGCAAAATGTGTAATTTTGAAAATTTTACTTGAAAATGGGTATAATGGATGAAAACTAAACCGCAGTTTTCAACATTTTACTCAGTGGTTATCAGAATTTAGAAGCAATTGCAGATCTAAATATCCCTTTATTTTATGAGCTTGTAGTGAGAACTGCAGTGGTTTTTGCATTTGCTCAGTAATTTGCCATCAAACCTTGCAGGAAATTGAAAGCAGCACGGAAAACTGTCAGGCAACACAGAGAACTGATGTGGACTTTAAAAAACATATATTTGGTAGTTCACCCACTAGCACCTTGCACATTGGAGGTTTTCATATGTGAATAAAAGCGCTGTGAGCTCTACACATACAAAATAGGATAGGAGGATGTTAGTGAAGTTCATGTAAAAGTTCATGTAAAAGATTCTAGTGTCAAGTGACTTTTTTTGGATTTTACACAAAGGATCTTAAAGTTATTCCATTTCTGGGTCATTATGAGATCAGCAACAGTGGCAAAAGTTTCAGGCATTCTTCTTTTTTACCCAAGTAAAAAGTGAAAAACTACAGGCTTACTCAAAGTCAGAAAGAATATTTTTACCAGCTATTACTGTGCAACACTAGCTGATCTTTATGCCATATTAACAAAATATTAGTACATGGGAATAGAGACTTTATTTTGACTTTGCTTCCTAACCAAAACAGAAAAAATCAACAGTTAAAGTGAGATTTGGCAGGTGGGGCACCCCAAGATTGGTTATAGTGGGTCAGTGTGGTTAAAAAATCACAACTCACAATCATTTCTCTGTGATAGGCTGACCTGTGCTGCTGCTGCCTTGAGCTGTACTGCTCTTTATGGATTTACACAACTGAATTCAACAAGATGTAACCCAATATCTCACAACCCATCTTGGCTAATTTTCCCTACACTCGAGTGTACTGTTTATATTGTCTTTACAACACAGTATGCCACCCATCAACCTTGAAGTAACATGAAGTTAGTAGAAGTCAGTTTGTTTTGAATGATGTTTCACAATATGAAAAAAACACGACTTCACTAACACAATACACAATGTTGGATATGAAAACGAGACCATTATACATCAGCTTTAAATTTACAGTTGGTCAAATGTCAGTCTGCACCTTTAAATATAGCCTCTCCTCTTCCTCTGCTCCCTCATTTTAGGCTCAAATCAGTTTGATATTTGTCTGAAGGCGCAAGTTAAAATGTGTTAAACCTAAAGTAACGTGCCTGTTTTGAAAATTTAAGGATTAGAAAGTTGTCAGAAAAAATAAATACCCATTTAATATAGAGATACCTGAAAATACTACTTAAGTAAACTAAAGAAGTGTTTGTGCTTTGTTGCTTCTCACCTCTGGAAATCAGTAAAATGTACTTTAACTGGCCTGAAAATGTATCTAAAAACCACTAAACTTAGCATCTTTCCCCTTTGCTGTAGTGCAAGTAAGCAAGCCCTATTTAATCATCATCGTCTTGTTACAACAGGCAGACATTTATTACTGATTAATCTATAAATCCTGATTATGAAAGTGTATCTCTTTTTTTCTGTCTGTACACTTGTAATCCTCCTTTCAACTTCTTCGTTCTGCTTCATATCGCTCCTCTTGTAATTTTGTAGCGCAGGACAGATTGCCTAATTGTCTCTCTTCCTCCATCATGTTAATGAAAAAGAATCCCTGCAAGCTAACAGGAATCTGTCTGATCATTTGTACCACCTACAAATAATCCTGGCATGGATTCCACTCAGTGCTATCAGGACCCCACTGCTTTGAATCTCTGCCCATTTCCACCTTTATTGCTGTCATAAAGCATGCTGTGTCAAGGTGTAGATGTAGGTGATTTGTTAAAGCAAAAAAAAACAAGTAGGGTTCTTTTTTTCTTTTGTAGATGGATAGAAGGATGTAATCTGAAGATTTGGCAGCATTTACCCTCCTAATTTAATCTTCCTCATTTATTTCACAGGAGGAAATGTTTGGCAGAGGTAGTCTTTGCCTGTGCTACTAGTACTTTTTTCTTTTGTTTGTTTCTCTATTTCCCTCTACCTGTGCATCTCTGCATCTTCCTTGTGTACTGCAGGAATATCTATCTATCTATACACTACTGGTCAAAAGCTTTAGAATACCTCAATTGCTCCAGTTTTTTTTTATTGAAAATTATGCAGTTTAATGTCTCATTGCACTCTGAAATGATAATAGAAATAAAATATTTTTCAGAAAGTTCCTTCCATTTCTGTTGCAGAAGTTCCCATAAATGTGTGGCACTTGTAGCTTGCTTCTCTTTCACTCTTCTGTCCAGTTCATCCAGCTGGATGGGGTTTAAGTCTGGAAACCATCTTGGGTTTTTTTCCTGAGGTAGTTCTGGCATAGCTTGGACTTATGTTCTGAGTCATTATCTTGCTGTAGGATGAACCCCTGACCAACTAGGCACATACCAGAGGTTATTCCATGGTGCTGCAGAATGCTGTGGTAGCTGTTTTGGATCAAGGTGCCTCACTCTGTACAAGTCACCGACACCTGGACCATCACACTTCCTCTTCCATGTTTCACGCTTGATGCCAGACACTATGGAACCATCCTTTCGCCTACTCGAGATCCTGCGTGATGAACTGAAGATTTCAAATTTTGATTCATCAGTCCATAATACCTTCTCCTAGTTTTCAGTAGTCCAATAGCAGTGTTTCATGGCCCAGGCAAGCCTCTTTGTCTTTTTGTGATGCCTTAGCAAGGGTTTTCTTGCTGCGACTCAAGCTCGAAGTCTTCTCTTGACTGTTAAAAACTAAGACTTGCTACACGTTGGGTGAGTGCCGAATGTTTGCTTATGTGTATATGGGGGTGGGAATGCACGTTTGTGTCTGCGTTCGCATGTTCGTCTGTGTCTATATGTCAGGTTGGGTCTCAGACTCCACCTCTCTGGGAACACCTCAGGCTCTCCAAGGTATGAAGGCCTATCTCCCCTCACCACACTCCCTGCTGGTGGCTGATGCCCTCAGAATTTGGTGCGCTGGTGGTTCTTGGTGTCAGGGGCTGGGAGCTCATGTATGTACCGGCTCACTCCTGGTGGCCGCTTGGCGGGGCCTGGTGCCTGTGGCCCAGCTGGGCCCCTTCTCGGGGGTGGGGCGCCCTCAGGCCCCTGGGCCTGGGGCTCGGTCCTCTCTGGCACAGCTGGCTGCTGGCAGAGCCCGCGGGCACGTCACTGCAACCCCCTCCGGTCTCTGCTCCATGGCTGCTGGGTGACTGCTCACCTGAGGCTCTCCTCAGCTCTTCCCAGGAGGGTGGCATGGTCCCCCCCCCCCCTTTGGTGGTCCTCCTTGGGTCCTTGTACTCTGGGGCCTCTGGATGTCTGGGGCCTGGATCTCCTCCATACCTGCTTCATGCCCTGGGGGACGGGGCTATGGCTCCCCACACTCCTTAGCACAGTGGTTCCCAAACTTTTTTTGCTGGGCCCCCCTTTGTTTTACAAGAAAAATGTTCGCGCGTGCGTGTGCACACCCATATTTTGCTCCATTGCGATTTATTTCACACCTCAAACATTTAGCAAACAATTAAGCAAATACAAGAAATCTGCAATAAATTACAGGTAGTAAGAAAATAAACTACTAACTTTTTTACGCTACATCCGCACCTACACGGGTAGTTTTGAAAACGCAGCTGTTTCGTCCACACATAAACGGCGTTTCGAATCACCGAAAACTGAGATTTTCTAAAACTCCTTTTTTGCGTTTACGTGTGGACGAGGAATACAGAGTTCATCACGCAACGTCAAAGGTATGTGCCTTTTTCCACGTCACGCTGTGCGCCACGTTATTGTTTACATGAGATGAATAGCACAATGGCAGATTGAGACAAAATACTGTTAATCTGACTGTCTGCAGGTTTTACATGCTTACATACACACACACAGTTACTGTCCCTCCATTTACAAAGGCAGAGGCGTCACGGTGTGATAATTTTACGTGTCGTTGTTTTTTTTCCTGTGTAATAATATTCAACATTGATCTCAATACATTTTTCAGAAAATGCCTCTCTGTGCAAAATGGGTTCAAAAACATAAACAACTGTGGGATACTGTTTGTCCGGGATTTGAACCGGGGGACAAATCGTGGCAGGATCAGCCTGATGTTATTTGTATCCCGCTGTAACTTTACTGTATAAAGAGCAAACATCTCCAAAATGTCAGGAGTAGTTAGTCATTACAAGAAGTGTTTGTGAACTAAAAATCACGAATGTGGGATACTGTTTGTCTGTGATTTAAACAGCCCAGCACTGCTCCCGACGAAGGGAAAACCAATTCTACAAGGAGACCTACCTCGGCACTTGTGCAGGTGAAACCAAAGGGAAGATATGCTTCACCATATTTTCTAGTCTTTGGCTTAGAATGAAGTTGGTTTGGAAACATATTCAGAGATTCTTCATCTCCTGCTTTGCGTTTCTGTAGGCGCCCCGTGCTGGCAGTGTCCAAGCGTTTTGTTTTTTTTCCCCCCTTTTCATCCCATGCCCCCCCTGCCATGGCTCTGAGCCCCACACTTTGGGAAGGTCTGCCCTAGCAGATTGTTACATGGAGAAACCTTTTGAATACAAGTGCGCTGTTCCACACAGGTGTGCACAGACACAAACTACCTTTCTTGGCTGCTACCTCAAAGCACATTGTGCGCTGTCGTCTTGCGTGCTGCACAATAACATTTAATATTTAGTATCTACTGTTAGCTAGTTTATTGTGATGTTTTGTATTTGTTATGTTTGTTATGTTGCTCTTTTTTGTTGTCTCGACAAGTGATCCAGGTGGTTTTTTTTGTTTTTTTTTTGTTTGTTTGCTTTTTTTTTCTCTTCCCCCCTTTCTCACCATCTCTTCTCCCCTCTATTTTATCTTTCTCTCCCTCTCTTTCTTTCATTCTTTCTTTCTCCCTGTCCTATCCCCCAGTCATGTCTGTCCCGTCTGTAACGACTGAAAAAAACAAACAAACAAAAACACAACAACTAAGACTTGCTTGCTACGAAAACTGTGCTTTCAGCTGCTGTCCTGTGAGCCGCCTAAAACGCAAGCTGTTAACTCTCAGAAACTTGTCCTCTGATTCAGTTGTGGCTTCGGGTCGCTTCCTGTCAGAGTTTTCCCATTTTCAGAGTGTCTTTCGATGGTGAAGGAAACTGTATTCACTGACACCTTGACTTTCTTTGCAAATTCTCTGTAGGAAAGACCTAAGTCTTTAAGCGTTATGATGATCTGTCTCTCTTCCATTGTTAATTTACTTTTTCTCGCCATTTTTGTAGCAACTCACTACTTTCTGCAGTATAATACCGTTCATCTGATGCTCACGAGGGCATAGTAGCACAGTGTGTTCCTGCTATTATGCAGACAGAGGGGGTTTTAAGAAATCCAGAAAGGTGGAACACCTGTAGGAATTAGTAGCACCAGCTTTCAAGGCTTGATCAACCTCCACTGCTACAGAACAGCCCATTGTATGGTCCCTGAAAAGGGCCTTTTTGCATAATTCTGAAACGTACATTATTTTTCTTTCTTTTTTTTAACCTCTGGCAGTTCACCACTTACCTTTGTACCATTTCAAGCTATTCAATGAAGTTGAAGGACTGGAACTGCAATAAATAACTGGAAAAATTGGGGTGTTCTAAAACTTTTGATCAGTAGTGTATATATTTTTTCATTGTGCGCTACAGTATATGTTTTGTGAAAGCAAGGAAAAGCAAGCACGGCATTGTTACCATGTTCACATACAACACAAAGCATGAGACCCTTTGCATTAGTGCGTTGTTCAGAAAGGCACCAATATAAAATATGTAGTTTCATAGTTCAGAAATATCCCATTTGAAAAAACTATTAAAAAAATGCACCAATGATCATGTACATATTTATAGACATTCTGTATCCATTGCTTTCTATTATTACCCAATTGTCTTGGGAAAAACATGGAAAAACATGGAGATGAGAAAAAATAGTTTAACTTTTAGGACCACATGCTTTCATGACTAACTTCTCCTGTCTGTATTAACTTTCCTTTAAAAATGAAACACCTAGTGAGAGTGAGAAAATGCTTGCTTTTTAGTGCCTCAAATTCTCAGAAAGGCTTGCTCCAAAAGGTTCAATATAACCAACAGTCAGGGAAATGCGAGAATTTTCTATTAAAACAGCACAAACTGTTTACCATCAAGAGTCTGATCTGCACTGGACTAGAAGATGAACCTGGAAGTAGCATATATTTTTAAAGCACACAATGTTTACATTTGGGTTTACTATCTGCTCTGAATAAAACTTGTAGTAAATGCAAATCTGGTCATTATAAGCACTGCAAAAGAATAGTTATTGTAATACTTTCGGTGAACCTAAACATGCCACCTAATGGCATTAAAATTGGGGCATCTACACTATATCTTCAGCCAGAAATGAAAAATAGGAAAAAAATAGGACTGTACTGTTGGCCCGAAGTCATTTTAACATTAGAAAATGGTGACAGTGAGAATCAACACACATGTTGTGTTTTCTCCTCACTGAAACGAGCATCTTCATGTGCATTATGAATGAAGCACAATTTCTTGGTTATGAAATAAACATAATTACTAGTGTAGTGCAAGTATTATTTAACAATAATGGACAGAAGAGCACAATGTCAAAGTGTTTCCTTGTTATATACTCCTGATACTACAGGAACGCTGGTCAGTCTGTTCCTGGCCGTTTTTGTATACAGAGACATGACCTGAGTCAGTCGTTTTGACCACTGAATGAACGATCACTGGAAAGATTAAATATAGATTGCATACTATGAGTTGTCCAGAGCTAACAGTAAAAGGTCCAAGTTATCCCAAGGCTTTAAATTCTTGACATGTTCGTCCCTTCAGGTTTAACATCAGCAGTAGAGGTCTTAAAAGAGAACGGGCACCTGGAGTACATGTGCATAATTGCTATTTTCAAAGAAAATCCATATGCAATCATTCTCAGACAAATGGTCAACGACAGCCATAGCTGGACTGGCCATCGCTCGGTGGGCAGATGGTGATTTTTCGTTTTTATGGGCCGATGTTTTTTTCTGTAATGGTATCAACAATGAAAGGTGGTGGATTGGCCAGATGCTGGCCGATGTGTAAAAATAACTCAGTTGCTTTGTAGTGGCTATGGCGGAGCTTCCACAGAGGCCAGCAGGTGGATGAGGGAAAGTGGAGGCAGGAAGAGCAGAGACCCGAGGTGGCCGCCGGTCCGAGTGTCAGGTGAACTGAACTTCAGGTAAGAAGTTATGACCTGCAGTCTCTCTGGGTCAGATATAAACGAAGTTTAGGTGGAGTTCATTTTCGTTGTGCTGACTTTTCACAGTCAGTTACAATAACTACTGCGTGCTAGCTAACATGACGGAGTTTCTATACAGCTGGGTGGGTGCTATGATGTTACTGATAGTGAACTTGATTTTATTTATAAGGTTAGTTAGTAGAGTTGCCAACCGTCCCGTAAAAAATGGAATCGTCTTCTATTCAGAGAAAATATTACGCGTTTTGTATTGAGCTGAAAAGAAACACAGTTTGTCCCGTACTTCAGCTAGAATGGAAAAAGACACAAAGCTGGAGTTATTCTGTGTGTTTATGCTGCACAGCTGCCTCTTCTTCTCTCATTCTCTCCCCTCCCTCTCCTGTTGCTACTTCAATGAAACTGATCAATGATCAGCTGATTGGCTTTTCTGTTGCAAATCCCATCGTTTGTTTATCGTCCACTTTGCGCCAGAAAGACGAAACCAGCGGAACAACAGCAGCCCGTTTAAGATTGATCAGTTGTTGTTAGAATTTTTTAAATATTTGCTGGAGCAAAAATATATTTGCTATGTTTGCTGGAGCCACAGCTGTAAAAGCTGCTGGTCATGATCTGTTGAGAGGGAAACATGAGGATAAAACCAGGAGATGTCCTTACTGAATCATCACAGCTAAACAGGTGATGGAGAAACAGGTTTACCTTTTAGGTGACATGAATGAGTTGAAGGGAAGTTATAAACTGTTTCTGAGAAATAACACCAGGATCCTTTTCTAAGTAACTGACAGCTGGTAACTGTGCAGAGGCGGGTCTAGCAAAGTTTTGCCAGGGGGGCAGGTCGGGCATTAACAGGGAGAGGGGGGCACAAAGAAATACTTTTCTTTCTTATTCTCATTTAAAATGTCTCGCTTTTAATAAATAATTATCTGAATCTTACAACCAAAGTTTTTATCTGATGTAAAATGTATAGAAATCATACATATAGCAACAAGACTGTACATCACTGTAACAACAGCATCTGTTTTCATTCAAAGGCTTTATGGCTTTTCCTAGAATACCTGGTGGACCGGTCTCTAAATGCCTGGGCCAATTTTTTGTCCCAGTCCAGCCCTGGTGACAGCAAAATGCTTGCTGAAAGCTGAAAAGATGTTATTCTGACCTTAGGCTAAATAGCTGTCTGGTCTGAGCAGAAACTTGTATATGCAAGTTAGATTCTGATTTGGCAGCTTTTCATTTGGTCCTTGAATACCTAAATGCCAGACAGTAAACATGGACTTTTTGTAACCTAAGTTCATATTTCTAACCAAAGCCTGTAACCTACTCAAAAAGCCTGAGGATAACATAAAATAAGCTCTATTCATCCTCACTTCCAAGCAAGGACCAGGATCGCAGCAGAATTGTTCTTTTTACCTGGCTAAATCACTGGGGTAATGTATGCTAAACACATAACCTGTTTACATAATATGTTCTGAGTTTTTGTTTTCTAAATGAAAGCTCAAGTGGCCAAGTGCATGATGTTAAATGCTTTTGGCTATGACCAAATGGGTCAGAGTGGGGCATATTGGAAAATTTTGTTCAGTTCAGTTTTATTTATGTAGCATGAAATCACAACAACAGACACCTCAAGGCGCTTTATATTGTATGGTAAAAAACCTACAACAGAAGAGGAAAAGAGGGAAAAAGATGATTTGGCGACAGAGGAGAGGAAAAACTCCCTTTTAACAGGAAGAAGCTTCCGGTAAAACCAGGCTCAGAGTTGGGCGGCCATCTGCCCTTACCTGTTGTTAAGAGAGGAGGAAAACAGGACAAAGACAGCAAAGAAGTAGCATTTGCATAACTCTGGCTGTGTGGGTTGTTCCTTACCTGAAACGTGTCAGACATGTTGTTTGCATTCCTTTTTCTGTCTCTAGTACTTAAAGGGTTTATACTTCATTAAAAAAACAAACATATTTCTAGTTGGAAAGCTCTCTCACAATGATAATGTCAACCTTGTAAATGAGATTTTAAATCTCAATGGGTTGTTTTTCCTGGTTAAATAAAGTTATTAGTTTTAAGTTCCAACAATTGCTTTGATAGAAACACAGACACACACATGATCAACTCACTCTAATGGATTGGTCACCCTCACCCCACCATGAGGTAATTCAGCTGCTGAGTGGGAAAAGATTAGGTGCCTGCTATTGCCAGGCTAAGTGAGCAGAGACTCATATGAGGGATCACAAAGGACGTGCTATTACCATGTGAAACAAATTCACAAAATCAAAGCTTTTTTCTATGTAAGCCAGAGTGTGTACTGAATGGCAACACGATTTAACATCCCAGGTTTTTTTGTTATTATTGTAAAAGGTCTCATTAACACCGGAAGGTCGCCGGTTCGATCCCCGGGCTCTTTGTCCTGGTTGTTGTGTCCCTGGGCAAGACACTTTACCCTACCGCCCACTGGTGTTGGCCAGAGGGGCCGATGGCGCAATATGGCAGCCTCGCTTCTGTCAGTCTGCCCCAGGGCAGCTGTGGCTACAACTGTAGCTGCCTCCACCAGCGTGTGAATGTGAGAGTGAATGAATAGTGGCATTGTAAAGCGCTTTGGGTGCCTTGAAAAGCGCTATATAAATCCAATCCATTATTATTATTATCATTAACAAATGAAGTCATTTGTTTCCTTCAAATACAGAAGAGCGTGGTCCAACAGAGAGTGAGTTTGTATAATGAACTACTTTTTTGTCTGGTTGGATTGACCATCAGCAATTCTTTACTGAGTTGCACCTGAATGTTAGACTCAAATAACGAAAATGCTGTGCTTAATTAGTTTCACACAATGGCTGCTATGTAAGATAAGATAACTCTTTATTGTCATTGGACAGTCATACATAGTACAGTAGTACAATGAAATTGGAAAAACTGTCCTACGTCGGCACTACATATAACACAACACGACACGATATGACACATCACAACGTAACAAACAACACAACACAGTATATTAACTTAGTATAAAAAAGAAGAATAAGTGTATGTGTATTGCACACTGTTATTATTGCACATTAATTATTATTGCACCTTGTTATAAATATAAATATTATTGTTATCGTTTTAAACATTGTTACCTCCCCCTAAAAAGTCCAGGGAGGTATCCAGTCAGGTCAGCTATTTACATTGATCAGGGCTTTTGCCCTGTTGTAAAAGCTGTCCTTGAGTCTATTTGTTCGGGACCTCAGCAGCCTGAACCTCCTGCCAGACGGCAGCAGCTTAAACACCCGGTGTCCTGGGTGTGTGCAGTCCCGTAGGATGCTGCGTGCCCTCTTGAGACAGCGAGTGCTGTACAGGTCCTTCAGGGAGGGAAGAGGATGTCCAATGATTTTTTGGGCCATGTTGATGACCCTCTGGAGTGCCTTTCGGTGTGCTGTGGTGCAGCTGGAGAACCACACACCGATGCAATATGTCAGCACACTTTCAATGGAGCAGCGGTAGAAGACGGTCAGCAGCTCCTTCTTCAGGTCCATTTTTCTGAGGATTCTCAGAAAGTGGAGACGCTGTTGGGCCTTCTTTAAGACCGCAGAGGTGTTAGAGCTCCATTGGAGGTCTGTGTCTATGTGCACACCCAGAAACTTGAAACTGGAGACCCTTTCCACGCACTCCCCGTTGATGCTGACAGGCTGCAGCTCGGACTTCCTCCTTCTGAAGTCAACTACCAGTTCTTTTGTTTTGGTGGTATTGAGGTCCAGGTTGTTGTCTGCACACCAATCTGACAGCCTCTGAACTTCAGCTCTGTATGCAGTCTCATCTCCCCCTGAGATGAGCCCCACCAGAGTGGTATCATCTGCAAACTTGATGACTGTGTTGTCTGGGTGGGAACTAACACAGTCATGTGTGTACAGAGTGTACAGTAGGGGACTCAGTACACAGCCTTGTGGAGAGCAAGTGCATGTGCAAGTCATCATGGTATTTTCACATGTTAGACTGAAAGAGTAGAGTGCTGCTCTCATGCTTTACACCTGCACAAAAAGCCAAAAGAGATTTTGTTTTTGTTTGAAAGCAGTTGCCAATAGTAACAAAAAGCTGACTTTTTACCTGACCTGCTGCACTCTCCTGCCTCTGTATTAAATACTCTGGCACACAGCCTACACAGTGCTATTGACAGCTTTTGCCCACCATAGAAACCAAAATGCTGAATTTTTCCAGAGTGATGGCGATGAGCATGATGGGAGGAGCTTATGCTACCCATCACAGTCACAGATGTTTTTGCGGCAAATGTCTCAGTTATGACTGCGTGGGATTCTCGTGGCATTTACCTTGGTGGCTCAGCTTCCCGACACTTTACCTCAGCATATCTGACTCCCGACAGATGTTTTGAGTATGGATTATATATTAAAATAAAGGTTTATGCAGTTAGTACAGTAAGCAGAGAGCAGTTTGCCCTTGAGGCAGTTAATGCAATGTCTGGAACCAGACCTGTGGAGCAGAGAGGCACTGCTGAGCAGAGCTATTACTACATTATATTTTAAGTGCAAAATGAAATAAAACTGTGCGCGGCTGAACCCTTTTCACAGTTCTTCCACTTTTTTGGTAAGGATCTTTATGCCACAAAGAATTAAGGCAATTCTTCAAATCAAATCAAATCACTTTTATTGTCACATCACATGTGCAGGTACATTGGTACAGTACATATGAGTGAAATTCTTGTGTGCGAGCTTCACAAGCAACAGAGTTGTGCAAAATACAATAACGTAAACAAGCAAAATACAAGAATGGCTACATCTTAAACTAATAAATATATGTACAATATATAATAGTATATGCATTTCTGGATGTGTATACTAAATGTTTTCCACGTGTGTGTGTGTGTGTGTATACACATATTTTACAATTTAAATAGAGTAAACAATAAAATAAAATCTATAAAAATATACAGAGTTGAGACATGTGCAAAACAGTGGCGTTACTGTACAGTGTGGAGTGCATAATGTTAAAGTTCCAGTAGTGAAGCTGAGGTGTCTATGACGTGTTCAGCAGTCTGATGGCCTGGTGGAAGAAGCTGTCTCTCAGTCTGCTGGTACGGGACCGGATGCTGCAGAACCTCCTTCCTGATGGAAGCAGTCTGAACAGTTTATGGCTGGGGTGACTGGAGTCCTTGATGATCCTCCCCGCTTTCCTCAGGCAGCGCTTCCTGTAGATGTCTTGGAGGGAGGGAAGCTCACCTCCAATTATCCGTTCAGAGCACCGCACTACTCGCTGGAGAGCTTTGCAGTTGTAGGCGGTGCTGTTGCCATACCAGGTGGTGATGCATCCAGTGAGGATGCTCTCAATGGCACAGTGATAGAAGGTCCTGAGGATGCGGGGGTTCATGCCAAATCTTTTCAGTCTCCTGAGAAAGAAGAGGCGCTGCTGCGCCTTCTTCACTGTTTTGTTTGTGTGTACTGACCACGTAAGATCCTCAGCCAGATGTACACCAAGGAACCGGAAGCTGCTCACTCTCTCCACAGCAGCGCCGTTGATGGTGATGGGGGTGTGTACTTCTCTGCACCTCCGGAAGTCCACTATCAACTCCTTTGTCTTTGCGACGTTGAGTGTGAGATGGTTGTCTTGACACCAGTGGGTCAGGGCGCTGACCTCCTCCCTGTAAGCCGTCTCATCACCGTTGGTGATAAGACCCACCACTGTAGTGTCGTCCGCAAACTTCACAATGATGTTGGAGCTGTTAGTGGCTGTGCAGTCGTAGGTGTAGAGTGAGTATAGGAGAGGGCTCAGTACACACCCCTGTGGAGCACCAGTGTTCAGTGTGACGGGGGATGAGGTGATGCTGCCCAGTCTGACCACTTGGCGTCTGTCAGACAGGAAGCTAAGGATCCAGCTGCAGAGGGAGCTGCTCAATCCTAGATCCTTCAGTTTCCTGTCCAGCTTCGAGGGAACGATGGTATTGAATGCTGAGCTGTAATCTACAAACAGCATTCTCACATACGTGTCTCTCTTCTCCAGGTGTGACAGGGCAGTATGTAGTGTCAGGGCTATGGCATCATCAGTGGACCTGTTGTGGCGGTATGCGAACTGTAGAGGGTCCAGTGAGTCGGGTAGTGCAGAGCAGATGAAGTCCCTGACCAGCTTCTCGAAGCATTTGCTTACGATGGGGGTCAGGGCTACAGGTCGCCAGTCGTTCAATGAGGAGATGGTGGAGGATTTGGGTACAGGGACGACGGTGGCCATTTTGAAGCAGGCTGGGACTGATTGACTGAAGACAAATTGAGGTCCAACCTGGTACGAGAAAAGTGTATCTAAATTCTGATATTTGGAGAATGTGAAATCACAGTTTAGCGATTTGGTCCATGTTGACACATTTAAATCATGCAATTGCTACTTTGCAGATTTCTTTACTACATGGTGCAGTATCCCGTTTGATGAAGGCATCAGAAAATTGGCATAGACATGGTCAGCCAAATGATTCAGGTCATATCGATATTGAGCGCAGCGCAAGCTAGCAAGACAGAAGCTAAGCTCGTTGCAACATGGCAAATTGAACCTCCCCCACCCTCATTCAGATCTGGCCTTTGGAACTATTTTGGTCTTCATGTGAAGTATGACCCTGAAGGTAAGCGCGTCATGGACTAAAGTAAAACATTATGTCGGATGTGCCATGCAATGCTCAATTACATGGGTGGGAACTACTGCGTTAGCGCAGTTAGCTCGTTAACGTGTTGACGCCGTCCAGCCCCACACACGGGGCGAGCCGCGGTAGCTCGTTAACTGAGATTTGCCGCGTTGTGGCGTTAATGTCATTTTAACAAGATTAACGCTGACAGCACTAGTGGGAACACAACGAATATGACTGCACATTTACGCCGACATCATCCTAGTGCAAAGACAAGTGGAAGCAGACAAAAACAACAAGCACGCATGCTACAAACTTTACCCGAGTCATTTAGACAGCCGTTAGCACATGATTCTCCTTATGGGGACCTGATATGTTTAATATGCTGCTGAGAATATAGCCCAGAAGATAGTATAGCTTTTATTTTAGAAAGAGCCATTTCTCTGTAATAAACTCTCTTTTCCAAAGATGAGTGATTTCTCGATCAGATAGATTTATTATTTTATTACTTTGTTGTTTCAGCAACATTAAATTTAAAAACTTTACGTTTGAGTTAAAATATATATTTATAATTTTAATAAATGACAAATTAAAAAAGCATGAACATTTTTTTGTATCGAAAAAATATCGAACCGTGACACCAAAGTACCGAACCGAACTGAACTGTGAATTTTGTGTATCGTTGCACCCCTAATGCTTTCATCTCATGTATACCAAATTCAGTAGATCAGCATAGGTGTTCATCAATTTTCACCTCTGATTTCAGTCTCTACCAACTTCTGAGGGAAACATCTGGTTATTCAGCTGCTTAGTTGTCCACTTTCTCTATTTCAAAATCGAGTTGTTTGCTGTTTGACATAGAGAAAGTTACAGTACAGTGAGTTTAAAGTTTAAAGTTCTCTATAGCACAGATTCACAGCATTCAGATATATAGTGTTTCAACCGATAATCTGTCAGCTGTTTCTATAACTTGCTTTGAGTGGTAAATTCAGTTGATTTGACATGACATGATTTGGAAAGGCTCACACTGAGTGCCAAGGGTCATATCTGGAGAAAACCAGGCAACCTGGTGCTTTATTAGTTCTGTAAAAAAGATTGTGAGAAGATGCCCACAAAATACAAATATAAAGGTACCTCAGCAAAAGCTGTGAAAAGTACATTTTACCTGTTTTTTTTGTTTGTTTTTTTTTTTTTAATTAAAAAACTCATTTTTCAATTTGTCATTATGGGGTACTGTGTGTTGAATTTTGAGGTGAAAATAAATTTGGAATAAGACATGTCAATATGTCAAAATGAGGGACAATTAAAATGCTGTGAATATGTTCCGGATCCACTGTAGACTTTGGCGCTAAAAACAATTAAAACCCTGGTCTCTGGAGAATTATGGCAGCTTTTCTGATGCACATTTATTTTCCCTAGTGGACAAAAATCTTTCCATTTTCTTGTCTGAATGTCAGCCATGCAGACTCCGTGTACAGTTGTTTTACCATCTCTTAAGGCATATAAAAGCCAGATGCTCTTGTTGTTTATCTGCCACAGCTAATTACGCTTACACACATAAAACCAGCACATGTGAGGAGAGCGTGGATGCAGACTGTATTTTGTAATGTTGTGTAACACTCCCAGAGATCTTACACTTAAATAAGGATGTGTTCATGTCTTCTTGCTCTGTATGTGTGTTTGTGTGTGCGTTTTGTTTCCCTGATGGTGATTTCCACTTTGATTCTAGTAGAACTGAAGTGTATTTGAGATGAGTGTGTCTCAGTCCAACTACTAGTTTCCTGTGGGTCTCGCTCTCTCTCTCTCTGGCCATCTCTGGCACACTTGCTTGGACCCCTCTTGTTTGGTTGTTAAAAACTGTGGAAACAGAAAGCAACTGGTGATCACCAGTTATAACTGGAAGCAGTGGGCGGGTAAAAGCATTGAGTAAGTGCGCATTAGGTAGTGATATCTGGTAACTGTAGGCTACCAAAAAAATGAACACGCTATTTTAGAAGCCTCAAGCTGACAATTTTAGCTTGAGGCTTAGCTTGAGACGTGACGCGTGCAGGAGCAGCAGGGTCATTTTCTATGCAGAGTTCTATGCGGTCAAAATGTGAAACACCCCTGCTCGCCCTTCCAAAAACAAAAAACGATAAAAACAGGGCTGCTGAGATTGTCTTACATTTTATCTAGTATCACATAACTATTGTATCACCTGGGCAGTGTGTTGTGAATGTGTTGTGTCCTGTGATTAAGACCCCTAACTACTCAGCCCACTTTCACAACAGCTTGTGAAGTAATCATCAAAATAAATCCTTTATGTATTCTTGGACATCAGTTGTTACATTTTTCATGTCAGTGAACACAAATTTGTCTAGTAAACAGTGCATTCGCATAAGAAATGGTGTCATCTGAAATGTATATTAGAAGAGGGCCACATCCTGAAGTGCTACTGCAGTTGGATCCAGTATTCACTCCTGTTTAGTGTACTGTAGAGTATGAAGCTTATTGTTGGGAAAAAAAATAGCTAAAGGTTTATATTTTTTCTGCTATCTGAGTGACTGATCAGAGTTTAAAGCTTTTGTGAGTGAACATGTGTTCTATAGTTGGTTCATGTCACTTCATCTCGTCTCCCATTGGGATACTTAAATTTTGTCAAATATCAAAAATAAATTTCCCAATTGGTTACAGAAATGAATCAGGGCACTTATAATCATGAACTGAGTCGGCTTGGATTTCACGTCAAATTCAACTCACAAACATCATAGATATTCACACATCATTTGTGGGATTTTAAAAAAACAACATAACAAAACACATTGTTAATGACAAACATGTTGCTTGGTTTGGTTTAGGCACTAAAAACTACTTGGCTAACGTAAGGCAGTACTTTGGTAGGTTGCAAAAAATATTGTAGATATTGTGTTCTAAAACACAACAGTTGGTACGTCTTTCCAAACTTTGTTTTTCTGGTTGCCAAAATCAGTTCTTCTGACACTAAATATATTAACGCTTATTTCAGATTAAAAAAAACAAAAAACAAAAGCTACTCACACCTAATGGATTTTGAATAACAAGGCATTTATTGTATATATTTAATGTACTCGTACTAGCAGGTCAGCCACTAATCAGAAGGTTGGTGGTTCGATCCCAGGCTGCCTCCTGGCTGCATGCCAAATATCCTTGGGTAAGATACTAACCCCACGTTTGCCTACTGGTGGTGGTCAGAGGGCCCGGTGGCGCCAGTGTCCGGCAGCCTCGCCTCTGTCAGTGCGCCCCAGGGTGGCTGTGGCTACAATGTAGCTGCCATCACCAGTGTGTGAATGTGTGTGTGAATGGGTGAATGACTGAATGTAGTGTGAAGTGCTTTGGGGTCCTTAGGGACTAGATAAGCGCTATACAAATGCAGGCCATTTACCATTTACTTACATATTTCCCTCAGAGCTCAAACTATCATTCACGCCTTTACTCATCATTGTTTTTGTGTAATCTGTTTAAATAGTTTTCTCTTTACATTTTTCACACTAACTTCAGTAGTCAGTGGATGTTCCAGGCATGTATGTCAGCTTTTATTGACCCCAAGCATCATAGCAGCACTTATGGAGCACAGGTAGAAGAATGCTGAGAGGAGCAGTTTGTGAAACCAGAACGATAAAGTGGGTAGTGTGTGTGTCATGGTGAAAAAGGATAATCTCCCAAAAGACTTGAGTGCTGGCACTGGCTAACCAGCACAGATGTCTGTGAAGGAGGTTTTGGCAGGAGGTGATGGAGACAGTGGCAGATCACAGGATTATAGTGAAAGACAGAGGCGGAGAGATGTTTCTGGAGGGACAAGTCGTCAGAGATGAGTTCAGTTTGATTTTTGACAGAAACACGGGAGCCTGGGGCACAGACGAGGACAAGAAAGAAGTAAAAGCCCCGAAAAAGAAATAAGCAGCACTCAATAGGCTCTTTTTCTCCCTTACTTATTCCACGTCTAGGCCCAAGGGCATGAGCCCCTAAGCTGACAAATAGGTAGGTGGTGGCAGTTCATCTCAGGACATTGCTCTAGGTGAGAGGAGGTGACGCCGGGGCTCTGCGAGGCATAACCTGGTAGCTATTAATCCTTCAACATGTGTAGAGAATAAAAGTGATGAGATGGAAAAGAGGAGGAAGGTAAATCAAAGGAGAGGAGGAAAGGGAGGGAGGAAATGAAAGCAGAAGAGAGGAGACTAGACACAGAGAAGGGAGAGCAGATGAGGAGGGAGGACAGCGGATGATATGAAGGGGAGAGGAGGACTTCCAGTAAAAAGAAAAAGTATTAATCACCTGAAGGAACGTGAGAAGTATGAAAAGTGAGGAGAGTCAGAGCAATCGAGGAAAAAATGAGAAATGCAGGAAGATGGTCAAACTGGAAATGCAGAGAGGAGTCACTGCACACCATGTCAGATTTTTCTAATTTAAGATTTGTAACAGAGCCATAGTTTTAGATTTGTTTTAAGAGAGGGATTTTTAGAGCAGGTGATAAGAGGAGATGCTCTGTTGTCAGCTACATACTCACAAACATAGGAACACACACACACACGACACAGACCTTTTTACTCTAATCTCTACTCCTCCCCAAGTGTTGAGAAAAAAAATCACCCCTTTCCTGAAAATAAAGATAAGAGGAGAGAAAGGAGGTGCTATCCTTCCCTCTAGGTGGGTGGGGACAATCGGTGGGTGTAATGAACACTCGCTTATCACTGCTCCTTACTTCCTAGAGACGACCTCTGTGCAGCGTAACTAAGACGGTGGTATAGAGCTGCTACGGGGGATGCGTTATTTAGCAGGTAACCTCTGCGACTGGAGACTTCAGATGGCGACAGTTGAAATCTCTCACGGCCAAACGGAAGAGTGAATGGCTTCACCGAGCAGTCAGAGTCAGATCTGCACCCATAGTCTATCTTGAGGCTAATAATTGGTAAACATGCACTTTGCAAGGGAATTTGTTTCATGTTTTCCAGTGGCTGTGGTAGATTTAGCAAAATGCAAGTGAATTTGGGCAATCGACAAGAGAGATGTTTTGTACTTTATAATTTCTTTTTCTATAATAGCCTAAAGATACAAATATGGAAATGTCTTATTATGTCAGTCTGCTTTGGAGTCAACAATGCATCAAATACTGCGAGTATGCCGAGGCCGCCGAGGTCAAACAAATATACACGAGGTGTTGTTTAGCATGAGTAGTGTCATGCACTCTGTTTATGACAACAGTCGGACAAGTCTCTCACTCGCAGTTCGTCATACTGACGATAATGATGTAAACTACCCTTGTGGCTTCACATTTAAATGCACTGGGAATGCCATTTTTCAACATGCAGCGGTAGTAAAGTACTTTCACACAAGTGAAGAGGAACCACATCCACGAGTGAAACACAAAGGCAAACAATCCATTAAACCATTAATGGGACACAAAGTGCAGTCTTATACTGAAGGTGCCTCCACATTCAAACAGCAACGGTTTTATGTAGACTGGCTCTTTAGAGAACATCAGTTATAGCTACACACTTAATACCGCAGTGTCAGGTGCATCAGGACGGCAACACCAAGGGACACTTTGAGTATGTTGGTGTGGGGAGAGCGCGCATTGAATATTTATAATATGACAATCATATAAACAGTGGGTAAAATAGCTGAAGAGAATTTTTAATTGCTAAACGTCAAGTACACGTTGAAAACCTCACTGATAACAATGCAAGCAGTTAGCTAACTAACCAGCTAAATTGCAAGAGTATTTGGAGACACTTCTGAGCAATTACAGGAATTATTCATCAAGGTTTCAGGAGACAATGGTGTCACTCCAAACTTGTAAAAGCTAGTCACATAACGAAGCTCATTGACTTGCCATCATGCTTTTCAGCAGTGTGTATCTTTTAGCATCATTTGTCAGTGTGCAGGGTTCATGCTGTGAGCCAGTGCATTTTACTCAAAACCATGTTTTCTGTAAAATAAACAGATACTTTGTGTGTCTAACCCTAACTAAGTGACACAGTGATTTACAGAGAGATCAACAGGTTTGATGATAATTTTAACCCTATATTGCAGTGTTTCCCAACCTTTTGGAGCCACAGCACTTATTTCACATTTGAAAAAATCACACAGCACACCACCAAACAAAAATGTCACAAAAAGCATATTTGGTCATGCTAGGGCCTTCGTCTGGCTCAGAATTTTCTCCAGGACCCAGGTCAGACTGACTACTTTTTCTTCTGCTTCTTCTGTTGTACTGGTAGTTGGCAACCCATTAAATTAGAGTAGGTAATTGCACTGGCCTCTAGTGGAAGAGAATGCACTTGTTCTGCCTGCTATACCCGTTGCGATCGCTTAGAGTACTTATCAGGTGGAACCAGATAATCTTCCACGGCACACCTGATCATTTCTCACGGCGCACCTATGTGCCACGGCACAGTGGATGGGAAACACTGCTATATTGCCAAGTGTATCATATCTGATGCACAAGTTTTTGAGACCTCCACTTCATCAGTGGGATTTTTCTTTTCCTGAAAAGCCTAAATCAATTGCACAACACATTTTACGAGAATACATTTCCCAAAATGTCAAATGTAGCCAGAATAATACAAATTGAAACTCATATATACAAATTTATATTTAATCTACAAATGTTTACTTTGTCAGAGGGTTGAATAAACATTTTAGTTTTTGGCAGTTATTTCATGGTTCAGGCTCTACGTGGTTAAACACCCTGGGAGTAACAATGGGTTGCTCAGACGTGTTTCTCCAAATAAATGCTAAAGAGATTCTAATATCATTGTGGCATAATTAGTGGATAACCAGCTTCAAAAACGGTTTCCAAGAAAAACAATTTTTTCTGGCATATTTAAAAGCTTATTGGGAAAACATGAAATCTCTACTGTGTAGTAGGGCTGGGCGATATGACCCAAAATTCATATCTCGATATTTTTTAGCTGGATGGTGATATAAGATATATATCTCGATTTTTTTTTTTAAGCCATAAAGTAAGAACAAAAATAGAGTTCTTAGTCAAAGCTGTGTCCCAGATGTCACACAGGCACTTTTATTAACATACAGCACAGATGTACATGAAAAATTACTCAAAATTAAATTATGAGAATTCATTAAATAATAATGCTCCATAAATAAAAGAAAACAAGGTTGTTTTTGTGCTAAACAAAGAGCTCACAATTGTGCAGTCAAAATGTAAACTAAAAGACGCTGAGCGTAATAACAAAGACAGATTTCACAGCTGCTCTGTTCCCAAGTTTTACTGTGTGACTGATAGCCTGGAGTTTGAAATCCGCTTCATAACCACGTCTCTTACAGGTGCCATTTATGGTCCTTATACACACACAATACGGTAATATTACGTTGATGCACAGTACGTATCACTCCGCGAAGCTCCTCGGTAGCCGTAATGCGCCGACAATCTATCAAGCGGTGCAGCTCCGTAGCTTACCAAAGTTGTACTCAAACATTTTTGACAGATTGCTGAGCGCCGTGTACCACATAAAATCGGTTCGCGGCCATCAAGCACAACCAGAATTCATACATAAGGCGCGCTATCAACTTTTGAGAGAATGAAAGGATTTTAGGGTTAGCGCTGTTAGCTCGTTAGCATGTTTAGCTCGTTAGCACGTTGACGCCGTCCAGCCCCACGCATGGGGCGATGCGCAGTAACTCGTTAACGGAGATTTGCCGTGTCCGTCTTGTCGCTGCCTGCACGTGAAGCGATGGGGGAGGAGGGGGAGTTGTCTTCAGTGAAGGCGAGGCGGAGTAACGTTGCGTAGAGACAAAAGTGGACGAAAGAGAGGCAAATTTGCGGCTCCACAACTATAATTATAACGTAACATAGACTATATCGATATAAAGGATATTGTCACATCTTATATCTCGTATAAAAATATATCGATATGTTTTAAAAACTCGATATATCGCCCAGCTCTACTGTGTAGCAGCTACTTCTGTTTAAATGTGTTGAACCACTCACCATACTTTATTTGTCAGAAGCCAAACAAAGTAAGGATATGCAGAGCATTCTCATTTCCAACATACCAATGATTTGTCACAGCCTGAGGCATGTCATAGTAACACAAAAGGTACCCCTCCACGCCCTTATGAAATGCTCCAGATTCTTAACTGAAGCTGCTTCGGCTTTCTACGCTGCTTTGCAGCTTTCTTATTTGCTTCCCTTTTTTATTTGCTCTGAGCTTTTTATTGCAGCCTTAACCATAACCTTAATCATAACCTTACATTTATAGATTAATTCCAACCCACTCTCATGCCTCGGAACACTTAACATACAGACAGGTTGGGCGCCCAAAAGCATAACATAGCGACGATTTGTCACATAGCAACGGTATGATAAGAACATGTTGGGATATGATAATAATATTCCTGTTAAAATTGTGGATTTATGAAATAACACAAGATGAATCATAGGTTTAAACAATCAAAAATTACAGTATTTTAAAAACTGTCATCGAAGCAAAGGAAATGAAAGATGCTGAAGATGAAGTGGACAGAATAAACAGCTGGATAAATTTGGTTGATAGACCCCTATCAAGTTAAGTTAAGCCTTTAAAACACTTGCTGACTCAGAGAATCCTTTTAAAAAGCTCACATTCTGTGAAGACTGTCATACTGTTCTTTGTTGCTGTCATGTGTTTTCAAGCTGCTGGCCTAACTTGCTGAACCAATACTCTCCTGGTGCCAAGTGCCAGTGTGGCTCTCTAGAGATTCAATTAGAAACACAGCCTATCAAATGTCATCACAGGATACGTGTGTGTGCGTGCATGCATGCCCACATCCTTGTGTATTTTTCATTTAAACCCATGTGTTGGTGTGAGTCACAGCTGCATATGACCATGCACAAGGCCTTCCAGTTAATGAGCAGCTCATTAACGAGCCTCTACAGCAAAAGACAGTTTCTTCTCTCCCTTTTTAGGGCCTTGTAAAGTTCATCCTCTCTGGATTTAACTTTTTAAAAAGAGAACAATGAATCAGACCAAATGACA
>NC_140543.1:40143191-40210146 GCF_057382185.1 Mchenga conophoros | reverse complement strand
AGAGAGATGTGAACTAAATGACACATTCAGAATACTTTATTAATCCCTGAGGAAATTATGTGGTTACACACAATTAATGTTAATTAATGCAAATCAAATTAATTTGATTTACATTAAAATTAATGTAAATGTCAATGAAAAGGTGACAGGCATGTTTTCTGGAGTGCATCTTGCCAAAACACCTAGTGTGACAGACCTCATTCCAAAAGGTTGGACAGGATGTGAGATTGAACATTACACAACTTTTTATTTATGTCTGTTCCCAGAGGCCATTGTTGAGTTGTGGGCAGTACACCATCGACAGCTGGAGTGCATCTAGGATCCACCATACATGGAAATTTTTAGGTGTAGGCTGAATTCCAGTGTTTTCTGACAGGATGTCAGGTAAAAGGTGTATTGTGTATATTTGTCTGTAACAAGTTAAGCATGTGATCGTGTTATCATTGTCATTAATTTGATGATTATGTTTAGGTCCCCACTGTGCAGCACAGCTTTATCACTGCAGTGTGAAGCTCTGACAGGAGCTCGGTGCTGTATTTGGTGGTCAGGGATGAAACACAGGGTTGTCTCTGCGAATGCTTCAACTCTAACTGTTTGGAAAAACTGTTGAATCTAAACTTTGATTGTGTCCTCTGTTTTATGTTATTTGAATTTTCTTTTAGATGTACATAACTTTAATCATCAGCTGTAGTTTTTAAATGTACTTTAGAAATAAACTTGACAGATAATTATGACATTTTTGGTTTATTTTGAGTTGGTGTGCTTGTGCTTTCCTTGTGCCATTGTTGATAATTTAGTTCAGCTGGGTCTCGTTCTACATGGCTGTCTGCACTTCCCTGAATTTCCCTCTGTGTATACTTCAGTTGCCACATTCTGTATATACTAGAGATGGCACGATACCACTTTATATGTCCGATACTGATATGAATCCGATATAGTGTATTTTTTAATCATTAAAAATGTTTTTTGAATATCTTGCTGCATTTTGTATAAGTTCATTCTCAAGTTTAAAAAACAAAACACTAAAGCTATTCTGTTATGCCTGTATGCAAAAAACACACTGCACTCAAAATATTTCATAGTTCAGCAATACTGATCAATCTAATAAACTTAAATCCTCCATCCTCTCTATTCTGGTATTTTAAAGAGTACTTGGCAAAAACATTAAACAGCCAACTGAAATAAATTTTTCTAATGTTTAAAGTGTCAGGAGGCTTTTAAGAAACTGAGTGGAAGGACTTGCTTCTAGGAGGACTTTGAGTCACCAAATACATTTCTCACTTCAAAAATGATGTGTTCAATTTATTTCTAGAAGCTCAAAATCATCTGCAAGTATTCAGGCCTTTATTTTACCTCAGATACACAGCTAGAAGCTGCTCCTGTTCCCTGTCAGTCAGTTCCCTAAAATTACTTCTCTGCCTCCACAGATGTCTTCCCAACTCTGCTAACCAAACCTCAAACTGCCCCACTGACATCCTGAAAAATGCACGAAAGCGGTCATGGTACAGATTTAAACTCCTGGATCAAATCTCACCCGGCGTTCTTCTTGTGAGAAAGTGAACCCAAAAACTCATCCCAAAAAATTCTGAAATTCTTGTAGTCTTTTTGCATAAAGCTTAGTTTTTGTTTTGTTTTTAATGCTCTGAAATAATCTGGGGTGCATAGTATTGTGTACATGTGTGGTCAACTTCTAAATTCTGCCTAACAAGATTTAAAATAATTCAGTGCTTGCCTCATCTCCTACAACATTAGTTTCCTGTTTGCTATGGTCACCAGAGATGGGCAGTAACGCGCTACTTATAACGCGTTACTGTAATCTGATTACTTTTTTCAAGTAACGAGTAAAGTAAGGGATTACTATTGCAAAATTGGTAATTAGATTACCGTTACTTTCCCGTAGGAACGCTGCGTTACTGCGTTACTAAAACCGTGATTTTTTTGCGAGAATGTCTCACGACAGTGACGTAAGCGAGTGCGCCGCTAGTGACAACAGCTGTGTGCAGATCAACAATGGATCATATATCGATTGTGGGAGAGAGTATGAGCGTGCAGCGTTTAAAGCTTGGAAGTACTGACCTTATTTTGTGTTTGATTCCATAAAAAGTGACAAAAACATTAGTGTCCGTTGTGCGTGGGAAGAAAACTTTTTACAGCGAAAAAACCCCCTAAACTTCCAAGCAAGCACCGAGTGCGCAACGACGTAATGGGAAACTCACAGAGTAAACTCGCGGATTCTTCAACTGACCGCTGCGGCTCACCTGCACCAGGGTAAACCTCCGCCTACCCCCAGTCCTGCTTTACAGGTGAAAATAGAGCAACAGGACCGCTAGTCTTTGACTTTATTTATTTTCTGCTGTGTTTTACTTGCATCTATTTGAAAGAGTGAGTGTAAACACAAAAAATATTTTATTTTATGTGCTAGAATGTGTAGAAAATAGGTTTAAATGTTAAACTAATTTATTCAAGTCAGAGAATGTTGCATATAATTAAATTTTTGCTTGATGCATAAAGTTAAAAGATTAAAACTGATAAAACAAGTTAAAAAAAAAAGAGACTTTTCCATTTGATTACATTTTGTATGATGGATTATGCAGAAAAAGTAGAATTGGGCTGAAAGCTTTATCACCTCTTCAGGTTGTAAATCGTGTTTTTAAAAAGTAACTAAGTAACTAAGTAATTAATTACTTTTGAAAATAAGTAATCAGTAAAGTAACGGGATTAGTTTTTTGGGGGAGTAATCAGTAATTAGTTACTGATTACTTTTTTCAAGTAACTTGACCAACACTGGTTGCGAGTGATGACGTCAGAAGAGTAATTCTGGCTCCTGATGGTGTTCTTATAGATGACGTAGCTGTTGTTGGTCTGCAGGGTCACATAATCAGATACTAAGCAAGTTCTTCATTGTTTCATCTTTAACATCTGATACTCTTTAAGATGTTGACTGACTGGTATAAACTTCAGATGACCAAAAATTTTAGAATTCACAGAGATCAAAGCTTAAACAGCAGGAGATGAAACCCACCGTGACCACCGTCCCACATCTGTTGCTGCTGTTGAAGCTGAAGGTCACCATGTGGGTGAGCTCGTCCACCTGACCCCTGCAGGTCGGGTAGTTGAGCTGTAAAGCCAGAGTAATTGATGTGTTTGTCCTCCAGGAGACAACCGACCAGAGTGACTGAAGCAGAGTCCTGCATGCAGACCGTTGCATCACCTGAACGTCACAATATCAGTCAGAAAAATCACAATTAGAAGCTTTCCTCCATTATTCAGCCCTGTTGTCATGGTGATGTCACAACTGTCGTACCCAAAGAGTTGATTTCTTGGTACTTGGAGGCAAAAATGTCCCGACAGAAGCAGCGAGTGTCACCACCGACCGTCTTCTCACCACAGAACTCGTGATCGCTGCAGGTCCTGTCCTGACAGAAGGCCTCAGAGGCTACAGAGGAACACACTGATGTATTATCCTGAAAACGTGGGAGCTCTAAAAATCCACAGTTCAGGTCTTTAACAAAGGAGAGCTTATTAATGTCTTATTAAGGTCTTACAGCAGCCGGTCTTTGATGTCCAGCCATCCTGAGCGTGGTTGTGTAGACTGCAGGCTCTGGCGTAGGCCTTCAGGAACTGACAGTTGAGTCCGTCCACTGCAGGATATTTACACAAAGTGTTGGTGCAGGCGGTTATGTAGGGCTCTGGGTCAATGTCACTGTTACAGGAGGAGAAGGGCGCCTCCTTCAGGAGATTACAGCTGTACCACAGACAGAAGAAGAAGTTGAAGATAATAAAATGATAATCTGTAATCAGATGTGTTTATCTTCTATCTGTGCTGCAGTTACATGTGATGTACCACAGAGATCAAGGTACAACACAGATGTTTCCTGCCTTGTGGATCAGTCTGCTCACCGTTCAGTCACACTGGTGCAGTCGATCGTGGTGTCAGCAGGCTCACTGTACTGCATCTCACAGCTAGGGGGCGACAAACAACAAAGTTCAGGCTCATTCATACAAACAGAATATCTGCAACATCAGCAGCAGCAGCAGTCAGAGGGACTCTGAGCTTGTGATGAGGTCTTACCTGGTGGAGCTGTACTCAGAGAGCCTCAGGTCACTCAGAGACCTGCTGGAGTTTCCACACAGACCCTCCACAGATGAACCAGCAGGTCCTGCACAGGATCAGGACAGAATGAGTCAGATCAGCATCAATATTCAAACTGGACAAACACAGAAGAATAAATAACAGCACAGTTTACAGTTTACGTTACATGAATTAAACTTTATCTTCTGTACCTTCTAAGAGGATCTGTGCGGTGTAGCCGTCAAAGAAGACAGAAATGTTGAGGTTGGAGAGCGACAGCTTGGCAGTGACTCCAGTTTGGTCCTGAGAGAGCTGCACACCATGAACCAGCTGAGGCAAACTTTCAAGGGTCAACATGAAGTTGTCCAGCTGCATCACAGCAGAGACAAAGTGGAGGAAACACTGAGTGAAACATGTCAAACACACAAACAGGCTGATTTCACAGCAACAGCTCTGAAAGAACTGCTTCTAACAGCCCTGAGAAGAACGATGCGAGGAAACACAGCAGTTTCTTTGCATAACCTAAACTTGCACCACTGACCAACAATCGACCGAATTGTTATGACCATTAATTAATTGCCATGAGCACCATTGAGAATCGAGGAATGGCTGCAACAATGTACATGGCAATATGGTTAAAGATGTACCCTTAGCTTGCCTGACGCAGCTTACCCAAACTCTCCCGCCTTGTTCCAGGTGAATATGAACACCTGGCCCATCTAGACGCAGTATCACGCTGTCCAAAAAGCTCACATCTTCACGACGGCCGTCTCTGAAATTTGCCACGAGGTACAGGTTTGGGATTGACGGAATAGAAACCAGAGAGTAAGCACACCGATCCTTGATGAAGTTGAGTTGGCCGTGGACGTTGATGACAGTTGGGCCAGTCACAGTACAGGTGGTGTCCACTACACAGCTGATGGAAGCAAAGAAGAAAACAATCAACCACTAACCTCATAAGCCGCTGATGAGGAAGAGACCAAATACACAAAATAAAAAAAATTAATTAAATTACATTAAAAAAAATCCCTTAATGCATCAGATCTTTCTTTTAAATATAAATGGGGTTATATTCACGTGTTGTTTCCTTGACAACGCTCCAGTGGACCACAGCCAATGGTTTCAAGGACTGCAGTTTCAGAGCAGGTGAGTTTGGAGGCAGGTTTCTGGATCAGCGCTCACCACAGTGTCAGGTTCATATGCAATACCTGAGAAGTGATGGACGGTTTACTTTAGTTTAAAAACCAACAAGAGCAAGGCAGAAAGGCACAGCACTCCCTGTAACATCCCAGAGTCAAAGTAATGAGCCTGAGATTCACCAACCTAAGTGTCTGCATCCACTGATATCTTGTATTGTATTCTTGTACACTGTAGTCACCTTGATACCACTGATGTAAACTTCCAAGTCCTAAGCAGAACCGCACAAAACTCATGTTACACAGCAAAATCTCCAGTGTTAAATTAACACTGGAGAGTGTCTATATGGGTGCACACCTCTGAGTGTTAAATACAACACTATTGAGTGTTAAATTAACACTTTGACAGTGTTATATGTTTAAAAGTAACCTAGTCAGTTTTGAAGATTAACAATGGCTAACACTGAGCAGTGCTGATTTTCTAACACTGGAAAATAACTCAAAATGTTAGAAATATTTTGCATTATTCTCCTGAATTAGAAGAAGGTGATAACTATTGCATTTGTTAAACTGATTTGCATTGCATTAGACTGCTGATTTATTGTGAATGAATGATATTGTTTTATGATGCATTATACTGCTGAGTTATAAGAAATACTGTTCGCAGAAAGTCATCGCCTTATTTGTCTGATTAGAAGAGAACAGAATATACTGGAGTTTTCTGCCCCATCTCAGCAGGAGGCCGTAGCTTAGGTGCTGTGTGAGAGAACGAATGTGAATCTCTCAGGCCTGAGAGATTGAACTTTAAAGCGCTATAAAATATTCTTACTGAAAACAGTCGCAAAGTATTTTTCTCCATGATTATAATGGGCTTGGGAGAAAGATGGGACATTGATCACATGAGAAGTCCTGAGCCTAAAAGGATTGCAGCGAGTCAATCCAGTCCAAAAAAAACACAAGGAACTGTTTTCCTTTAAAATGATGACGTCATCTTGCTGGTGATGGAGGCTCGAATAGGTTGCGCGTGAGACTCCATTATCAGCAATATCTGGTATGAATGTGTGTGGATGTATGCATGTGACTGGACTGTGATGGACTGACGACTAAAAAGTTTTAACTGACTTGATACTGAGACAAAAACGGTACCGACTTTAGGATTAGTAAATGTCCACAAACAATTCACCCAGCCTGTAAAAGAAGGGTGGATGTTTTGTCTTGCTTCGTTTTGTTTTTGCAGGAACAGAAGGATGACAGAGACTAAAGGGGGAGGCTGTAGCTTCACATGAGTGTGAAATGCAGACTTAACCCTTTGGTTGCTAATTTTGAGTTACTGATGTTTGCATTAAGAAAATTGTGTTTTAGTAGCTCTGTTTTAATTAATGTATCACATTATATTGTTGGGAATGTTAAATGCTAAAGTGAAGAAAAGGTTTGATTTCACTCATGACTGAACGTGTTATTATTAACCATAGCAGGCCACTGTAAAGAGTCAATTAACTTTTATAGAGGAAAAAAAAAAAAGCCAAAAAACCCTCTATTGAGGTCTGTGAATAACAGGGGAATGATAGACTTGTCACACTCAAAATGGAGATATGTAATAATAAACACTGGTCCCCGTCTTTTAGGTCCCTTCATTGAAATAGTCAATAATTCAGAAAAGTACAGATATAACCGACAGGGGCATGTGCTGAGGGGTGGTGCTGCACAAGAACAAGAGCAAAATAAAGAAAAATATTGTGTTTAGCTTTGAGAAATTCAAATTAAAAACGTACCATTACACTCAGAGGATCAATATGAAATTCGATATATGCTAATTTTGTGTGTGAGTACATGACTGGTGACTGATCTGTCCTGAGCTTTTGTTTTTACAGCACCCACTTGACCACACCAACAGTTTCTCGCCACCAAAAGGGGGTACTTGCAAAGAATAGGGAGGAATATCATCAAAACTGGGAAAGGTAAGCCCCGAAGGGGGTGATAACACCATAACTTTCACTTATGGTCAAATTCTCAAAATTTGACCCCAAACTTGAAAAATTCTTCAAACATTTAGAGACAGAGTGGATAAACATAATGTCGCAAACCACATAAGGATGGAGCATTGGAATTGATAAGATGGTGAAATAACACGCAGGAAAAATATTGACCATGTTGATTATGTTTATTCCAGTGTACAGAGATTGGCTAATCTGACCAGGAAATGTTATAAAATGGATTGTCGGAACAGTCAGCATTAAAGTCACCATTGACAGTCCAGACCAAGGTTATTATCGTTAACAAAAACTAACGAAATAACGAAAACTAGAAGTGAAAAAACATTTTCGTTAACAGAAATAAAAATAAAAACAAAAAAGGAAAACTAACTAAAACTGTAATGAGTGTTCACAAAACTAACTAAAATTAACTGAATTTATAGCAAAATGTGTTTCGTTTTCATTGATGTGTGTGTGTCATACGATAGTCAAGGGTGAAGATGAAGTTTAGTTTCCAGATTTTTTCTTGCTGTCTCATTATGCCAGCAGGTGGCAGTACGTTAGTCGTGTCATCTGTGTTGCTGCCAGTGTTGCCAACTTAGCAACTTTGTCGCTATATTTAGCGAGTTTTCAGACCCCTTAGCTAAAAAAAAGACGTGAAAGCGTGTATCACTTTTACTCTCAACAAGCAGCGGATGCTGTAACGCAGTCAGTTCTTGTTTTACTGTTTTACTCTTATGCTGTTTTGTGGATCACAAGGTTTAAAACTAGTTATAAACACACAAAGTAACTCCACAAGAGTGCCTATTTCGGGTCACTTTTGCCGGTCCAAGCCCAGGTAAAGGAGCAGGGTTGGAATTGTGTCAAAAAAACAATAATTGCTAAAAGAAATTTAATTTATAGTTCTAAATAGACTCTAAATGCATTTAGGACGTTTTTTACTCACTTTATGTCTCTTCCACGATGTTATTTCTCTCTCCAACAACTTAGGTTACAATGAGATTAGCATGACCAATTATGCAAATTAGGCGATGACGTCATTTAGCGACTTCTAGCGACTTTTAGGACAACCAATAGCGATTTTCCTTATTGAGGAGTTGGCGACACTGGTTGCTGCTCCGTCCACGCGCAGACTCAGGTCAGGAAAAGTCGGGAGAAAGCGCCAGAGTCCAATTTGGGATTACTTTGAATATGACTGTGTTTTGGATAAAGGGACATTTCTAAAGGGAAAAAACTCCCACAAATCTTAAAGTGCACTTGAAAAGCTCACACCAGAAGGCTAACCTAGCTTACCTTGAGAAGGTAAGGGAGCACACTCAACCCTCTTCCCCAGAAAACAGAAGCTAACCCCAGGCAAGACAGCGTGATGCATCCCGAGACAACAGGATGGGGACATCTACATAACTGTGTGAGTCAATTGCCTTCAAAAAGTTTATCAATTCACTTGAACCAAAATTACGACCATCCTGGTGCTGCAAGAGTTAATAGTCTCAATACCCAAGGATAAGCAGAAGAGCATGACTGATATGATGGAACGGGGATTTCATTACACTTAGTTATTGCAAACACAACTAAAGCTATAACTGAAACTAATCAAAACTAAACTGAAACTAAGGATTTTCAGGAGAAAAAATAGAAACTAAACTAAACTAGCAAACAATTGGTAAAAACTAATTACAACTGACAGGAAATTGAAAATCTGAAGTCGAAACTAAATAAAAATAAAACTAATGAAAATTGCAAAACTATTAAAACCCTGGTCCAGACTAAGATGGCGTTGGACATCTTCAGGGCGGAAAAGTGTTGGTGTGAACAAGGTGTGGTTTGGCTTGTTGCATATATGTTTCAAGATGATACAGCTCTGGATGAACCAGTTACCAGGGCATGGAAGGAGGACGGACTCATTAAATGAGGAGAAGAAATTTTCTGGGATTGGTAACCCTCTGGGTGAGTGGTTGACTAAAAGCATGCATAAAATAAAAGCTATTTTTCATTATTGATTGGTAATAGATTGATAATTGGCCACATTTACAGCTGTATTGACTTGTTGTGGACGTAGTCTACTTCATGTTTAAGCACTCTAATTAACAGATTGAAAATAGTGACATTAAAGGAAGAGTATGCAGCGCCACCCTGTCAGACGCCAGTGACGGTGGGGCTCAGTGATTAATCAGGTGAGCTGCATTCATGGCTGAATCAAAACATAGATTCCCCTGCTGTGGTCATTGAGGGGAAAACAGGGGGAAGTGAAATTAAAAGAGGCATGGATAAACGTTTATGTGTGAAGGTTATAAACGGGATAAAAGGGGGTGTTTTACTGTTATTTTAGCATCAGCATTATTATTACATAAGAATCATATAACAAGCATTGCATTAAACATTTTTTTAAGCTATTGACATTACATTAACATTTGTTTTACAGTGATTGTTATAACCTCAGGTTAATCTTCTATTTACAGGTGTTAGAATAATCATATAATCTTTCATTGCAGGTGTAACCATGATCATTTTTATACATATTGCAGTTTGTTGCTCATTATAGAGTTGTGCTGAAGTTAATAAGGGTTAAAAGCTACAGTCAACGCGATGTTTGGCTGATCTATGGACTGGAGTGACTTCGAGCATAGAAGGCCGCACGCGCTTACATAACACTGATATCATGCTTTTCTTTGTGCTCTTTTATTCAGTTATATCTTTTGCTAAGTTTTAAGTAGTGGCAGTTGATTAAACAACATTCATTTAATATTACATACCTGATTCCGAGCATTACACACAGATCAACTTAACAATCTGCAAAACCTTGTGGCTGCATTGTTGTGTCTCCATAAGGGACAGTTGGCTCCAGGAGATAAGTGGGAGTCAGTGCCTGTCCTCGAGGAGGAGAGAATCTTCCTTTGCTGTCTCAGAAATAGTCAACAGGTTCATATTGAAGTGAAGTTCATATTATTACAGGTTTTGTTTCTTGGCAATTCTGCGGACGCAGGCTCTGGGCAGAGCCAGGAGTTGAACAGATCTAACATGACAATTAAAATGATTTCATTCCCTAACACAGGATGACAGGACTGGAGCAACGACACTGGATAGGAGAAAGTCTCATACTTTCTAAGATACGAGGTCACTAACCTTTTCTTTTAATTTTCTAGCTCTGTTGATTTGACACATGGGAATGTGTCAAAAAAGGGGGGAAGTTGAGTTTTAACATCAAACAAGGATTATATGAACATTTTTATGACTTCATTTGTGTTTTAATGACGTAGGTATGGTAAAGCTTAAGCTAATAGAGGTTTCCGGACTTTTTTATAGAATCAGTGAGAAGCATAAATCATTATTTCCATGTTTAAGCGTTAATCATTGAAATGAACTGAATAGCGTTTAGATGATAAAATGCCTGTGTTCATGAGAAGCTGAGTACCACACTGGAGAGGAAACCGTGGGACAGTAGGCGGAAGCAAACACATGAAAACGGGGGGGCAAATGTTAGAATTAAAAATGGCTAATTTGTTTTTGATGTCTTTTGTTAAAATGAGTGGTTTTAATAATTTTCAGACACGCCTTGCAAATGTGCTTATAATGAGTTGGCATTTGGTCTTTTGAAGGTCATAAGCTTCGTTCGGCGTGATGGTCCGGACTGATATATTGCAGGTATTGACTTTGAGTGCAGAGGGCTAAATGCAAACACGCTTACACACACATAGGATATGATTAGAATAAGTCCCTGGGACATTCTGAATATTCTAAACCAATTCTGAATCGCCAGAAGATCAGTAGATAACAACATTAGATTATTAGGGCTAGGCAGAGAGGTGTTTTGGTTTTCTGTCTCTTACAGAGAAAGGAACAGACACCAGACGAGGTCACAGATATACGAGGATCCTTCGCAGCAGAGACAGACACAGTGACTGCCGAGACACCAACTGGGTTCAAGTGTCATGGCGCTTGGGCTCCGATTAGTCACCTCAAAAGGATGGATCCCATAAACACAGCAATAACCATGAAGGGGTTGGCGGAAATCCAGGAACACCTGACCAGCGAGGTTCGAGAGGCTCTTGGTCAAAAGGGGGACACGTTCCTGTTCCTTTTTCTGGAGGATACACAGGACCGGAGGATACACAGATCGTTGTTTGAAATCGGGGCAGAATAATCCCCTGATCTGTGCAACGACTGAAGGGTTGTCTAACCCCTGAGGTTGAAGAAAGACGAGCAGATGATCACCCAACTGGACGACACTGGTAGCTGCAGCAATAAAATAGAGGCTAAAAGCTCCTCGGACAGGGGTTCTAGTCTGAATACGTCTGGAGGGTATAAGGTAGCACCAAAATAAAGCTGTGGCAGAACTGGGGAGTGTCATCTGTACCTGCTACTGTTGTAATAATAGTTTTTCTTGCATCTGAACTGCGCAAACACAGAGGCCATCTCACATATGGTTCACCCAACAGGGGGACAAAGGACCTGAGCGGTAAGAAGAAATGAACCCGGCCACACTGGATTGCAGGGTGTAGGTGAGCTCTTTATTCTAAAGAGCTCAACAGGGGGAGTGTGGGATTATAATATTATTGTATGCCATGTTAGACCCCTAATTAAAGATTGTGAATTATTATGTAGTTTTGGTTTGCATTATTCTCCTGAATTAGAAGAAGGTGAAAACTATTGCATTTGTTAAACTGATTTGCATTGCATTAAACTGCTGACTTATTGTGAATGAATGATATTGTTTTATGATGCATTATACTGCTGAGTTATAAGAAATACTGTTCGCAGAAAGTCATCGCCTTATTTGTCTGATTAGAAGAGAACAGAACATACTGCAGTTTTCTGCCCCATCTCAGCAGGAGCAGATAAACAGGGAGCCAAGGCCGTAGCTTAGGCGCTGTGTGAGAGAAAGAATGTGAATGTTTAGGCTTTTATAATTAGGTGGGGGCCACTAGAGGCTATAAGAGTTTGATCAATGCTCCACCATTTTGAGATCTGAGGCTGTCTGCGTACAGTGTCCATCTCCTACGCGTGTGACCATTAAAATCATTGTTTGACTTAACCCGGCCGGACCAGTGTTGTTCTTTTGGCTTTTCCTCTTGTATCCATCCCCAATATTTGAATCCGTAACAGTTGTTTTCACAGGTGTGCTCTATATCTCAACAATGGCTCATATTAAGACGACAGTCTTTCACACAGGTCAAGTGCCTCTATGCACTTCATTAGTTTAAATATTTGCCTATTTTACTTCATCTCATATGTCATTGTACTGAATTTGAGCAACCCTAAGCTTAATGCAGATTACTTTTAACAACTATCCACCTCAATTAAATCTATGGTCTGGAGCACAGGCTGTTGTCGAACAAGCTAAAGAATAAACATTTTGTGTCAGCAAGGGGTGGGGGAAAGCCATTCACCAGAGCATATCTTAAGTGCTGCTGATGTGGGCTGGCCTTCTCCACACGCTCTTCAAGGCTGATGTGTTTTCTGAAAACTTCTAACATTTGAATCTCTTCCATTTATAAGCCTGCGATTAACCGCACGGCTCAGGTCCGCGTGAAACCCGCGCAGCCATGGAGCCGTCGCTCTCTTTTATTTTTATTTAAATACTTTGTGCTGCCAGGAGCAAAGTCCAGCATAAACGTCTGTCACCCTCTGACACACTCTTGGTTGCTTAGGATTTCATGATAACAACAACAGCTGCTGACGTCACAGACCACGTGTTCTGCTCCTTACACACTCACACAACAACAACAACAACACAAAAAAGGGCTATTGTCCAGCACAATCTGGACCCCGCGGAACTTCTCAATACCCCACAAAGCGGCGGACCCCACAAAGCGGTCTACATTTCTCCCCACTAAGACGGCGAACCAAAAAAGTTCGAACTGCGCAACTCTGCGACTTAATGCTTCTGTACAAAAAAACCCCACTGAGCGGCTTTGTACATCGCCCCACTAAGACTGCGAATTTATCCCCACTAAGCGGCCACGGACAACGCCCCACTGAGCGGCGAAGACGTACAGTTATAGAGTTGGACTCTAAACTTACTCGGTGTTGCTTAGCGTGTAGTATAGCCTCGGATCCCGCCGATCGCCATTCATCAAGGAGAGAAAACAGACAGCTCATCCACTGGCCTGATGACAAACTCTCACGTCTCGGGACTTTACTACAGGAACTTCCTGGCTGACGTCAGTCTTTCAGCGTGTCTCTTCTCCCCTTGGTGAATGTCGACTCCAGGGCTCCGGCTCTCAAAGGACCAATTAATGATAGGTTTGTAGCTTGAACCTATTCGCTGGAACGTTGAAGACAATATAATTACACAGCAAGCAAGACACGAAGTAGGCAAAGTTCTTCTTGTTACTCATGCATGAGGGAGACCTGCCTGGAGCCAAGTGTCGTTCCACCACTTGACCTCCGTCAGACTCCCAGCCAGGTTCCCCATAGCACTCCTTTTATTGTGGTTACATGAATATGCATAGGGTCATAACATACGACGGACGTCTACATACAAACAAAGAGTGTGTGTGTGTGTGTGTGTGTGTGTGTGTGTGTGTGTGTGTGTGTGTGTGTGTGATAAGTGATAAGTTAACAGCGATGCAGGTGGATGCTTCTCTGGTGTCCTGGATTGTTGATTACCTGACAGGAAGACCACAATATGTACGTCTCCCACAGTGTGTGTCTGACAAGGTAATCAACAGCATAGTGGCACCACAGTGGACTGTCCTCTCCCCCTTCCTCTTCACCCTCTACACCACAGACTTCAGTCCCTGCACAGAGACCTGCCGTCTTCAGAAGTTTTCTGATGACTCTGCGGTGGTTGGATGCATCAGCAGGGATGATGAAACAGAGTACCGGGCTGTGGTCGACTCCTTTGTCACGTGGTGTGAGCAGAATCATCTGCAGCTCAACGTGGCAAAGACCAAGGAACTGATCGTGGACTTCAGGAAGACCAGGAAACACTTGACCCCTGTTTCAATCCAGGGGGTCAGTGTTGACATTGTGGAGGACTATAAATACCTTGGAGTACACATTGACAATAAACTGGACTGGGCTAAAAACACCACAGCACTTTACAGGAAGGGCCAGAGTCGTCTCTATTTTTTGAGGTCCTTCAACATCTGCCAGAAAATGCTCAGGATTTTCTACAAGTCTGTTGTGGCCAGTGCGATCCTCTATGCTGTTGCATGCTGGGGGAGCAGGCTGAGAGTCGCAGATGCCAACAGACTTAATAAACTGATCTGTAAGGCCAGTAATGTTGTGGGGATGGAGCTGGACTCCCTCAAGGTGGTGTCGGAGAGGAGGATGTTGTCCAAGATAAAGACAATGTTGGATAACACCTCCCACCCACTCCATGACATGCTGGTCAGTCACAGGAGCACGTTCAGTGAGAGACTGCTGAAAAGCACCACTGAACGACACAGGAAATCTTTCCTGCCTGTGGCCATCTCCCAGTACAACGCATCCACTTAACACACTGTTTGCTGCTACAGCTACACAGCAAATTCAAAAGTGTTAAATGTTTTGGTGTTAATAGTCTTCTTGCAAAAGTAGAGTTGATTTTACTCTAAGTAGAGTCACATTATTTTAATGTAACTCTGAGGTGTAAAATGATAGTAGTTAAAATCGAGTGTTAAAAATGAGTGTTTCTCTGTCAAATCTGGAGGTGTTACAATGGAAACATTAACTCTTGACCTCTTAACTCTGAACTCCTACAGGGGCTATGACAGCAATAGAGTAAATTCACAGTCATTTTTTCAAAGATTGTTTCAATTATTATCATGAGCTTTTACTTCTGTGGCTCTTTGGAGCAGGGGCGGAGCGTGGGGGTGGCTTACTGGGCTTAAGCCCGGGTTGTTTTGTCAGAAGCCCGGGGTCTTTTGGAGTGTAATTTTTTCATAGTTAGATGTCTGGCTGACAACTGTATAAAACAAAAAGTACACACAATATTCGAAGCACATAGTGCACACTGTGGGAATTTACGACTGTGCGTGAATCCCCCCCTGATATTGGTATGATCCGAGCTCAGGCACTAAGCGACTGAGCGAGGGGGCGGGGCAGCTGCTGCCAGCAGTGAGTGCGCTGTTGGAGAGACGGAGCCAGCCAACCATACTAAGGAGAGCTTAAGTTTGACCAGGTACCAAAGAAAATCATTCATACCGTACAAATAATGTAATATGATGGTGCATCACGAAAGATTGATATCAAACTGATCACTTGACCAATATTACGTTACTTGCTCTTCAAGTGAATCAACAAATGGCGAAATGAAAAGCCGAACAAATGCTATTTTTTTTAGAGAGTCTTAGCTTACGTGTGTTTATTTCATATTTTCAGTTCTTACCCTCCCCGACTAAATCGGTTTCAGTAATGCACTGAAATATAAGAATGGACATTAGAGGGTTCTTTCAAAGAAAAAACTCAGGTAAATGTTATTTTATATATTATGCTTTGTATGTTGTTCAGTATATTTCTATGCAAAACAAGAGGGATTTCAGTACACAGCAGGATATTCACATTTGTAACCAGATATTTACACTTTAGGGAGAAAACATAAAACATTTTTACTGTACAAGATCAATTTGAGAGTAAACTTTTGTTTTAGATAAATATTGAAATATATTTTGAATTTGTTAAATGTCAGAATAAAGAGAGACAGAGCTTCTATTTTTTATCACTTTCATTAAATTTAGGAGTACATATACACTACGTTTATTGTTAATTAATAAGAAAACTCCAGAGGATTCCATTCTGAGCTGAAGAAGCTTCTGATAGGTTAGTAGAGTCCATGTGAGTAAATTGGTGGCACAGCTGTGGATGCATATAAGGCAAAACACAGAGCCTGTTTCTTTGACATGGGAAAATCAAGAGATGTCAACCAAAACACCAGGAAAAGAACTGTGGAGCTCCATAAGTGTGGCTCAGTTTTGAATACAATTTGGTGCCATTTGCAATTAAGAAATACAGATAGTTTCTCTCTTTACTCTTAAAGTTAACAAATATGTTTTTTATATTTATCAATCTAAAAAAATAAACATTTAGTCTGATTTGATCTTACAATTAAAAAAGTGTTTGTGTTTTGATCTGAAGAGTACATAAATATGTGGTTTCAACTGTATATTTGATGATTGTCAGCACAAAGAGGGAGAGAGAGGAACAGAGAGGGAGATGGAGAATGAGGACAGAACAGAGATGAACAAGAGCAGGTGAGACACACATGTTACTCAAATGGTTGTTTACCAAAAGTATCACTGTATCATAGGTACTCATGTATCTCGTACCTAGTGTTTCTTTTTAGATACCATTTGTTACTTTTCAAATTCTATATTTATTAAGTTATGCAGGCTTGTTTGCACAACAAGGCTAAATAATTATATAAACTTTTCTCAATCTAAATAGTGGACTTTGGTAGAATTAAAAAAATAAGTGTAGTGCAGGTCTATGATGATTTTTAGTGCTACTATCATCTAGTTCTGATTCTGGTTCTGTCTTGGTTAAGTCCTCAGTAGTCCTGATTTTGAACTCTTGTAGTCCTGTTTTAATTCCGGATCAGTTCTGGGTCTGGTTGAATTGGGGTTTAGTCCCTGTGTCTTGATACAGCCCCGATTTTGTTCTGCCTTGCTGCTTAATTAAAAAACTAGTTTAAGGTGTCCTGCACATGTGATATATATTTTTCCCTATATGAAGTCATTCTTTTTTGAACAAAACTCAAAACAGAGCCTATTAATCTTTCAGTCATTTCTACACCCCCCCCTCAAAAAAAAAAAAAAAAAAAATCCCACATGCATACTACCCTTTAGGGCTAAGCCCCGGGTGTTTCAAATGTCTGGCTCCGCCTCTGCTTTGGAGTTGAGACGAAGCTGTGTGAAAGGCATTAGCCATGTTGCTCGGTGATAGCATAATATTCTGTTTTAGCTAGCTGAAAGGTATTGTTTGCGGCAAATACCACAGCCTTGAAAAAAGCTTGCATGTGAATTTTCAGTCAAACTTTTGGTCAAATACACCTAAAACAATGTCTAGAATGTGAAATGTTGGTATAATGGTGCTACTTGAAGCCTGAAAACGATCGCCCATAAAAAAAAACAAAAAACGAGCAAACAGCAGTAGCAGACGTCCTGACTGGATTCTACGTTAGCATTTAGATCCCTCCAGAGTTTTGTGCACACGGTTTAGGTAAAAATTAAAAAGGTTGAGGTTTTACATTTAGTTCAGTATTACCTGTTGCCTGTGTCTTTGTCTTTTGGGAAAATACTTTACACAAGTAATGGCTCAAAGAGGATTCCTTTTTTTTTTTTTTTTACTGTGCTGCAATTGTTTACTGGATTATTTGTGCCATTAATTAGTGTCAACTAATTTTTATTCAATCTCCACACAGGATATGCTTGTGAAGATGGAATATGGGGGAGAGCAGAAGTGCGTTGAAGTTCCACAAAGGGATGAATGAAGGACATGCATATTGTATTGAAGAAATAAGAGATGAGAATGCTGTTATTTGCATTTACCATGTCAGACCTTTTGATAAACAAAATTCTAATGAAAGTGAGAACATGTATACTGTTACATCTTTCAGAAAATGTTTTGAAATTGTGGTGCACAGTTCAGAATAAATGTTTTTCAAAAACCATTGCATCTTTTTAGTAAATGTTTATTTCCAAAAGAAATTTCTAGAAGTTCAGAACAGTAAATCTCTCTCCGCTTTTTAGAATGAATTAGAAGATAACTCTTACGTAGTTAAACTAAAATACTCTTTGAGAGTTAATATATAAACTCTTAACACTAAGTGTTAAATTATCAACTCCAGACAGATTTGGTGTTTAACACTAAATCAGAGTTAATGTACCAACTCTCCAAAAAGAGTTAAATTAACACTCTCTGGTGTGGACCCATATAGACACTTTAATAGTGTTGAAATCATGCTGGATTTGCTGTGTACACATGTTTCTTTTTCAGCTATTTATTGATAAGTGACTTTTATGTACATATATATATATATATATATATATATATATATATATATATATATGTGTGTGTGTGTGTGTGTGTGTGTGTGTGTGTATATATTGTGCTATTCTTAGTTAGTGTAGTGTATGTCTTGTTAATGTTAGTTTATAATGGAGCACTGTAACAAAAAATAATTTCCCCTAGGGATCAATAAAGTATTCTGATTCTGATTCTGATTTTCAGTCAGATTAGGGTTATATGTTTGTTTGGGTCTTGACAACGCTTGAGATGGGTTTTTCTTTTTAGTTTTATGTGGATGGGGGTATTTTATTTAAAGAAACTTGGGGGAGCTGTTTTAAAAATTAACCGTGTACTTGTGGATGAAGACAAAGGCAACTGCGACCCAAGAGGTGAGCTCTTTTTTTTTTTCAGCATCTAGTCATTGATCTGAAGGATACTTTAGGACACATCACTTATCCTATTTAGCCTATTAACTTTACAACACAGCTGAATCTATAATGCTGACAGAAAGAGGGGATAATTGTAAAATGCCAACATGTTCAGTTGTTACATGTTACCAAGCCAAGAAGAAGGAGACAAAGGAGACACTGATACTTGATACAGACACATAGTATAATATAGTAAACACCAGTATGAAATGTAAAATTTGGTTCTAAATTTCTTTGTCTAATGTGTATAATGACACAAAATCACCAGGCAAAATAGGTACACTCGAATAAGAGGATAACTCTTATTTAACTACATTCAAGTACTGCATAAATAATTTTAAATAGGGCCTAAATTGTAGGTATTTTACAGGAAAGGAGAAACAAATTATACTGTAATTAATTTTTCAATACAGTGGTCCCTCACTATAACACGTTTCACCTTTCGCTGCCTTGCTGTTTCGCATGAAATTTTGCATGCTTTGTTTTTTACTGAGCCCCGCAGGGGACATGGGAGAAAAGAAATGAAGATGAACTTTTGCGAGATCTCGCAAAACTTCAAACTGGTGGGTAACAGACATCTCCAAAAACGTTGGAGCACCTTTGCAAATATATGATGTCTTGATAAAACAAGCAGATATTTGAAGTGTACACAGCTAGATTCTCGCCTGAAAAGGCTGGCCCACAAAGGACACATTTGGAGCAGCCTTTGAATTGGGCCAGCCTTCGTCGCCTGGGTCGTCAGCTTCAAGCTGGCAGCCTCTGAAGGATGCAGCCTATTTTGCGAGATCTCGCAAAACGTTTGCGAGATCCCGAGTTACTTTTGCGAAATCTCGCAAAAGTTCATCTTCATTTTTGTTCTCCCATGTCCCTTGCAGGGCTCCGTAGTTTTTTCTTTTTCTTCTTCTTTTTTTTTTTTCAGCACATTGTGTTCTGCATCCTGATTGGCTGTAGACCAGATAAGAGAGAGATAAGATAAGATAAGAAAAAAAAAAAAAAAAAAAAAAGAAGTTACAGAGCGTGAGCAGAATATTATATATATATACACACACACACACACACACACACACACATATATAAATACAGAGATATATAAATAAAATATACGAAGGGGATAAATAGAATAAATAGGAATAAAAATAAAAATACAAGTGAATTGCACATTTAAAGTATTGAGGTCTATTGCACCGTTGACTATTAACAAGAGTATTGCACAAAGGTATTGCACAGTGAAGTGAAGAGGCGCTACAGCTTAGTTGTTCCCCCCTCCTTTGTCCTCCTGTTTCCCCTCCCTCTCCCCTCCAGAGAGGCGTTAAACAGTCTGATGGCGTGTGGGACAAAGGAGTTTTTAAGTCTGTTGGTTCTTGTCTTTGGGAGAAGCAACCTGTCACTGAACAGACTCCTCTGGTTGTTTATGGCCGTGTGCAGAGGATGCCCAGCATTGTCCATAATGTCCAGCAGTTTTTTAGTGTCCTTTTCTCTGCCACTGTCACCAGAGTGTCCAGCTTCATGCCGACCACAGAGCTAGCCTTCCTGATCAGTTTCTCCAGCCTGGATGAGTCCTTCTTTGCTGTGCTGCTCCCCCAGCACACCACAGCATAGAAAAGTACTCCAGCAACCACTGACTGGTAAAACATCCTCAGGAGCTTCCTGCAGATGTTAAAAGACCTCAGCCTCCTGAGGAAGTACAGTCGGCTTTGGGTGTTTTTATACAGGTGCTCTGTGTTGCATGACCAGTCCAGTTTGTTGTCCACCCACAGCCCGAGGTACTTGTACTTGTTGACCACCTCCACCTCCTCCCCCTCTATCTGAACCGGCAGGGGACCTTCTCTGGACCTCCCGAAGTCCACAACCAGTTCCTTACGGTGTGTTCACACCGAACGCGATGGACGCGAATAAAACGCCCCTAAATTGACACGTGTACATTCGCGTCTCAACGCGTGTCCAAGAAAAATCCATCGCGCGTCAAAATATCATATTTTGACGCGTGTGAACCGGAAATGTGGGAGGAATGTGGGAGGAAGTTGTGCCAGACCGGTATCTTTGCAAGATGGCAGCTTTCGAGCTAGCGCTTGAAGAGAGAGTCTCCCTTCTCTATTTACTGTGGAGAGCAGAGCAGCAGCGTAAAAGACGTCCTCGCCGTACCTGGGTCCATCAGGTCCTCCAGAGGCGTGAGCAGTTTGGTGAGTTTCACCATTTGCTCCAGGAGCTGCGCCTGGATGACGGCCGATTCCAGCGCTATCACCGTCGGCCAGTTTGAGAACCTGCTTTCCCTCGTCGGTTCCAGCATCGCCCGCCTAGACACCAACTACAGGCGCTCAATCCCACCTGCAGAGCGCCTGTCCGTCTGCCTGAGGTTAGTAAAAGTATTTAATACGGTAGTCCTTTATTGATACCTGTGCTAATATGCTAAACCATCCATTTATACACTGCTATCATGGATGTGCTATGCTAACAGTGAATGCTGTCGGTGTTTACCGATAATATTCCTAGTGATACTCAGACGGTCTCATCAAGTCCCGATTTAATTCGATTTATGCTGTTATCAGTGTTTGAATGATAGCATGGCTGTGGTGTCATAGGTATGCTCTCGGTGTTTGCTGATATCAAACTGGTATTAGGACCAATGTGGGTTAATCTTTGTAGTGATACTCACTCCTTTTTTTTATTTAGACCTGGTTTAATTCTGGGATAGTTGAATATTTGTATATAATCACCGCAGACTGTTTTGGATTATATCTAAAATATATCATGTAATTATCCTTATAATTACAAAATGTTTTATGTAAGATTTATGTTTTGTAATTTGTAATTTTGGAATTTCAATAATGTATTTTGTAACTGCAGTACACATAATACTCATTTTAAACAATTTTGTCCAGGTTCCTTGCCACTGGGGACTCCTTCAGGACCATCACGTTCAGAGGCTGTCCTGGTGAGGGAGAAGTTCATGGCTCACTTCTCGGCAGAGGGAGCCGTGTCTTGGCAACCAAAGGAGTAGCCTGTTTGAAGTCTGAGTGACTTCCCCACAACGGCTCTTTTAAGAGCCACCCACAAACCTCTAAAGAGTGTTCCTGTCTTTTTAAATTTTTCTTAATAAATGGAGCTCTACGCCAAAATAAACTAACCTCTTTTTACTCTGCAACTTGTTTTCACTATGTTCCTGTATACAGTGTGGTGCAAAAGTTTGGGCAACCTTATTAATAGTCATTATTTTCCTGTATGAATTGCTGTTACAGTAAAAAATGTCACTTACATATATCATATAGGAGACACACACATTGATATACACTACATATTTATATTATTTCTCTTTTTTTGTGTTGCCAATTTATGCACCTGCTTGATTTGGTTTAAACAGTTATTGCACACTTTCTGTAAATCCAGTGAACTGCATTTCACTTCTCAAATATCACTGTGTGTCTCCTATATGATGTATTTAACTGACAATTTTTATTGTGACAACCAACGATTTGTACAGGAAAATAATTACTTTTCACAATGTTGCCCAAACTTATGCATCCCACTGTATTAGTATGTTTTGTTATTAGTGTAATATGAAATAAATTCTACTTTTGTCAAGTCGGGTGCCAATATTTGCTGTGTAGTAGAACAAAGACATTTGTCATTATAAATGTTTATTTGATAAAATATATAAATTCAGTAACAAAAGGACATAAATAACATAAATATATGAAATCTAACTATTTACAGACAGACAGGAATAAAAAGGACCCAGCTTGGAGTGGAAGAGCCTCAGGGAGAAGGAGGATAAACATAAGAACATTGTTTCTGCTCTGGAGAGCTGCTGCCTCATCAGAAAACTACTGATCACTAGAAAAATTTGCATTTCCTGCGAAAATGCAGTGTGGATGCTTTAAAGCTGAAGCTGTATGCAAAAAGTAGCTGAAAAAGCTGAAAAGTTGCAGAAATTGTAAAAACTTTGCAGAAGCAAAGGAACTTTGCTAAAATGGAATAACTTAGCAGAACTGCAATATCTTAGAGGAAACATAATACTTGGCAGAAATACAATAGCATAGCAGAACTTAGCAGAAATATTGTAACTTACCAGAAACATAACTTCTCAAAAATACAAGAATTTAGGATAAATAGTATAAGATAACAGAAAGAATATATTTAGACAAAAATACTTAAGCATTACAGAAACACTATGATTTAGAAAAATAGTACAACATAGCAGAAATACTGTGATTTACCAGAGACACTGTGATGAACTATGAATATTGTAATTTTAAATTAAGACTATGTTTTAGCACAAATATTATAATTTGGCAGAAATACTATGATAAAGCACAAATACTCTGGTTTAGCACAAATATTATAACATAGCAGAAATACAATTATATAGCAGAAATGCTATATTTAGAAAGAAAAATATAATATAGTAGAAATAGTATGATTGAGCAGAAATACTACAATATAGCATAATAACAATGATTTAGCAGAAATACTATGATTGAGCAGAAGTACTAAGATGTAGTAAAAGTACTTTGATTTAACAGAAATACAATTATGGAGGAGTAATACTTTAAAATGGGAGAAATATTGATACACACACACACATACACAGAGCCTAAAGGGAAGAGTATTTGTGCCATGGAGTGTTAAGAATGTGAGGTCCATATTAGAAAAGCTGGTAAAATCATAAAAGTTTGCAGAATTGTAATAAATGATGAATATGAATTACTGGTCTGTGACAGTGTATTAATTTGTAGGGAAAAAAACATGTTGACCAAGGTGGAATCGAACCCACGATCTTTGGCTTGCAGACCCGTGTCATTACCAACTGCGCCACTGGGAAAGAGAGGAGCCGTTTTGAAAAACAGGGTGATGAGCAGTCAGAATTAGATCCCGGTGAGAGGCGAAATATGCCGTTTTTTGGAGTTACAAAACGTTGTGTAACTCAAAAACTAGGTGGACTAGAGGCATAATTCTTGTACTGGGTGAATCAGCGGACTTTGGTGTACTTTGACTGCGATTTTCATTGCTCTTTGTACAACCGTCGCTGAGATATGACGAGAGAGGAAACGGAAGACCTCAGACATGATTGGCTGGCTGGGAAGCCGTGCAGGCCCTGATATGTGATATGTGTCTGAGTCCGCACAGAGGATTGGCTGCCTGGCAGAAATATATAGAAATAGTATGATTAAGCATAAATACTACATTTAGCAGAAATACTATATTAAGCACAAATCCTATAAAAAGCAGAAATAGTATATTAAGCACAAATCCTATAAAAAGCAGAAATACTATATTAAGCACAAATCCTATTAAAAGCAGAAATAGTATATTAAGCACAAATCTTATAAAATAGCAGAAATAGTATGATTTAGCACAATAGTAATAAGTTAAACAGAAAAATTGGAAAAGCAAAATGGACAGCTGAAAAAATGCTGAACATGCTGAGGGTCCCTCAAATATACTTGTTAAATGAAAAAAATCAGCAAAAAAAATATATAACAGCCACACAATCAGAAATATGTACACATAAGGAAACACACATGCACAGAGAGACACACACACAAGATCCAATTCAGTCAACCAGTCTAAATATATTGAATTTGAATCTTAGAATGAGATCATCCCATTAAAAGGCCTTCTCTCTCTCTCTCTCTCTCTCTCTCTCTCTCTCTGTCACACACACACACACACACACACACACACACACACACACACACACACTCACTCACACAGGGAGAGAGAAGTAAGTTTCTAGCTCAGTCAGCCATGGAGCTGCTGAATTTGAATCCACCAATCAGAGAGCCTGTGCACTTTTTCCCGCCAAAACAGGTGCATCTATTTACACACGCAGCACAGAGAGACACAGGATTATCCGGTTGTTCAGTCTGACGTCACTAGCCGTGTCTGGGTCTAAACTCCGCTGCAGGTCCATATATCAAACGATCACTATGGCATTACTGTGAGTTGAAAAACTGTCTAAAGTCTTTCATCTTTAATAAAATGATCAGCGCTCTGCTCTACCAGGTGTAACAATTGAGTTTAACATCCAGGCATCCATGAAAACGGAATGAAGTTAGCAGGGAGTTAGCTCGCTAGCTTCTATCTAAATACAATATAGCATGTCCTGACTGCGGGGTTTTGGAAACAAATTAAAACGTACAGCTCTGTTATCACTTCCAACATAAATGAAGACAGAAAGCTAAACAGCAGTGACGTTTGTAGGGTTACTGAAGTTTGGCTAGCTGGTATATAATGATGTGCTACGTGACCGCTAGCGACACAGCTATGTTAGCATAATATAAACAAGCTAACTTTTTTTCCACTTGATAAAAGTTACCGTGAGTGTTCTCGGTGGTCAGGAACAAATGTAATTGCATGGCAGGATGCTGTAAACGGACCAAACTTCAGCCAGGAGAACAACTGAGATAATCCATCCACAATACGAGGTTAGTCATTCATATACTGCTGCATGGGCTGGGCTGTAGTTACATCCTAAGGTTTTAAAAACTGAGCTTAAATAAATGATTAGCGGTAATAAAAGCCGAGGGAGGTCAACAGTGATCGCTGACTGTTTTAGGAGCTTTTTGAGATCAAATAGAAGAAAATACATAACATTAAACATGTTAACAACACAAATGCCATATTAAACGCAGACTACTTTAGACCCAGAAGTAGGATTCGTCGCGTCATCACTGAACAACCGGATTGCAGTCTATTTCTCATAATGACGACTCCCCTCAAACAAATGACCATAATTTCCTAACCGTAGGGGCTAGAGCGGTCATTCTTACACCGTTTTGTTCAGAAGAGATGGGGGAATCTTCAAGTGTTGACAATTTATCATTAAAATATGAATTTTTAGAGATATATGACATGGATGACTTGTTGACTTAGAAGCCACGAATTCCCCAATATGCAAATTTGAATGCCTCAGACCACATATATGATTGGCTGGCTGGGAAGCCGTGCAGGCCCTGATTTGTGGATTTGAATTCCTCAGCCCTCAGATATGATTGGCTGGCTTAGAAGCCATGAAGGCCCCAATATGCAAATTTGAATGCCTCAGGACACATATATGATTGGCTGGGAAGCCGTGCAGGCCCTGATTTGAAATTTGAATGTCTCAGTCCTCACAGAGGATTGGCTGCCTGGGGACCTGGCAGAAATATATAGAAATACTATGATTAAGCATAAATACTACATTTAGTAGAAATACTATGTTTTAGCACAAATACTATAAAAAGCAGAAATACTATAATTTAGCAGAAATACTATATTAAGCACAAATCCTATAAAAAGCAGAAATAGTATGATTAAGCATAAACACTACATTTAGTAGAAATACTATGTTTTAGCACAAATACTATAAAAAGCAGAAATACTATAATTTAGCAGAAATACTATATTAAGCACAAATCCTATAAAAAGCAGAAATAGTATGATTAAGCATAAACACTACATTTAGTAGAAATACTATGTTTGAGCAAAAATCCTATAAAAAGCAGAAATACTATATTAGGCACAAATCCTATAAAAAGCAGAAATAGTATGATTAAGCATAAATACTACATTTAGTAGAAATACTATGTTTTAGCACAAATAGTATAAAAAGCATAAATACTGTAATTTAGCAGAAATACTATATTAGGCACAAATTCTATGAAAAGCAGAAATAGTATGATTAAGCATAAATACTACATTTAGTAGAAATACTATGTTTTAGCACAAATCCTATAAAAAGCAGAAATACTGTACTATGATTTAGTAGAAAAACTATAAATAATCAGAAATACTATATTTGGCAGAAATACTATATTTTGCACAAATCTTATAAAATAGCAGAAATAGTATGATTTAGCACAATAGTAATAAGTTAAACAGAAAAATTGGAAAAGCAAAATGGACAGCTGAAAAAATGCTGAACATGCTGAGGGTCCCTCAAATATACTTGTTAAATGAAAAAATCAGCAAAAAAATGCACAGGGAGAGAGAAGTAAGTTTCTAGGTCAGCCTGGGAGCTGCTGAATTTGAATCCACCAATCAGAGAGCCTGTGTACTTTTTCCCGCCAAAACAGGTGCATCTATTTACACACGCAGCACAGAGAGGCACAGGATTATTGCAGCCTATTTCTCATAGTGACGACTCCCCTCAAACAAATGACCATAATTTCCTAACCGTAGGGGCTAGAGCGGTCATTCTTACGGTGTGTTCACACCGAACGCGATGGACGCGAATAAAACGCCCCTAATTTGACGCGTGTACATTCGCGTCTCAACGCGTGTCCAAGAAAAATCCATCGCGCGTCAAAATATGATATTTTGACGCGCGTGAACCGGAAATGTGGGAGGAATGTGGGAGGGAGTTGTGCCAGACCTGGTTTTGCAAGATGGCAGCTATCGAGCTAGCGCTTGAAGAGAGAGTCTCCCTTCTCTATGTACTGTGGAGAGCAGAGCAGCAGCGTAAAAGACGTTCTCGCCATACCTGGGTCCATCAGGTCCTCCAGAGGCATGAGCAGTTTGGTGAGTTTCACCACTTGCTCCAGGAGCTGCGCCTGGATGACGGCCGATTCCAGCGCTATCACCGTCGGCCAGTTTGAGGACCTGCTTTCCCTCGTCGGTCCCAGCATTGCCCGCCTAGACACCAACTACAGACGCTCAATCCCACCTGCAGAGCGCCTGTCCGTCTGCCTGAGGTTAGTAAAACTATTTAATACGGTAGTCCTTTATTGATATCTGTGCTAATATGCTAATCCATCCAGTTATACACTGCTAACATGGATGTGCTATGCTAACAGTGAATGCTGTCGGTGTTTACTGAAAGCAAACTGTGGTACAGAGACGACTCTTTATAATATTTCTAGTGATACTCAGAAGGTCTCATCAAGTCCCGATTTAATTCGATTTATGCTGTTATCAGTGTTTGAATGATAGCATGGCTGTGGTGTCACATCAATGTATGCGCTCGGTGTTTGCTGATATCAAACTGTAGCATTAGGACCACTGAGTTAACCTTTGTAGTGATACTCACTCCTTTTTATTTAGACCTGGTTTAATTCTGGGATAGTTGAATATTTGTATATAATCCCTGCAGCTGTCAGACTCTATAGCAGGGGTCACAGCCTTTATTAAAACAGAGTTAGATAAAACTGTGAACAGTTTGGTTCATCTCTAGTTACATGGTTCTATCTTGATAAGCTGTCTTATCACAGATTAATTTTTCAAAAATATTAATGATTTAAGCAAGGAAAGGGCTACATGTCAACACACAACTCTTTATTTCTATTAATGTTTTACTTCATTCCTACCTGATTGACATGTTTAGGAATTATGAGTGATTGGCTCACTGTAGTTGTGAAAGTTGCTACCAATCAAATTATATGTTAAAGTTAAAACAAAACACAACTGTTTTAGATATTATCTAATATACATTTTGTAATTATCCTTATAATTACAAAAGGTTTTATGTAAGATTCATGTTTTGTGATTTAAATCTGACATCACAAAAGTATTTTGGAATTTGAATAATGTATTTTGTAACTGCAGCACACATAATACTAATTTTGAACAATTTTGTCCAGGTTCCTTGTCACCGGGGACTCCTTCAGGACCATCGCGTTCAGTTTCAGAGTCGGTGTGTCCACGGTGAGCCAGATCACCCCCCAGGCAGCGACGTCCATCTGGGACTGTCTAGTGGACGACTTCATGGCTGTGCCTTCACCTGGAGACTGGCGGTCCATCACAGAGGGATTCCAGGAGCGCTGGAACTTTCCTCTGTGCTGTGCAGCTCTGGATGGGAAGCACATCCAGACAAAGGCACCCCATATATCATATAGGAGACACACATTGATATACACTAAATATTCATTTCATTTCTTTTTTGTGGTGCCCAAATTGATGCACCTGCTTGATTTTGTTTAAACAATTATTGCACACTTTCTGTAAATCCAGTAAACTTCTTTTCACTTCTCAAATATCACTGTGTGTGTCTCCTGTATGATATTTAACTGACATTTTTTATTGTAACAACCAACGATTTATACAGGAAAATAATGTCTATTAACAAGGTTGCCCAAACTTCTGCATCCCACTGTATCAGTATATTTTGTCATTAGTATAATATGAAATAAAGTCTACATGTGTCAAGTCGTGTGCCAACATTTGCTGTGTAGTAGAACTGAGACATTAGTCATTATAAACATTTATTTAAAATAATATTAAAAGTCTCAAACAGAAAAACATTAAACATAAATATATAAAATATAAGAATTTACAGAGAGACAGGAATAAAAAGGACCAGCTGCTCTCCAGAGCAGGAACAAGGCTGAAGAGGAAATGCTCCATTGGAGACTGGTGTGGCCTCTTCAGGGACTCCAGGATGGCCAGCTCCACCGCCGATGGACCGTCCTGGGACCCGTCCCTCATCTGCCTCGGAGCCGTCCTCCTCTGTGGGCCTGTAAAACAGCACAAAACACAAAGAAATGAGAAGGCTGCTACTAGATTTTAATTTCAACATTGAAAAAAAAAAAAACAATAACAGGATATAATCAGATTGGTTGTAGATATTTAGTAAAGGTGATCACAAGGGAATCCCACCGACTAAAAAGGTATCAGTGCTTGCTGTACATATCTGTGGGTGCAGCAGCAGGAGCTCAGGGACTGGGGATGCTCTGCTGCAGAATCAGTTGGTTCTATCAATACAGTATTAAATGTTAACAGGTTCGATATAATAATCGTAGAGTAGACAGTGGTCCCTCATTTATTGCAGGGGTTCTCAGAATAACTAGCCCCTGGTCACAGTTCTCACAATTGATTCTCAAAGTGCAAACCTTTGTAGATTGCAAAACGTAAAAGTATTATTATGCCGCGGTTTGTCTTCATCTGCCCGCCACTTTCGTGCGCCTTTTTCCCTCACGGTGCAGGTGTCTATTTCCGAATGAGGCTCATAGTTATGGGTGTTTTTGTGCTGTTTTTTCTATTGGACGCGATGGTTATCAAAACCAAACGTGATAAATTTGGCAAGCGCAGGAGATTTGTCAATCAGGCTGCAGAATGCAATGCTGTACTGTGCAATAAAAAATCAGCGAAAAAGCAAAGCAGTGACGGATGAACAGCGGGACCACTGTGTGCTGTTTATTAATAAACAATAAAATATATTCCTAAATGATAACATGCATAAAAGCAGAACGGTATTTGTACGTCAGTGGGAAAATAGCGGTGGCTTGCTAGCTTTTGTGCGGCTTCCCCGGGTCAGTGAAAACTTTCAAAAGAGAAATGAATGAACTTACCAGGTTGCCCGATCTCTTCACATATCTTCCTCCAAGCTCGGTCCTTTTTATTCCTGTCTCGGTACTGAAAGCAGCTGGTGTTGTACAGCTCCGAGTTGTTTGCTACCGCATTGATTAGCCTTCCCCTCCATTGAAGTATGAAAGGCTTTGGCTGGATCTGCCCCTTTGACCTAGGTAACAGCCACGTCACCAGGCTCCTGATTGGTTGTCGCGGCGCGATTTGACGCTGGAGTTCAGATTTTTCCAACTCGAGCGGTAGACGCGAAACGCGCGTATGCACAAAGTGCAACACAAAAACTCACGCGCGTGGTTTTATTCGCGCGTCAAAAGCGCCAGACGCGCTACACTGACGCGCGTTTCACGCGTTTTGGCGTTTTCGCGACGCAAATCTGCTTCCGAATTTTCGCGGGACCCGCAATCGCGCGTCATCGCGCCTTTCCATTGACTTTACATGTAAACCTGACGCTCTATTCGCGTCCATCGCGTTCGGTGTGAACACACCGTTACACCGTTTTGTTCAGAAGAGATGGGGGAATCTTCCAGTGTTGACAATTTATCATTAAAATGTGAATTATTAAAGATATTTGACTTCTAATGCACCATAACTGAGTAGAGCGAAGCAAAAACTGGCTTGACTTGCCCTCAAACAACGCTTTGTAACTCGAAATCTATTTGGAGTATCGATATCATTCTTTCACCGTAAGAGACAGCAGGCTTTGGTGAACAGTCATGGAAATTTTCAGGTCTCTATGGAAATCCAACAAAAAGTTATGCCGAGAGAAAAAAGTGGTTCATTTCCAGAGTTTGAAATCTGAAGAAATCTGAGCGACGGACGAATTTCCTACCCTCAAACAAGTCCAACTCATTTCAGAACGGTAATACGTGAGAAAGAAATTCTTGAATTGTGAGCGTCACGAGTGTCTGAAGATATACCGGGACAAGCCTCATGTCTTAACTTTGCTTCGTTAAGGAGATATGACGATTCGAATATGCCTCTCATTACAGAAATGCAGCGGTGATTTTGAACAAACTCTCCATTCACTTTATATGGAGAGTTTTCCGACATTGTGTTGGTCTGAGGAGATTTGCGAAAGTTCTATGAATACCACAACAATGATAGTGACATTTTCGGAAACCCAGCAAAAATACCTACGTTTTGATGTATAATTTGTGGAAGTTGAGTGAAGATTGAGCAAGTAGCAAGAAGTAGTTCGGACATGAAGAGAAGACTGCAAAACCTTCAGTGGCACACTGGAAGCCAAGTGCATAGCAACCATAACAACGCATGTATTTTGTGAAAAATCACAATTTTGCAACTGAAAACTTTAAGAGGCATAAAGGTAAAATGGTAAAAGATTTGAAAAAGCTGAATCATACCTGAATAGCCCCATAATTTGAGAACATTTTAAAGTTTGAATGGTTGTTCTACGTGAAAATATGAGGAAGTAGTTAAGTTTCAGAAACAAGCAAATTTTAGCAGAATTGCAGAAGTTTCCCATTCATTTCAATGGGACTAATTAAGCTTAATATTTTAAAAAGTATAATAGTGAAAAATACCAAAAGACATAGCAGGAATTAGCAGAAATAGCAGAATATTTTAAAATTTGAACGGTGAAAATTGGCTGAAAATTGTGGAAGTAGTTAAGTGCCAAAAAGTGTGCGGAAGTCCCAAGAGGAACTCAATAGTGTGGATGCTTAAAGCATCCACACAATTAGGGTCCAATGTTTCCAAATTTAGCACAGCTGTGCTGTTTTCATAAACTGATTTATAAATTTGGAATTTCACGAATTCTCGTGTCTGAGGCGGCATGCTCTCCAGAGCAGGAACAAGGCTGAGGAGGAAATGTTCAGTTGCAGACGGACGTGGCCTCTTTAGGGTCTCCAGGATAGCCAGCTCCACCGCCGATGGACCGTCCTGGGACCCTTCCCTCGCCCGCCTTCGAGCTGTCCTCCTCTGTGGGCCTGTAAAACACAGAACAAAACACCACAAAGAAATGAGAAGGCTGCTACTAGATTTTCATTTTCAAAATTGAAGAAAACCAGGATATGAACAGATTGGTTGTAGATATTTAGTAAAGGTGATCACAAGGGGATTCAAGCAAGTAAAAAGCTATCAGTGCTTGATGTTCATACCTGTGGGTGCAGCAGCAGGAGTGGAGGGACCAGGGACTGGGGAGTCAGGAGAAGCAACATGGGAGGACTCTGCTGCATGATTACTTGACTCTATCAAGACAATATTAAATGTTAACAGGTTGAAGACAATAGTCATAGAGAATATTATATTATTATATACTTATTATTATATACAGTGGTCTCTCATTTATTGCAGCACATGAACAGTAGTCACAGTTCTCACAAGTTGATTCTCAAAGTGCAAACCTTTGTCGATTTTAAAACGTATTATGCCGCGCTTTTTCTCCGTCTGCGGCGCCACTTTTGTGCGCCTTTTTCCCTCCCCGGTGCAGGTTTTATATTTCCGAATGAGGGTCATAGTTAAGAGTGTTTTTGTGCTGTTTTTTTCTATTGGACATGATGGATATCAAAACCAAACATGATAAGTTTGGCAAGCGCAGGAGACACGACACGGAGGAGATTTGTCATTTGGGCTGCAGAATGCAATGCTGTACGGTGCAATAAAAACAAAATCAGCGAAAAGGCGAGGCAGTGACGGATGAACAGCGGGACTACTGTATACTGTTTATTAATAAACAAAATATATTCCTGTATGACAACACGCATTAATTAACTGCCTACATTAATTCATTGTAAACATACCTTCTGACTGACACTCCCCTGCTGACACTCCCCTGCTGCCTCTTCGGGCTGTCCCTGGTCCTCGGGGGAGAAGTTCTCCACGGTCCGCACCATATTACCGCTAGTCTCCCGCGGGGTGAGGAAGGGGTCCAGAAACCCCATGACCGCGAAGAACTTCCATCTCCTCCCCGATCCTGCTGCCGACCCACTCCTCTTCTCCTTCTCTGCCCTCTTCTCCTTATTATAGGTGTCCCTGAGGCTCTTCCACTTTCTCCTGCAGATGTCCTCTGAATAAACGCATTATCTGGTTAGCGGAAAGGTATTTGTACAACAGTGGGAAAATCGCGGGACAGTAGGCAGGCTTGCTAGCTTGCTAGCTTTTGCGCGGCTTCATCGGGTCAGTCTGAAAATTAAAAAGAAGAAGGAATGAACTTACCAGGTTGCCCGATCTCCTCACTTATGTGTCTCCAAGCTAGGTCCTTTTTTATTCCTGTCTCGGTAAAAATAGTAGCTGGCATCATACAGCTCAGGGTGGTTAGCCACAGCGCTGATTAGCTTTTCCTCCATACTGAATGAAGAATGAAGGGCTTTGGCTGGATCTGCCCCTTTGACCTAGGTCAGAGCCACGTCACCAGGCTCCTGATTGGTTGTCGCGGCGCGATTTGACGCTCGAGTTCAGCTTTTTCCAACTCGAGCGGTAGACGCGAACGCGCGTATGCACAAAATGCAACACAAAAACTGACGCGCGTGGTTTTATTCGCGCGTCAAACGCGCCAGACGCGCTACACTGACGCGCGTTTCACGCGTTTTGGCGTTTTCGCGACGCAAATCTGCTTCCGAATTTTCGCGGGACCCGCAATCGCGCGTCATCGCGCCTTTCCATTGACTTTACATGTAAACCTGACGCTCTATTCGCGTCCATCGCGTTCGGTGTGAACACACCGTTAGTCTTTGAGGTGTTGAGTTGCAGGTGGTTTGTGTGACTCCACGCGACAAGGTTCCTCACCAGACTTCTCTACTCCTCTTCCTGATCATCCCAGATACACCCCATGATGGCTGTGTCATCTGCAAACTTCTGAATGTGGCATAATTCAGAGTTGTAGCAGAAGTCAGAGGTGTACAGGGTGACCATTGTCAATCAATCTCGTGCCGTGTCTCCAGTACATTACAGAATGTGTCCAGCTTGTCAAGTTTAAATAAATCTTTGATCGCTACCAGTGTGGCTTTGAAGTGCTGTAGTGTGTGTTTGTAAGTTTTCTCGCCAACAAACACAACAATGGCGATGAAACATTTTGCACCGTCAAAGTCACCTGCGGGTTTCTTTGGTTTCATTCTATAATACTGGACTTATTTTTCTACAAAGGTTTGAACTTTGAGAGTGTTTAAACAAGAGAGAAAAGTGTGAAAATGTTCATGCCTGTCTGAGAAAAGTGTATAAAGTGTGTTGTGAGGGGTTCTATAGCCTTAAAACATCTATAATAATTGTATAAAAATAAAGTTGGCTACTTCGCAGATTTCACCTATTGCGGGTTAATTTTAGAACATAACTATCCCGATAAACGAGGGACCACTGTACTAAGTAATTTATTGAGAATTTTTCAGAAAAACAATATTTCCCCATTGGATAAGCAGAAGAGAATGGATGAACGGATAATATTTCACCATTTTACTAGGGTGACCAACCGTCCTCTTTTTTGCAGTTGTTGACTTGTAAAAGCCTATCGTTTAAATATGTTAAAGTTTTCTTTAAGCAATTGTATTATTAAAGTTTTTCTTGACTAAGCCAAATCTTCTCTTTTTTGGAAATCAAATGGAAATCAAAATATGGTCACCCTAATTTTACAAGATAAGTTTGCTTTACTTTATGGGGTGCAGCCCATATTATTGAGTCATTTAACCTGGACTGAATTCATGGTATTTTACCAGACAGGAGACACTCCTTTCCTGTACAGCTCTTTTGGTAGTTATGTTTAAACAGTGATTGCGAAAGAAAAAAAATATCCATCCATCCGCTTATCCTTTTCAGGGTCACGGGGGGCGCTGGAGCCTATCCCAGCTGTCATAGGGCGCAAGGCGGGGTACACCCTGGACAGGTCGCCAGTCTGTCGCAGGGCCAACACACAGGGACAGACAACCATTCACTCACACATTCACACCTAGTGGTAATTTGGATTATCCAATTAACCTATCCCCACAAGCTGCATGTCTTTGGACGGTGGGAGGAAGCCGGAACCCAGAGAGAACCCACGCAAACACGGGGAGAACATGCAAACTCCACACAGAAAGACCCCGGCCTGATGTTGGAATTGAACACAGGACCTTCTTGCTGTGCGGCAACAGTGCTAACCACCGTGCCACCGTGCTGCCCAAGAAAAAAAAAATCTTAGAATTTCTTAAACATTTCTTGCATTTTTCAACTGTCTTTTTTTCATCAACAACATGAAGTGCAGGTCTTCAGGGCCAGCTTATGTGATAGGAATTCCGTGGAAAGTGCAGGGTATCAAGCAAGTCCAGGGGATCAATCACTGCTCAATCTCATCATAACAACTTTATTCTCTTAAACATTAGATCTTTAAACCATAGTCTAAGTGGATATATCACCTGAAACTTAGATTTGCTCTAAATCTGACCAGGCCTGCTTCAATTCACAACTGAAAAGTGTCTGTAGTATATTTTTGCCTGTACAGTATAGTTATTTATTTATTATTTTATTTTGTAACAATGGAAAAAAGTATTTACTCCTTTTCTGTTAGCTGACACCCATCCTAGAGTAAATAAGTGCAACAGACAGAAGTGGTACCAGCAAGTACAGACAGATTTACACTTTAAAAGATTGAGAGAAACTGTATTGTGATCTAAGGAGCTTGGAAGGAAAAGCATCTGGACTTCTTTAACCTCCTAGAACCTGGCGTCCACATATGTGAACGTCACATTTTGGGTTGCCTAGACTAAAATATGTAAATCATGTAAATTGACAGAGTGAGTGCACAGAGGGCACCAAATTTTTGCAGAGTTGCCACAGACCTCCAAACTTCATGCGGTCTGCAGATCATGTGGATTTAGTCGTGAACCGTTTACCAAGCAGCGCGACCTGATTTCTGCTTGTCTAGTCTGCCATCTGGTGGAAAAAGGCGGTAAGTGCACGTATGACCGCCTGGGTCCACTTTTTTTCTTCTTTGTTTCTGTCTCAAATAAGCAGCTGCTACAAAGAAACCCCCGAACTGCCTCGCTTCTGTGTTTTATCCATGCCGGCTCCCTTACAGTCCGCCGGGCTTTGAGAAACACGCGCTTTATGTACGTCCGTTACTTGGCTAGCCGAAGCTGTTAGCTTCCTCAGCAGCTACAACAGACTGCGACGTTTACGGTAGAGGGTGTTTGTACTAGCAACCTCGGACGCTGACTTCAGCATTTAGATAAAAAAAAAAGAAGACGATGACGAAGCGGCGACCGCGTTAAACAGCTAACTAGCTTGAGCCCGCTGGTGAAGTGCGGTTATAAAACAAAGGGATTAGCAATGCTGGCCTCGGAGCTGTAGCAACACCTAATAACGGTCGCAGCTAACAGTTTTTACAGTAAACAAATGCTATGACGAAAAGCATTGCATAGAAGTACTAGTATTGTGTTAATCACAGGATAAGTTGCTCTACTTTCCCCTCTGCTGATGTGAGCGTTGGTGGTATAGTGGTTAGCATAGCTGCTTTCCAAGCAATTGAGCCGGGTTCAATTCCCGGCCAACGCAAAGTCATTTCTTCACTAAAGTGGCAACTTTAGATTCTACTGTTAACAATTGCATATTTAGAAATGTGCTCACCCCAACGGTTTTCATTTGGTGTCTGAAAACTAGCGTCTGAAAACTTTTTGTGGTATGAAAACTAAAGTCATTTAAACACACTGTTAGAATTTAAAGCTACCCGGATTTTCAGGCACTAATGCAGGCACAATCAGCTGTCTATGTCCTGTTAATGGGGACTTTGGCACGACTGTCCTATCCTCTCTTGCTTGCCGTGATCAAATTCAGTGAGTGTTCATACCAACGGGACAGGAATTTTATTCTACAAACTTAAACATGAAGAGGAACTCATGACACTAAATACAAAATATATTTAAAAAATATATAACTTGTCTCTTATGTTGTTCCTGCAGCTGCTGAATGAGCTCTGTTAGTACATGCCGACATGGGGAGGTATTTCCACAGCGAGGTGGACATTAAGAGCCCGTGGCATCAGGTGCTGGCTGCCTTCTGGCAGCGCTACCCAAACCCATACAGGTAATTAATCAGAATCAGAATCAGAAAGGGTTTTATTGCCAAATGTTGAGCAGGTTTACAACATTAGGAAATTGCTGCGGTGCTTCAGTGCAAACATACTGTCATAAATTGCGCTTAAATAGACATGAAAAAGTAAAAGTAAGAATAAGAATTAAAAGTGCTACGTAGAAAGATATATGCATGAGATATACATGAGCTATATACATGAGAATAAGAATTAAAAGTGCTACGTAGAAAGAGTGCAGGTGGTGATCAGTGCCAAACATGGAATGATGCAGTGAACACAGCGTAGGGTCATGTGTTAGTGGTGGGAACAGTCGTACGTTTATTGTTCATGTGTCCAACAGCAGAGGGGAAGAAACTGTTCTTATGGCGAGAGGTTCTGGTGCGAATGGACCGGAGCCTCCTGCCTGAGGGGAGCAGGTCAAACAGACTGTGTCCAGGGTGAGAAGGGTCAGCTGAGATCCGAGCTGCACGCCGCAGTGTCCTGGAGGTGTACAGGTCCTGCAAAGATGGGAGTCTGCAGCCAATCACCTTCTCAGCAGAGCGCACAACACGCTGCAGTCTCTGTTTGTCCCTGATAGTGGCTCCAGCGTACCACACGGTGATGGAGGAGGTGAGGATGGACTCGATGATTGCGGTGTAGAATTGCATCATCGTCCGTGTTGGCAGGTTGAATTTCTTCAGCTGCCTCAGGAAGTACATCCTCTGCTGGGCTTTCTTGATGACGGAGGTGATGGTGGGCTCCCACTTCAGGTCCTGGGTAATGGTGGTACCCAGGAAGCGGAATGAGTCCATGAATGATTGTTTCAGTGAATATGCAAAGTCATTTCTCATCAATGAATCTGATATTTTTCCCTTATAAAACAGTGAAAAATGTCACCTTATTATCTAGTACAATAAAAGAAAAAAAAACACATTAGTCCATTTTCTCCAGACAATGGACAAAGTGGACCAAACTGTCGTGCTTTTATCTTGACTGCATCAACCCTGGGTGTTGTTTGGAGAACTTCAGTTTTTTAAACAATAAAAGACATTTTAAAAAAACAGAATGTGTGAGTGTTCTCAAAAAAAATAGATCTGTTTTGGTGTACCAGCACCCATGTACTCACGGAAGATGTCCTATACCGCGAGGTCACCTCCAGCAACCACCTGCTGTCCAGGCGACTGCTGACGAAGACCAACCGCCTGCCGGGCTGGGCGGAGCGGGTCTTCCCCATGCACATGGCTCGGGCGGTCTACGTCCTGGAAGATTCTATCGTGGACCCTCAGGCCCACACGCTCATCACCAAGACCTGGAACCTGAACCACAACACGCTGATGGTGAGATGTGCTCTGATTAGATCACTGTGGTTAATTAACCCCCCCACCCCCACCCCATGACAGATAGGATAGAGTTCAGATTGATGGTCTTATTGTCATCAAGCGATTTCTCCCACTTTGAATGGGGCAGTTTGCAGTTTGAGATAACCAATCAGAAAATGGCCACGAGCTGTGAATAGCATGAAAGCATGAGATCATGGTCATAGATGTAATAGAGCAGACCTTCCCAAAGTGTGGAGCCATTGCAGGGGGGGCGCGGTATGAAAAGGGAGGGAGAGAGAAAACAAAACTCTTGGACACTGCTAGCACAGGGCGCCCACAGAAATGCAAAGCAGGAGATGAAGCATCGCTGAATATGTTTCCAAACCAACTTCATTCTAAGCCAAAGACTAGAAAATCTGGCGAAGCATATCTGCCCTTTGGTTTCACCTGCACAAGTGCCAAGTGCACAAGTCTCCCCTGCAGGATTGGTTTTCCCTGCGTTGGGAGCAGCACTGTGCTCTCCCTATCACGGACAAACAGTATCCCACAGTTGTTTATGTTTTTAAACCCATTTTGCACAGAGAGGCATTTTTTGAAAAATGCATTGATAGCAATGTTGAATATTATTACACATACAGTAAAATAATCACACCGTGACGCCTCTGCCTTTCTAAATGGAGGGACAGTAACTGCGTTTGTATATGTTAGTGTGTAAAACCTGTAGACAGTAAGATTAACAGTATTTTGTCTCTATCTGCCATTCTGCAATTCATCTCATGTAAACAATAACGTGCGCACAGCGTGACGTGAAAAAAGGCACATACCTTTGACGTTGCGTGACGAACTCTGTATTCCTCGTCCACACGTAAACGGAAAAAAATGAGTTTTTAAAAAAATCTCCGTTTTCGGTGATTCGAAATGCTGTTTATGTGTCAACGAAACAGCTGCGTTTTCAAAAATACCCGTGTAGGTGTGAACGTAGTGTAATAGTTTACTTTCTTACTGCCTGTAATTTATTGCAAGTTACTTGTATTTGCTTAACCCTCCTGCCATCCTTTAAAAAACTCACACCCATCACCCTAGGGACCATTCTCAGCCACGCCATAAAAAGACCATATATCCATATTTTATTCCACTTTAAATTAGCCAACCTTGTAAAACTACTTCTCCCTGAAATATTCATGTAAAGTTTTAATTATATTTTTGTTGTTTTAACCCTTCAAATCCCAGTGTTATTACATGAGCGCCCTGTGTTATAAGCCCCAAAAACCAAAAAACGAAACTAAATATTTCCACAAAAAACCAGTTGAAGTAATATGTGATTGTCATTATAAGTAGGCCTTTAGATGGACCAAAGATTGGCACCAACATACATTTTGACCTGCCATTATTTTTTTTGCATTTTTTTTGCAATTTAAAAATTAAAACTTCAAGGCCCTGAGTCTTCATTGACATCCAAGAAAAGAAGAAAAAATAAAATCATATGATGATAATTTGGGGTTGAAAAATAGCGTTTATAATGGAAGTCAATGGGCAGAAAATGGTCCCCAGGGTGATGGGTGTGGGGATTTCTGCTGCTCAGCCATTTTAGGCTGATTTAAGGAATTCACACTGGAATATTAACATTGACAGGTAAAAACTATCCTGTGGCAAGTTTGGTTATATTCCACTGAACACAGTGGAAATGGCAGCCATTTAACACATAGCAGTGGCACAAAAAGGTCCCAAGAAGGCAGGAAGGTTAATTGTTTACTAAATGTTTGAGGTGTGAAAGAAACCACAATGGAGCAAAATATGGGCGTGTGTGGTTGGAGGATGTGTTTGTGCGTGTGTGTGCGTGTTGTAAAACAAAGGCAGCAAAAAAAGTTTGGGAACCACTGTAATAGAGGAACCAGCTGACATGGTTTGAGCACCTGAATAGGAGATCTCCTGCACATCTAGACTTTGATGGACTAGGTCAGGGGTTTTGGGCATGTCCAGCTGTGAGGAGACCTGTGACAGAAACAGGACTGGACTGGGAATGCCTTGCTGGAAAGGCTGGAGATAGTTGCCTAAATGAGGCCATTCTCTCCACTTTTGCTCATCTCAGAAAGGACAAGAAAATGGATGAATTTGCGGATTTAAAGAACTGCACTGGACACAGGTATAAATGCTTTTTGACTGGAAAACTACAAGGCCTCTTACAGTCTGGTTGGTTTTAACATTTTCAGTATTTAACTAAGTTCAAATCAAATCACTTTTATTGTCACATCACATGTGCAGGTACATTGGTACAGCACATGTGAGTGAAATTCTTGTGTGCGAGCTTCATAAGCAACAGAGTTGTGCAAAATACAATAATGTAAACAGGCAAAATACAAGAATGGCTGATCTGAAACTAATAAATATATGTACAATATATAATAGTATATGCATTTCTGGATGTGTATACTAAATATTTTTCTACGTGTGTGTGTGTGTACACATATTTTACAAATTAAATAGAGTAAACAATAAATAAAATATATAAAAATATACAGAGTTGAGACATGTGCAAAACAGTGGCATTGCTGTACAGTATGTAGTGCATAATGTTGAAGTTCCAGTAGTGGAGGTGAGGTGTCTATGAAGTGTTCAGCAGTCTGATGGCCTGATGGAAGAAGCTGTCTCTCAGTCTGCTGGTACGGGACCGGATGCTGCAGAACCTCCTTCCTGATGGAAGTAGTCTGAACAGTTTATGGCTGGGGTGACTGGAGTCCTTGATGATCCTCCCCGCTTTCCTCAGGCAGCGCTTCCTGTAGATGTCTTGGAGGGAGGGAAGCTCACCTCCAATTATCCGTTCAGAGCACCGCACTACTCGCTGGAGAGCTTTGCAGTTGTAGGCGGTGCTGTTGCCATACCAGGTGGTGATGCATCCAGTGAGGATGCTCTCAATGGCACAGTGATAGAAGGTCCTGAGGATGCGGGGGCTCATGCCGAATCTTTTCAGTCTCCTGAGAAAGAAGAGGCGCTGCTGCGCCTTCTTCACTGTTTTGTTTGTGTGTACTGACCACGTAAGATCCTCAGCCAGATGTACACCAAGGAACCGGAAGCTGCTCACTCTCTCCACAGCAGCGCCGTTGATGGTGATGGGGGTGTGTACTTCTCTGCACCTCCGGAAGTCCACTATCAACTCCTTTGTCTTTGCGACGTTGAGGGTGAGATGGTTGTCTTGACACCAGTGGTCAGGCGCTGACCTCCTCCCTGTAAGCCATCTCATCACATCACCATTGGTGATAAGAACCACCACTGTAGTGTCGTCCGCAAACTTCACAATGATGTTGGAGTTGTTAGTGGCTGTGCAGTCGTAGGTGTAGAGTGAGTACAGGAGAGGGCTCAGTACACACCCCTGTGGAGCACCAGTGTTCAGTGTGATGGGGGATGAGGTGATGCTGCCCAGTCTGACCACTTGGCGTCTGTCAGACAGGAAGCTAAGGATCCAGCTGCAGAGGGAGCTGCTCAGTCCTAGATCCTGCAGTTTCCTGTCCAGCTTCGAGGGAACGATGGTATTGAATGCTGAGCTGTAATCTACAAACAGCATTCTCACATACGTGTCTCTCTTCTCCAGGTGTGACAGGGCAGTATGTAGTGTCAGGGCTATGGCATCATCAGTGGACCTGTTGTGGCAGTATGCGAACTGTAGAGGGTCCAGTGAGTCGGGTAGTGCAGAGCAGATGAAGTCCCTGACCAGCTTCTCGAAGCATTTGCTTACGATGGGGGTCAGGGCTACAGGTCGCCAGTCGTTCAATGAGGAGATGGTGGAGGATTTGGGTACAGGGACGATGGTGGCCATTTTGAAGCAGGCTGGGACTACAGACAGAGAGAGGGAAAGGTTGAAGATGTGCGTGAACACTCCAGCCAGCTGAGCCCGCGCATGACTTGAGGACGCGGCCGGGAATCTCGTCCGGACCTGTAGCTTTGCGTGCGTTCACCTTCCTGAAGCACTTCCGCACATCCTCCTCAGACACAGTGTGCGCACTGACGTCATCCGCGGTGCGCACCCCTGTCCGGTCTCATGGTGTTCGCTGTGTCGAATCTAGCGTAGAATACGTTTAGATCCTCACACAGAGAGGCCGTGGTCTGCGGTGTGCTGGGTTTCCCTCTAAAGTCTGCGATCGTGTTTAGTCCCTGCCACATACTCCGAGGGTTGTCAAACTGTTGCTCCACCCTGTCCCTGTACTCACGTTTGGCTGCTTTGATCGTCTTCCGGAGTTGGTAATGTGCGTGTTTGTAGTCCGATGTGTTCGCGGAGGCAAAGGCGGTGCTCCGTGCCGCGCGAACATCTCCGTTAATCCAGGGTTTTTGATTTGGGATGGATTTAACTGTTCTGGATGGACGACATCTTCCACGCATTTCCTGATAAATCCACAGACTGAGTCTGTGTACTCATCAATGTCCCTAGCAGCCACGTGAAACATTTCCCAGTCCGCGTGATCAAAACAGTCCCGCAGCGTAGACTCCGATTGGTCCGTCCAACAGTGCACCGCCCTCCGGGTTGAATATAATACTTTTTCCTGTGCTTGAACAGTTTGTGTTTGGAGTAAAACGGGCTTTTTTGTACATTTTCTACCGTCTCTGCCTCTAAGACTGTTGTGGAGCGGTGTCTGTTTGAAGAGAACCATGGTCAGCCATCTTGGACCAAATTGAGGAGGGAGGCCTGGATCTCCACAGCTGTATATGGACTGGGTCGACCCATACAGGTATACACAAACATACAAATGTTTCAGTCCTAGGGAAAATTGGCCACCAAAACCCAAACTCAACCTACTATCAACTTAAAGTATAAAGAACACACCAGCTTCTCTTAGTGTATTTCTGATAGAGATTGACAGACCACGTGACCTTCGTGCATTGCTTTGTGGGTACCCGTGGCAACAAAATCAAAACACTGCATCAAGCGCTAGTATTTCCAGCACCGGTAATCATTAATTCTGTGGTTTTAATCCCTAATTGCATTTTATTTACCCCAAAAACAGTTATGTACAAAACGACGGACAACACGGCAGGTCCGTACAAAGACAGACTTGACGAAAAGGCAAAAAAAAAGGACAAGGAAAAAATCAAAGGATTGAAAGGGTCAGACCCATACGAGCATACAGAGTGGAGTAAGGGACGTTAGCGTGCTGCCCAACTTTCATCACGGACATATTTATTATTGTATGGTCCTAAGTGTGAGTGGTATGCACTTCACGTTTATTAACTTCAGATCCCTGCAACAAGCCCAGGTCCAGTTTACTTTTGGTGATTTGGACTATTCCATTTCACAGCTGTTGTTACATTTTTTTTCCCTTTTTCTTCTGTACAGGCCAACGAAATCTGTTTGTAGTTTCAGGTTGTAGTATTACACAACATTTTCAGATCTAATAGAAAAAAAATAAGTGTTTCATAATTCATTCAATTTATTGTCTTTCTTTATAACTGGCATTATTGTTTCATTCTATTATAGAATCATACAAGAAAGAGGCAAAATTGTATTCCATTATGCTTTATTAGCTGCTTCAATAAAAAACAAATCAACAATGCAAAAAACAACAACAAAAAACAACAACAACAACATTGGAAACCAGCATAGTAGAAAACAGTTATTCATCACTTGATTGCTTGAAAACAACACTTGGGCACATATATGCGGGATTTTCGTGGCTGTTTTGATCTCGCTCTCTCTTAACCGATCAAATGCGGCTGTGGTAGCAGCTTTAAACTCAGTATGATCCAGGTTGATAGAGGGTGCTCAGTCTGGATCACATTCCAGCATTTTGCATTGGTTTTCCTACAAAACATAACAAACATTAGCCCGCAAAGCCACAGTGAACAAAGCAGCATAGCGCAATGAATTCTATTCAAATCAATATAAGACTTACTTGTAACCTACATCACCAATTATGTTATGATAAATTACGTAATAACTACAACAGAAGACTTACTGTTGTGGAAATGCTTGGAGCAGACTAACATGTGAGCTGGAGTGTTCTGAAACGTTATATTTGGTCTTCAAATTGCTCCAATCCAGGCCATACGTCAGCTCTTGTTACTTCGGAAACATGGCTTGAACAATTTCTCTTCCATGACGTAATCCCATAAACAATCTCTTTACCCGTCGGCTTCCCGTGGCTGTCATGCGACCAGCTATTGCAGTTAATAATACAACAGCTTCTCGCCATTTTTTGTGTTTCTTTTTATCCCTGTGTGACTGTTTTCATGTGAAAGCATGCGTGCGCTAGTACCTCTTGCCACGAATTCCCAGAATCCTTTGTGGTTTTACCCCAGAATGACATCACATTTTCAATCTCTATAAAAGATCCCCAGTAATGGCTGGAGGTGTGGTCAACACGAACTTGATAACGGCTGCTTAGTTTGCCTTAATGTTCTGCATGTTTGCGATTATAATTTTATTCCATTATTTTTGCAGTTGGGTTGTTATGCTTGTTACATAGCTTCATGTTGGCTTAGCTAATATCTCGGTTACTCCTTGGCAATGCAGGTCATAAATAAAACCCCTGACTAGTTAGCGAGTTGTTGCTGGGGAAATTCGTTGCAAAGAGGGTGCTGCACCAAAATTCTGTCTGCGATTGGTTTGGTCTCTTATCAGATTGTCCATTGTCGCCCATAGTTTGCATGGAAGATGCTGACTTGTCTGCAAACACTCAGAACATTGTGAAGTAATACCTCCTGGCTCTCAAGCCAAGCCAAGATACCAATACCAACTATGTGACACTTCGTCAGTATCTATATACAGCTAACGTATGGTGGGGTATTTATCTTTGACTAATTCTTTGTCTTTCTCCGCCAGGAATTCGGTCTCGCCAGGTTTAAAAGTAACCAAGCTAAAGCCATGAGAGGGCTGGAGTACTCTCTCTCCAAGCTACAGAGTAAGTCACAAATACATGCACACACAAATCTGTATTTCACCTCTGAGGGCTTCACCAAAACCTGAAGCTTAATTACCACAAGCTATGTGTTTTTGTACAAAAGTCCTGAAACTGTAAAAAGAAATCCAGTTAAAACCAAGAAAACAAACGTCAGCCTATCACAAAACCGCTGTTTTTTCTTTCTTAAAAAGGGAAATCATCATTTAAAAACTATGGTTTTTATTTTCTCTGATCATCTTTGTCTAATTTAACTTTTAGAGCATTTCATTAAACGGTTGGTCTCAATCTAGTATCAGATTGAGACCAACATTTACTGTATTGCACACCTTTGGTGGTGGCTTAGAGTGATGTCAAATTTTTCATTGATTTTTAGATTTGGTCACAGGATTCACATTTTTTTTTATTTATTAAATATGAATAACAAATGTCATATGAGTCTTCTCTTTTGACTTTTTTATGTAGATGTAGTTTAGATCAGCCTGATTTTCGGTCATTAGAACTTAAACCTTAGATTGCATATAAAAGACGACGGTACACTCCGGGTATGAGAACTGTGCATTTTCTTTTCTTGTTTTAAACCTTAAACCTATTTTCAGCTCCATTATGCTCATATTCAGTTTATTTTTCACTTCAGGGCTCAGATCAGTGTGACAGTTCCTCATTTTCTACTTTTATTTTATCCACAGCTAGTGACCAGGGAGAGTCATCAGAGAAGCAAAAGCCCCTCCCACCACAAGCCACGCCGACCCCCAACCAGAAACCCAAACAGTTTGTCTGAACCTCAGTAGGAACAACAAGCCCACAATACAGATTGACAGACCACGTGACTTTTGCGCATTGCATGCCGGGAACTCGTGGCAAAACAATCCAAGTACCGCATCAAATGCAAGTATTTGCAGCACTGCAAAACGTTCATTCTCGGTTCCAATACCTTCTTGCTTTTTCTTTGCCCCCAAAAAAAGGTATGTACAAAACGAAGGATAACAATGCTGGTCTGTACAAAGACAGACTCGACGAAAAGGCAAAGAAAAGATACGTGGAAAAAAATCAAAGGAGTGAAAGGGTTAGACCCTTACGAGCACACAGAGTGGACAAAAGACGTTAGCGGCTGCCCAACTTTCACCACCACCAGTGCATACATTCATGAAGTTTAGTAACTTCAGGGTCACTGCAACAAGCCCAGGTACAGTTTACCGACGGATGGGTACAGGACCTTGAAATGCACCGTGTAGAACGAAAGACCATCGTACAAACAAAGGTAAGTTTACCAGTCTCACAAATTGTCTTCATAAATACACATTCGTTAACCGTTTATTAATAGGACCTTTAAGCTCAATGGTAATTAATTAGTAGTGGAAATAATTTCTGGTACGGATTACAGAAATGTAGCAGTGACAATAATATTGTATGCTGTAATCGTACTGGGCAATTAGTGATACAAAAACCAAAAAACCTGTTTTATCTGCTTTACCCGTCGGCTTCCCGTGGCTGTCATGTGACCGGCTATTGCAGTTAATAATACAACAGCTTCTTTCCATTTTTTGTGTTTCTTTTTATCGCTGTGTAACTGATTTCAATTGAAAGCCTGCGTGCGTTAGTACCTCTTGCCACGAATTCCCAGAATCCTTTGCGGTTTTACCCTTAAATGACGTCACATTTTCAATCTCTATGGCTCGTTTGAAGAGCAGCACTAAAACGGTGGGGCATCCACTCATCCTCAGTTCTGATTGGTGACACATTAGCTGATACTGATTACTTTTCAAAGTCACCAATCAGAGCAATGAACTACAATAATTCCCAGGATTCCTTGGGACTGATTTAATCATCTTATTAAAGTTTTAGTAATTTTTTTTTTAAGTTTGCAGTTTGTAATTTGTCAGTTATGTAATGTAAACATGATATTAAGTTAATAATTTAAGTTTACGTTGACTTTTCTTATCTTTGTTTTTATATTTTTATATGGAAATAGTGTTTTGTCTTATTTTGTAGAATTCTCTGAATGATTATTGTCATCTTGGATTTCTTTGGGACCTCCCACAGTAAATGTCTTAAGAGATTTTCTATCAATAGGAACGGGTTTACATCAGATTCAGGTAGTTTAGAATCAGACTGTTGTAGAAATGCATGTTTCATAGTATCCATATGCCAGTTTGAGTAGATGTTTGTTTTCTGGTGGTATGGCTCTGATCTTAAAATTCCAATAGATTTATGTTCTGGATAATTGGCCAACCCATTGAGACCAAGGGGAAGGTCAGAGTTGAGTTTTGTTTTGTCTCATGCTAAAGAGGATATTGTGTTTTAGATGTAGTCTTATCCGTTTTGGCTTGAAAAAGGGTTGTCAGTAACCTGGTGTATGTTAATATTGCAGCATGCCAAGCTGCATTATGCAAAATCAACCTCTGGGGCTAACAAATAAAGCTAATGTTAAAGCACTGAACACTGCAGTTTCTCTAATATCCACTTCAGACTGGTTCTAAAAGTGACCAAAAGTGAGTCAGTTCCCACAGACGCAAAATGTCAAACTTTACAACAGAAATAAAGATATTTACAGCCTGCTACAAAAAGATATTTTGGCCATATAAACTGTCCTGCATGTTGGCTAGAAGAGGGACATCAGTGTTAAAACTTCTGCCCACTCCCTGTGTGTTCTATATAATATCTATTCACACATCTTGACGCTGAAGGTTCTACATGGTTCTTACATGGTAAAGTAAGCACCTGAAAATAAAAGAGAAAAAACTGTGGGTTTCTCTTTGCCCGGATAAAAAGAATTTGTTAAACAGCCCTTACTGGATTGACCAATGCTTGTAATGGGGAAAGCCTGAGTGAAGATATAAGAAGGAGAACTGTAGATTAACATGAGTTGGGAAGGTCTGTTGGAGCCATTTCTAAGCAACTGCAGGATTCCAAGATTATCAGTTCAAGCAGTTTCATCTAAGTACAAGTTATTTGGATGTCTCATTGCTAAGGACTGAAAGAAGAGCCAAACTGTCACTATCAGATGAGAGGAAATTGGTCAGGATGCTCAGGGATCCCCCAGGCTCAAGCCTGCCATGAACAGGAAACTTCTGGAACACCAGCATCAACGTCGATAGCAACGTCAGTTTTAAATTGCCACGGAATGAGAGGGTGCTGACCAAGAAACAACTCCTACTCCAAAAATAACACCTTCAAACTCCACTGAAATTTGTAGCTGCCCATATGGACAAGCCAAATGCATTCTGCAGAACATCTTTATGATGAGACTAGACGACACGGGGCGGCGGGTTGGGAAGCTCATCTATGTAACCGGAAGGTTGCCGGTTCGATGGACAAGACACTTTACCTACTGCCTACTGGTGTTGGCCAGAGGGGCTGATGGCGTGATATGGCAGTCTCACTTCTGTCAGTCTGCCCCAGGGCAGCTGTGGCTACAACTGTAGCTTGCCTCCACCAGTGTGTGAGTGAATGAATAGTGGAATTGTAAAGCGCTATGAGGGTGTCGAAAAGCGCTATATAAATACAATCCATTATTATTATTATTAGACAAAGGTGAACTATTTGGCCAAAATGACAGGTGGTGTGTTTGGAGGAGTAGCACTGCAGCGGCCGTCAAGCATGGTGGTAGCGTCATGCTCTGGGGCTGTTTTTACACTATTGCTACTGGTACATTACACAATGTGGATGCAATAATACAGGACTCTCCTTTTTTTTTTTACTTGACAACGATCCCAAACACAAACGAAAACTCGATTCAAATGGAAGCACATTCAAAGCACATTAGCTCACATTAGCTAAGCCAGGTCTTTGCGAGGAAACTAACCAATTGAAATAAACTCTACCAATTCTGCCATGATGAATGGTCAGTTATCCAGCCTGAATTATGCCAGAAGCTTGTTGATGGATACCAAAAGTGTTTGGTTGAGGTCAAACCTTCTGAGACATTTAACCAAATACTAGTGAGGATGTAAGTATATATTTAAGTCTTTATGCATAGTTTTCGACCCTGTGTGAATTAGAGAAAATTCCAAATAAATTCAAACTTGAGCACCCAGCTCTTATTTTTTAAAGTAATTAAAGATGTATGCTATACCATCATTCCACCATCGAAAAAGGCCAGTTCCAATAACTTATTTAAAAAAACCAAATTACCATGACATTCATGATGAGTGTGTATAAACATCTGACCACAACTGTATGTTTAAATGTGGAATGAATGGGTGGTGTCTGTAACACTAATATTAGTGCACATCTTTTCATTTTTCTAAGCCCGTCAGCTTTTCAAAGCCTCTGAATGTATTGCAGGAAATATTCATTAAAGCTGAAAAGACTGGAGTTCAAGCTGAACAGTTTCAGAGCCAAAAAGTAGAAGTAATGAAATTCTGGAAAAACACAGACTGGTTACCACACGCTTTATTTTTCCATCCTTTAGCAGAAATAGTACAAGTATAAAGGAGATGGATAAAAGCAGCATGTCTCTTGTCTCTGCGAACACTGTCACATTAGGTCAGCACTCGGTTGGTCAGTCAGTCCATCAAAGTCACCGTGGAAACCACCTGAGAAGACAACCAGAGTAAACTGTGACTGCTGTTCTTCTGTCACAGACCTTGGCTCCTTTTCACAAATCATATCCCAGTTCTTCTGTTGGAATCATCTGTGTTTGAGGATGACCTCTGCCCTGATGCTGGACTGTCAGGTGACGTACAGTGGTGTGAAAAAGTGTTTGCCCCCTTCCTAATTTCCTATTTTTTGTGTATTTGTCACTCTTAAGTGTTTCAGATCATCAAAAAATTTAAATATTAGACAAAGATAACATGGCCCTGTATGAAAAAGTATTTGTAATTAAATAGAAATTTTCTAACAAACTGAAAGCAAGCTAAGAGATCTCAAAAAGCAAAACAACATACCACAATCCAAAGAAACGGCTGATAAACAAAGTAGGTGACATCTCTCAGTCTGGAAAGGGTTAGAAGGCCATTTGTAAGGTTTTGGGACTTCAGTGAACCACGGTGAGAGCCATTATCCACATATGGACAAAACCTCGAACAGTGATGAACTTTCACAGGCCAGCCTACCAAAATTACTGCAAGAGTGCATCAGCAACTCATCCAGGAGGTCACAAAAGAACGATTCTTGACCTCAAGCTGAGATCACGAACAGATGGCCGTATATTCTCACTTGGGTTCTGCAGGAGGACAATCATCCAAAGCACAACAGCAAGTCCACCTCAATGGCTTAAGAAAAACAAAATGAAAACTTTGGAGTGGCCAAAGTCAAATTCTGACCTGAATCTGATTGAGATGCTGTAGCATGACCTCAAAAAGGTGGTTTAGGCTTGAAAATCCTCCAATGTGGCTAAATTACAACAATTCTGCAAAAATGAGCGGGCCGAAATTCATTCACAGCACTGTACAAGACAGACTGCCATTTATGGTAAACGCTTCGTTTCAGCTGTTGTTGCTAAGTTTGGCCCGACCAGTTATAAGGTTTAAGGGAGCGATCACTTTTTTCACACAGGGCCATGTAGGTTTTTTCCTCTTAAAATTTTAAATTTAAATTCTTTTGATGATCTGAAACATTTAAGTGTGACAAATCTACAAAGGAAATAGCAAATCAGGAAGGGGGGAAACACCTTTTTGAACCACTGTATAAACTAGGACATTTTATTCACTCAACAGCTTATCAGGCAAAGTTGGAAATACAAACCCATCAGTTTAGGTGGGCAGAAAACTTAACTCCAGTAAAAATTGCTAACATATCTGTAATGTCTCTTTCCACCTCCACCAGTGAGGTTTCCTCAGGCATTTTTCCTCTTTCTGAATTTCTTACTTAAACTTCACTGTTCTCTTCAGCAATCACCACATAACATATATGATGGTAAATCACAAAAGCCGATTGTACCTTACCTAATAAGTCCAGGACACGCTGATGAAGGCTGGAGCTTCAGGTTCATATGTCAAACTGGCAGATCTGCGTACCCGAGCAGGTGTGTTACACGTCTGGAAGTTAAAGACAAAGTCCAGGCTTTACAAAACCAAGAGTGATCCATTCATTTAGGACTGAAGCCACTGACAGCAAACATTTCATCTTTTGTGTCAAAACCCTCCAATTATAACATTTTTATTGAATCTGATGATAGTAGTCTCTGAAAGTCGATCAGCATCTATTATATATGGGTCGATTCATCTTTTAAAAATGATGAATTCCGGTGATAACAATGAACAGCATCAGAAACAGCATTTTCAAAAGCTGAAGAACCTTTAACCCTTTAAGACCTATCATAGAACCAAGGCCGCCAAAGCTTACTTATATTTTTACATGCTGTAGTGCCATTTTTGGGAGCATTTCAAGTTGCTATACATCAATACAACTGTTATAGCCCAAATTTTAATAATATTTATGCATTAAATCCATATTAACCACATAAATTGCAAAAAAGTGCAATAAACTACAGAAAAATTGAACATCGTTTTTGTTTTGTTTTTTTACATATATTTCTACTTGGAGAAATTTAAGAGGTTTATCCCTCAAAACTTAAATACAAAAAAGTTGCAAAAATAGTTTACAACCACAGGAAATTTAATTTGAGTGTCTTCATAGTTTTATTTTTGAGATACACCAATTTTTATATACTGCAGAAAAATTGAAAAACAATCCTATAATGCAAATTTGCAAAGAAAACAGCATGTGCATCAAAATAAACTATTTAAAGCAGCGCAATTTGAGTTCTAAGCATCACAGAAACTATTCAGAAAAGCATAAAGTCAAACATGACTTTTAAAAAACACCAGTATAGGCTTTTAAGGCCTACAAGTAAAAAACTACATTTTCCGCGAAAATGACGTCACTTCCGGTTTCGGGCAGGTAATGGCGGACATGCGATTGTTCGCGCTGACGTCTATTTCAATGTAGGAAGTGTTACGAACAGCTGATCGGATTGGCAAAGTGTGTTTCTGGAATATTACATTTTTGTTCCTGCAAGCACTTTTTATGCAATTTTTGCAAAGCTATATGTGGAAGGAAACCGTGACCTAGCACAAGCTGATGGCATAAGATGTAAGTACAACCCCTCCGGTTTCATATGCGAAACAAAATTATTGTGCTAGCTTACATGGTTCCGGGTTCTACAGGGATTTAAGAATAGTTACGCAAAACGGAGCGTTGCTGCTCCGACCGCCTCTTAAAGGGTTAATGCTTGATGCACTGCACCCATATCTAACAGCTCGGGCAAATTAGGAAAAAAAATCTATGGTGTCATGGACAAGAAAGTCTACCACAACATTTTAGTGCATTATGGAGTCTCTTCTGGACCGGAGCTGATTAGTCGTGGGTTCATATTAGAGCTGGGCGATAGAACGATAACGATATGTATCGCGATATAACTTTTACTCGATAGAGAAATTAAGCTATCGCGATAGACCTCGCCGCTCTTGTCCTCTTAAAAAAAAATAAATACAAAAAAAAAAAATAAAGGTCAGCCAATCCAAATTAAGTAGCGCAGAGCCGAACCAATCACAGCCGCAGCGTCACGTCGCGTGACTTGTTACGTACAGCACAAGTGCCAAGCCGCACGTGTGTTTGTTTGGGAAGCAGCCAGCGGGTAATGGAGCCAGCGCGTAATGGAGGAAATGAGTGTGCCGACTAGAAAAATCAACCGAGCGTGACCGAAGAGAAACAGATGATGGTTCCAATGCCGGAGAGATTGTCGAACGGAAGAGCCAAAGAAGTTCCGTAGGGTGAAGGTATTTCGGCTATTTCAAGTCTGACAAAAAACAGAGTAGCGTGCACTGTAAATTGTGCCGAAAGCAAGTCTGGAAATACAATAAACTGGTGCATGCGTCACACTGTGCGCCACGTTATTGTTTCAGTGAAATGAATTTCTACAATACTGTTACTGTTAATTCTACTCTGCAGTGTTTAAATGCTTACATATACACAGTTACTGTCCGTCCACACATACGACTCGGGTCTGCTTCTATGCCCCAGCTTTGTTTACTTTTTCCCACCGAGGCTTCTAGACTTCTGATTGGCCAACATTTCTGCACGGTTAGGAATCTAGCACCACCTGCTGCTTTGGCATGTTCTAGCAGCGTTTTCCTTCATTTCTCCCTTTATGTGTGGACGGGATTATTTTTTAAAACGAAAACCGGAAAATCTCCGTTTTCAAAAATACCCGTGTACGTGTGGATGTAGCCTCAGTCTCTGACTGGAAGCGCTAATTCGTCATTCGGCTTTTGTCAGACTAAAGTAACTGTTAAAACTGTTTGAAAAGCTCAGCTATACAACAAGGAGAGATTGAGAATTTCCTTTTAGTTCTCAGTTTATTTGATATTGACAAAAGTTAGTCAGTTTTGTCTGTTCTTCTGTAAAACAAACTAAGATTTATTTTTAGAATTAACATTTTGTTTCTAAGTGGAATTGACAATTTAGTCTGTTTTGTTTGTTCTATTTTGAAACTTAAACGCTTTAGCGGCTGCCTTTTGTGTAGTTTGCAATATTTGCCTTTATTTATCTGAAAAAGTCTCATGTTCCTTAAGTACATCTACCCTGTTGAACTTATTATGGGAAATAAATATTTAAATAAAAACAAGCTGCTGATTATTTCACATTTTACTTGTGAGCAACGGCACATTTAAATCTTACAAATAGTTATTTGGCTTATATCGTGATAGATATCGTTATCGCCTGAAATGAAAAAAACATATCGTGATTAGAGATGGCACGATACCACTTTTTTATGTCCGATACCGATATCATAAATTTGGATATCTGCCGATACCGATATGAATCCGATATAGTGTTTTTTAATCAACAAAACTGTTTTTAAATATCTTGCTGCATTTTGTATAAGTTCATACTCAAGTTTAAAACAACAACTACACTAAAGCTATTCTGTTATACCTGTATGCAAAAAAAAATATTTCATAGTTCAGCAATACTGATCAATCTAATAAACTTAAACCTACACCATCCTCGCTATTCTGGTATTTTAAAGAGTACTTAGCATAAATATTAAGCAACCTAACTAATAGGGTTCCAACTCCCAGCAACAACAAAAATAAATAAATAAAAAATAGGGAACCACCCCCCACGCTCCACCTCATGATGCTTAATCGACGTAATCAACCTTAATTTGATGCAGTGTGAAAAAAAATGCACAGAAATCAATTATTTTTCAAGAAATATTAAATAGATTCAACATCTTTCTTCAACAGAATTGCAGACTGCACAGATGGTACCTTCCCAAAGGAAAAAGTACTATAGCTTACTAGGGTATATATATTAGACTTAATAGTTACTATATACAATAATGGACTTCTATTCATTTTGCATCAAATTAAAACTTTGGGTGTCAGATAATTATTTATTAAAAGCTAGACATTTTAAATGAGAATAAGAAAGAAAAGTATGTCTTTGTGCCCCCTTTTCCCTGTTAATGCCCTATCGGCCCCCCTGGCTAAACTTTGCTAGATCCGCCCCTGCACAGTTACCAGCCGTCAGCTACGTAGAAAAAGATCCTGGAGTAGAAAGTAATATTAAATACATTCTAACAACAGCTGATCAAGCTTAAACGTGCTGCTGTTGTTCAGCCGCTGGTTTCCTCTTTCTGGTGCAAAGTGGGCCAAAAGCAAACTAGAGACACGGACTCGCGACAGAAAAGCCGATCAGCTGATCGTTAAGCAGTTTCATGATTGAAGTAGCAGCAAGAAGAGGCAGTCGTTTGTTAAGCTTAACGCAGGAATGCTTTACAAACATTCAGAGATGGACTTACACACTTGCTTTACTTCTCTCGGGATAACTTTGTCGGAGATGAAATGCCGGGTTGCTAGCGAAGCTCCAAATGCTATCCAGACCACCGACAGGTCCCGCATGCCACAGCCGCTCTATCACGTGATGCATACTGCTCCGACGTGCTAACGTTCTGAGGTGAGTTACGGCGTGTTGCAAGTTTTGTGAGGTGCTTTCGTGATATTTAATGGATCGGATTACATTTTTTATTTTTCTCCGATATCCGATCCAGTAATTTTGGTCAGTATCGGACCGATACCGATACGTAATATCGGATCGGTCCATCTCTAATCGTGATATGAAAAAATCTCATATCGCCCAGCTCTAGTTCATATACCAACAAGACATTGACCCCAATCATAAGTCAAAGCTGTGCAGACACTATTTGACCAAGAAAAAAGAATGTGAAGTTCTGGACCTGATGAAATGGCGAAGCGAAAGGTCAGACTTCAGTTCTGTTGAGCAGATTTGAGATTTAATGTATTCAAAGACAGCTCATTTTATGCAAACCAATTCTCTGTGGACATCTAGAAGCTATTTGGACATCAATAGCAAAAGACACTATGGATAAGGAACAGTAAATAATGCGCTTCAGTGCTTGAACATTTGCACACTGAAGAGAAATGTCTATGTGCAGAGCAATGTCTCATGAAATCAGAAAAGATGGCCAGATTTGGTATATCTTTCTATGAACATTTGCGTACCGGGATGCAGTTGTTCCCCTGTTTGGGACACAGGTGGAGTTGGCAGTGAAGGAAGATGTCACTAGAGCCCCCAGTGAACCGGAACATGTTGAAGGAGAAGTAAGTGGAGGTTGCCAGTCCGTTTTCCTCCACCTGCACCGTTCCACCTGCACCGTCGGGTCAGCAGGTTTGCACAGCTGTTCATAAGCAGGAAAATAAACTTTGTTCAGGAGTCCATGAGAGTGATCAAAAGGAGTTGAATTAATCTCTGAGCAGCAGCGAGCAACCACCACCTCTGAGTTTCTCTCACCCGTTAATGATCAGATCATGTCTTGGACTGCTGGTGGGTGATGCCTTGTCAGTTGCCCAGCAGGAGTCGGTCACCACACTGACCATGCTTCCATCCAAGCCATCGGTCTTCAACACCATCCAGATTTTCTCGTTCAACTGCAATTCACTGTTCCACTCCACAAGTTGTGTGCGGCCGGCATCAGTGTAGGCCTTGATAGTCAGAGTGTAATTCCAAGCTCCAGATGTGATGCACTGTGCAACGGACCTGCAGAATGCACACATTTTACACTGTTGTTAACAACAATCCCAACTAGGGCTGCTCAATTAATCGAATTTTAATCACGATTACGATCTGGGCTTTCAACGATCATTAAAAAATGACTGAGCCGATTATTAGCCCCTCCCTCATTTACCCTTAAAGGCCGGTCCCGTGAAAATATTGTCGGGCATAAACCGGTCCGTGGCGCAAAAAAGGGTGGAGACCGCTGATTAAGAGGACCCGAGGGAAGCTCGGAAAGCTAAGCAGAAGTTATTTGGAGAGGAGAGTGACTGCCGTTGGTTGAAAAGAGAGGTTAAAAAAAACTTCAGTGGTATTGCACACTATTTTATATTATTTTTTAAAGTCATTGTTTACCCTTTAAATCCGGTCAGAGCAGCACGCTCCGTTTTGTGTAACTATTTTTAAATCCCTGAAGAACCCTGAGCCGTGTAAGCTAGCGCAATAAGTTTTTTTTGCATATGAAACCAGAGGAGTTGTACTTACATCTTATTCCATCAGCTTGTCCTCGGTCACGGTTTCCTTCCACATAAAGCTTTGCAAAAATTGCATAAAAAGCGCTTGCAGGAACAAAAACATAATATTCCAGAAACACGCTTTGCCGATCCGATCAGCTGTTCGTAACACTTCCCACAGTGAAACAGACGTCAGCGGGAACTATCGCATGTCCGCCATTTCCTGCCCGAAACCGGAAATGACGTCATTTTCGCGGAAAATGTAGTTTTTTACTTGTAGGGCTTAAAAGCCTATACTGGTCATGTTTGACTTTTCTGAATAGTTTCTGGGATGCTTAGAACTCGAATTGCACTGCTGGAAATAGTTTATTTTGATGCACATGCTAGGATTGTTTTTTCGTTTTTCCTGCAGTATATAAAAATTGGTGTATCTCCAAAATAAAACTATGAAGACACTCAAAATAAATTTCCTGTTGTTGTAAACTATTTTTTGCAACTTTTTTGTATTTAAAGTTTTGAGGGATAAACCTCTTAAATTTCTCCAAGTAGAAATATATGTAAAAAAAACAAAAATGATTTTCAATTTTTTTTTGTAGTTTATTGCACTTTTTTGCAATTAATGTAGTTACTATGGACTTAATGCATACATATTATTAAAATATGGGCTATAATAGTTGTATAGCAACTTGAAATGCTCCCACAAATGGCACTACAACATGTAAAAAAATAATATAAGCTCTGGCGGACTTGGTTCTATAGTAGGTCGTAAGGGTTAAATAAATATCGTCAAATAATCGAGATCTCAATTTCAGTGAAAATAATCGTGATTATCATTTTTGCCATAATCGAGCAGCCCTAATCCCAACATCTTAAAATACTTGCACTGTTAGCAATGCCCACATTTTAACAAATATTCAAACAATACCTAGCAGCCACTACAAACCAGTCTCTGATTCTGAAGGTTGCAGTGTTGATGTTCGGCTGACTGTAAACACAGGAGAAGTCGATCTGGACTTGGTCTTTGCGAGTGATGACGTCAGAGTAATTCTGGCTCCTGATGGTGTTCTTATAGATGATGTAGCTGTTGTTGGTCTGCAGGGTCACATAATCAGATACTAAGCAAGTTCTTCATTGTTTCATCTTTAACATCTGATACTGTTTAAGATGTTGACTGACTGGTATAACTTCAGATGACCAAAAATTTTAGAATTCACAGAGATCAAAGCTTAAACAGCAGGAGATGAAACCCACCGTGACCACCGTCCCACATCTGTTGCTGCTGTTGAAGCTGAAGGTCACCATGTGGGTGAGCTTGTCCACCCGACCCCTGCAGGTCGGGTCGTTGAGCTGTAAAGCAGAGTAATTGATGTCTTTGTCCTCCAGGAGACAACCGACCAGAGTTAGTGAAGCAGAGTTCTCCTTGCAGACCGTTGCATCACCTGAACGTCACAATATCAGTCAGAAAAATCACAGTTAGAAGCTTTCCTACATTATTCAGCCCTGTTGTCATGGTGATGTCACAGCTGTCGTACCCAAAGAGTTGTTTGCTTGGTACTTGGAGGCAAAAATGGCCCGACAAAAAGCAGCGAGTGTCACCACTGACCGTCTTCTCACCACAGAACTCGTGATCGCTGCAGGTCCTGTCCTGACAGAAGGCCTCAGAGGCTACAGAGGAACACACTCATCTATTATCCTGAAAACATGGGAGCTCTAAAAATCCACAGTTCAGTTCTTTAACAAAGGAGAGCTTATTAATAGGGGTGGGTTTTGATTAGTGATTTATCGATTAAAATCGATTCTAGCTTGGATAACGTGATATCGATTCATTAAAATCCTGAATCGATTTTTTAATCTAAATTTATTTTGCCCAAAAAGCCAGAATCTCAGGTTAAACCTCACAAAATTTCAACAACCACCAAACAGCTAAAACAGTAAATGAGAGCAGGTACACGGATTCTGCACAAAGACGTAAACACAAAGCGCGGACCTGTGGATCAGGATCAGGATCAGTGAGATGTTGCCTTTCTCACCCGACGGCACGGACTGGGGCTGAAAGCCGACAGCTCGCTGATTCTGATGTTTCGGCGGGTCCACGCTTTTTTGCGCTAGATTCCGAAGCTGCAGGTTTCTCTCTCCAACCAAAATTCACTGAACCAGCAGCAAAAGAAGCAGCAAACTACGCTTCACATTTGATAAACATCGACGTGAATTCCCTCTTACTTTTGCTGTTTTGCTTCCACCACGATACAATCACACTTCATGCACAGCTCTCTCTCTCTCTCTCTCTCTCTCTCTCTCTCTCTCTCTCTCAGTCTACTTCAAGAACAGTTTTGTTGAGCTAGTTAATAGGTATGCCCTCATTGTCATCTGTTGTGATTTTATTTTGAAAGGATGCTTCCTGTTATGCTGCGGAGTATACGCGAGAGTTCAATAAACAAAGTCACCTTTTGGTGTGAATGTTCCCATGAAAGCCGATGCCCCACGTGTGATTATTCCTCCGTCTAGATAATAAGTATCTTCAATATTTGATAAAGTCTCGCAAGTGTCAGCTTTCTTTTTATGGATATAAAAATATAGAAATGTACCGATGCATGATCTGAATTATAATATTTCTGACTGTCTGAGGCCAAATTTCCCCGATTCAAATCAAATCGAATCAGAATTGAATCGATTCTAGAAATCAGTGACAATCTGACGTCTTATTAAGGTCTTATTAACATCTTACAGCAGCCGGTCTTTGATGTCCAGCCATCCAGAGCGTGGTTGTGTTGACTGCAGGCTCTGGCGTAGGCCTTCAGGAACTGACAGTTGAGTCCGCTCACCGCAGGATATTTACACAAAGTGTCGGTGCAGGCGGTTATGTAGGGCTCTGGGTCGATGTCAGTGTTACAGGAGGAGAAGGGCGCCTCCTTCAGGAGATTACAGCTGTACCACAGATAGAGAAACAAAATTGAAGACAATAAAATAATAATCTGTAATCAGTTGTGTTTATCTTCCATCTATGCTACAGTCACATGTGATGTACCATGTAATTTACAAGACAGATCAACACACATGTTTTTTATTACGTCAAAGGGTAAACAGATCCTGCCTTGTGGATCAGTCTGCTCACCGTTCAGTCACACTGGTGCAGTTGATCGTGCTGTCAGCAGGCTCACTGTACTGCATCTCACAGCTAGGGGGCGACAAACAACAAAGTTCAGGCTCCTTTATAAAAACAGAATATCTGCAACATCAGCAGCAGCAGTCAGAGGGACTCTGAGCTTGTGATGCGGTCTTACCTGGTGGGAGAGTCTCAGGTCACTCAGAGAGCTGCTGGAGTTTCCACACAGACCCTCCACAGATGAACCAGCAGGTCCTGCACAGGATCAGGACAGAATGAGTCAGATCAGCATCAATATTCAAACTGGAGGAACACAGCAGCTCAATAAATAACAGCACAGTTTACAGTTTACATTACATGAGTTAAACTTTATTTTCTGTACCTTCTAAGAGGATCTGTGCGGTGTTGCCATCAAAGAAGACAGAGATGTTGAGGTTGGTGAGTTCGGCAGTGACTCCAGTTTGGTCCTTAGAGAGCTGCACACCATGAACCAACTGAGGTGAGCTGCTGAGGGTCAGTGTGGAGTCGTCCAGCTGCATCACAGCAGAGACAAAGTGGTGGAAACACTGAGTGAAACATGTCAAACACACAAACAGGCTGATTTCACAGCAACAACCACTGAGTTCAGCAGCTCTGAAAGAACTGCTTCTAACAGCCCTGAGAAGAACGATGAGAGGAGACACAGCAGAGGATGAGGGAGGACTTTGGATCAGACTCCACTCTGACACATGAACTGTGGCTGTAGGTCGCTTACCTGAACTCTCCCACCTTGTTCCAGGTGAATGTCATGCCCGTCCACACGCAGCGTCACACTGTCCAAAAAGCTCACATCTTTACGACGTCTGTCCCTGAAGTTCCCCAGAACAAGGAAGTCTGGGAGTGACGGAGTCGAGAACAGAGAGTATGCACAGCGATCCTGGATGGAGTTCATATGGCCGTGGACGTCGATGACAGTGGGGCCGGTCACAGTGCAGGTGGAGTCTAACATGGTGTCCAACACACAGCTAACAAAGGCAACCAACCACAAACATCACCATGAGTTGCTGCCAAAGAAGGTTACCCCAGGGGACCCTCTATTTCTTAAGTTATTTCACTGTAGAACCTTTTAGTAACAAAATATGAAGAGAAAATATTTACATGCCGTTGCCTTGACAATGCTCCAATGGACCACAACCAGAGGTCTGGAGGGTTGCAGTCTCAGAACAGGTGACACTGGAGCAGATTTGTGGGTCAGAGTTGACCACAGTACCAGGTTTATACACAGTATCTGGGAAGAGAGGCTTCACTTTAGTTCAACAGTTTTCCAACTGTAAGTGCAAATAAAACAGTAACAATCAAATCTTTCAGAATTACATAATCCCAAAGTCACGGTAGGAGTTTAAGATTCACTAACCTGAGTGTCTGCATCCACTGATATCTATGGTATGATTTTGAGACTTGTAAACAATGTTATTAACCTCTACTTTGTTGATTACGACATCACTGACCTGAGTATAGAACTAAACAGAAACAAACACAGCTAATGTTATAATCACAGAACAGAAAGAACTGACATCAAGCTGAAAACAGACACAAATGTTGGCATTAAATATAAAGTATTTAACATATTACGTCAAAGTGTTATTGTTCATATACACACAGACTCACCGCCACTAAACCAGTGCCATGTGCTTCCAAACTCAGAGCTGCTTCTGTCCCAAAGTTGAATAGGTGTAAGCTAATCTGTAAACAGGTTAACAGGAAAGATTCAGTCACTGTGAAGAAGTTTCATCTGAAAGTGTTTAGAAAAGCTCAGGTTCACAACATTAACATTGGGCCTGTTGAGCTGCATTGCTAAAACATTTTGAATTTCATAATGGAGTGTTTCCATATGCTATAAAAACTACAGTCATCACACATGTTTTTAAATCAGGTGATTATATAACCAATCATCAGACCAATCCTTCTGCTAGCAACAAAAATAGCAGAAAAAGTGATTTTTAAACAAACACGATCATAATCCAACATGTTGTCATATACTGAAGTGGTATCCATGCAAGTCTCTGTTTTCATGGTCTGTATTGTCTTAAAGTGCTTCTGTTTTCAATCTTTAATAGTTGCTTTTGATGTTTAGTTTGTTTGGTTATGATTATGCATTACTTTTACCATTCACATGCGTTGGTCCTGTCTCCTGTCTACGCTTAGATGCCTTTGCATCTTTGGTTTTCCTTCACCCTTCAGGTGAAAACTAGCCTGTACGGCTGCATCTGACATACTCATGTTAATTAGTCTACAATGTCCCTTTAAAAAATAAAAAAACATTTTTCATTTTATGTTTGTTTTCAGTGTTGATTGAAACTATTCATTTTAGGCACACCCTTCAGGCTTTGTGATGCAGAGCAGGACTCACCTTTGAACTGCTGATCTGCATGGTTATTTGCACACTGCATCTCAAACTGTTCTGAATTGTTTGTGTTTTATTTTTAACCCAACGTTCAAGAACAGACTCTGCTTGAACTATATTAAAAGCTGCTCTCCTTTTGTCAGGTGAGCTCCCCACGATGCAGTCGCCTTCATTCCTAGGGTCGTAAAACTTGTCAAAACACATCACAATGTCTCGTCTTGTGAAGGTCACCTGTAAAAATCAGAGACACAACAAATCAAATAGCAAAATATTTTGTGGGTTTTTCTGTCATGTACAGCTGAACTGTTGGTGCTCAGGTTTCAGTCAGAGCTCTCGCTCTTCTTCAGGAAGCTGCATCAGGTGATGGTTACATACTCAGCATCACTGCAGAGGACATTAATAAGACGCTGATCTCTGAACTCTTCACTCAGTCTGCAAACATCATCTCTGCTACAGGTGGAGATTAAACAGCAACAACACATAAAGCTCTGCTAAAACATCAGGCTTCATCCTACTCACATAGAGCTTCTCGTACTTCTGTCCATAATATGTGATGGGACATGAGCTGATGTCCACCACTGAAGCTTGAGTGACTGACTGTTGCTGAGCACCTGAAGACACAGACACACGTGAGAGGTGTGAGCTGCAGCTTGTTAGCTGTTAGGACAAACAAAGGTTCACATTCACGCGTTTGTAGAAACAAAGTATTCGTACAAGTTGCCAAAATCTTGGAAAAGGAGGGTAGATTACAAGTTAAACTTGGGGAACTTATATGGATGGGTATAGTAGACTTAACTTTTTTATTACTTACTCACTTTACACTCTCATTTGTAATAGCAGAGCATACTCGATGCAGCGATGGACAGCCGGATAGGTCATGATCAGTCTCATAGCTGGTGTAAAACAACTATTCAAATTATTTTGCTAAAGAAATAGGGTTGATGGATATATGGGGACTTATGAAGTCTTATCTATGTTACGGTAGTACATTAACATGTACTCTCACGACAGGCCTAAACACTAAAGTACAGAAAGGTTACTATGTTGTAACTTCAGATATTGCATCGTATAGATCAGCTATGCAGTGTTTGGAAAAGAGAATGAGAGCTGTTTTGATCTGAATATGTTGAGTTGATAACATTCAGAGTGCCAGTGAGGCTAAAACAAAGTAAAACAAAATGTATGAAATACATGACAGGGACTCACAGATAATCAGGGTGAAGCTGAAAAACCAGTAACAGACAGATATGGACAGGGAAAAAACTCCAAATGCAAAGACTGGAGGTCCACTACGAAGCAGGATTCAAGGCAAGGCAAGGCAAGGCAAGTTTATTTGTATAGCACAATTCAACAACAAGGTGATTCAAAGTGCTTTACAGAGACATTAGAAACAAAAAAAAAATAAAAAGCATGATTTAAAATTGATTAAAACAAGCAAATAAACTAACTAACTAATTAACAAATCAAATCAAATCAAATCACTTTTTATTGTCACATCACATGTGCAGGCACACTGGCACAGCACATGCGAGTGAAATTCTTGTGTGCGAGCCCCACAAGCAACAGAGATGTGCAAACACAACAACACAAACGAGCAAAATACAAGAATGGCCAACCTGAAACTAATAAAACAAACAAACAAACAAACAAACAAACAAACAAACAAACAAACAAACAAACAAACAAAACAGTATATAAAATCAAAACAGATAAAAACAGAACAGTAGATAAAATCAGTAGTTAAATGTAAGTTTTGAAATTTAAGCTTAAAAGTGTGGATTCAATCTTATTTACGCTGGGTTTCCTGTCCTGTGAAAGTGTGACTGGGGCATATCATGATGGTAACTAATACTGCAAACCTAACCTGCACTGGGTAAGAGATCAGTCACCTATTCTCCAGAAATGAGCTTGGCCATTTCTGGGAGATCCCTCGGACCTCTGTATGGCGAGCAGTGTTGGTCAAGTTACTTGAAAAAAGTAATCAGTAACTACTGATTACCTCCCCAAAAAATAATGCCGTTACTTTACTGATTACTTATTTTCAAAAGTAATTAATTACTTAGTTACTTAGTTACTTTTTAAAAACACGATTTACAACCTGAAGAGGTGATAAAGTGATAGATCTTTCAGCCCAATTCTACTTTTTCTGCATAATCCATCATACAAAATGTAATCAAATGGAAAAGTCTCTTTTTAAAGCTTGTTTTATTAGTTTTAATCTTTTAACTTTTTGCATCAAGCAAAACTTAAATTATATGCAACATTCTCTGACTTGAATAAATTAGTTTAACATTTAAACCTATTTTCTGCACATTCCAGCACATAAAATAAAATATTATTTTGTGTTTACACTCACTCTTTCAAATAGATGCAAGTAAAACACAGCAGAAAATAAATAAAATCAAAGACTCAGCGGTCCTTTTGCTCTATTTTCACCTGTGAAGCAGGAGTAGGGTAGGCGGATGCTTGCCCTGGTGCAGGTGTGCCGCGGTCAGTTGAAGAATCCGCGAGTTTCTCTGTGAGATTCCCATTATGTGGTAGCTACTCGGTGCTTGCTTGGAAGTTTAGGGGGTTTTTTTCGCTGTAAAAAGAAGTTTTCTTCCCACGCACGATGGACGCTAATGTTTTTGTCACTTTTTATGGAATCAAACTCAAAGTAATGTTTTTGTATTTCTCTGAGTATCAGTTAAGAAAAAAAAAAGATTCTCAACTTTATTTGCTGATTTTCTCCTGGCTGGCTGCAGATATCTTAACACATCTTTTCTGTTTTATAAGCATTAATATATTATTCTAAAAGAGAGCAGATATTTGTATTGGTGACCTTAGTAAAACTGAAAAATGTTTAACAACTGAAGTGCTTGAAGTTTAAACTTTTAGTACTATATATTTCTCTACAGTGCCTTTCTCTTCACACACACACTGCTATTTTTGTATGTAGCGATCCATATTTTCCCATGGTACAGTTTTATCTTCCTGCATCCAGTAAATATGGAAGCTTGTTTCTGCCACTGAAAAAAATGCTGTCAGTTATCTGCAAGTTACACTTTTGGTTTATTGTCTTTAAATTTCAATTTAGTAACTCAAGTTTAGGATCAGGACTAGGGGTTATAATTTGTCTGAGTCTTATTAGTTCAAAATGCCACGAAAATAACTCAATATTAACAAAAAACAGGACTTGAAATGTTCAGTTATTACGTGAAAAGTTTAAGATGAGTGAGTTAAATTGAATGTGAACAGAAAACAGGAAATAATTTCTTCCACATAGAACCAAAACTATATTTAGTGTGTCTGGACCCTGAAGGACACAAACATGTTAAATGTGAGCAAAATGTTAGTAGAGCTCAGTGTTTTCAATGCAAAAAAGACCATAGCATTGTCAAACGCGCCAAACTTCCACGAGAAAATCATAGAAACTAAAAGACAAGACAGGGCGTTTGAAAGAGTTCAGGGAGTCGTGTTGAATGTAATTAATGAACCATCAGATTGATGGATGGGCGGATGACAGAGATCTACATCCCTTGAACTCTTTAAAAATGCTTGTTTGTTTGTATGATTGTTTATTCTAAAATAAAGATATGAAAGCAAGGATCCCAGGAAAATCTGTCCATGTTTGTCAGATTATCAGCACTTCAAATGGCCTTCACTGTCCCTCCTCACTTCAGGTCATTTGGTCTTTGTTCCTCAGTCTCTGATTATCAGTTCCTGAATACTAATCACCAAATACTCAAGTCTAGTAAGGATTAGGGATGGGTATCGTTTAGGTTTTATCCGATACCGGTGCCAAATCGGTACTTTTGAAACGGTGCCGGTGCTCAAACGGTGCTCAAACCGGTGCTTAAAGAATGGAGAACACAAAATTGGTCCAAAAACCTCTCATGTTCAGCTGTTTTTTGTAAAAAGACAACAATGTTAACCTTTTCTGCAGCTATGGGGCATGTATGGTATCACTCTTGGCTGGAAGCAGTGCTTAACAATGGAAAAAACACCAACTTTGTCCAAAAACCTCTTGTACCTTTTTAAGGTAATGTTCTTTCTGTCTGTTATGAACCAAATAGGGCCAGGCAATGACATGAGTGAGGTTTCCCACTTTTTCTTTGGTCATTTTAGCCTTTTTGGCCAGGGTGAAGGGAGTATCTGCCATCAAACAAGAAGACAGCCGCATGTAGCTATGATGATGTTTGCTAGTTCACCTTACATGCATTAATGTAATAACGTGGTTAGCCTACTCAACGTAAACTACACACGAACAACATTAAGCTACTCACGCAGAGAAGAACGGCTGCTGCTGCATCATCATCCTCATCATTTCTGCTACACTGGCAGGGCTAGGGGCCAGGACTCTCCTCTCGGCTGCTGCTGCCATCAAATACGGCGCATTTCTCGGCTTTTAAAAAAACGCTATGCGTCGCCAGGTGTTTCATCAGATTCGAGGTGTTGCCTCCTTTGCACAGTATCACAGTATCAGCTTAAAGCACTTGTTGCTGCTGAGTTTGCATATTTTGCTGTGAAGTACAGCCAGACTTTTGAACGCTTCACCTTGGACATTTTTAATCTGTAGCTCTGCTCTAAAAGAACGTACGTACCTGGACCCGCCTACTATCCTCGGAAACGTAAAATGATTGGCTAGAATCTAAAGTGTATCACAGCTCAGGAAAAAAAAGCACCGAAATAAAGCACCGAAATGTGCGCTGCTTTTTGGTCTGGTTACTACCGTTTATGTCAGAACCGGTGCACCGGTACCCATCCCTAGTAAGGATACTTTTAAAGTAGCTGCGGTGCATGCTTACCTGCCAGTACAATGAATGCAGACAGGAAGAGCAGTGGGCACAGCATGTTGGAGGGAACCAATCGCCTGACAAAGACCTGAAAGAAAAAAAAACACAGTTGGACGTCTGTGATTGGACAGAAAGTAGCACAAACATCAAATGGTAACACTTGGAGTTATTACTGTACATCATCTGTAAGGTTAGGAAAATC
>NC_140543.1:40092094-40143091 GCF_057382185.1 Mchenga conophoros | reverse complement strand
GTTTTGACTCGTGGCCTGGCAATATGGTGCCATGCTCGCACAATGCACGTTGAGGCATTGGCATTATGTCAAGTCCAAAGCCCTATATCCTTTGAACAGAGCCACGGAGGGCTGTGACTGCAGCAATTGCTCCCCTTATCATGTCAGACACTGAAGAAAATAAATGTTCAGAGATATATCTCAGAACAACAAATATGGAGCTGAACACTTCTTCAAAGGAAGTTTCCACCTGATGTTTTGCATGGATAAAACCACACCTCTACTAGCCCTTGCAACCTATCCAGTGTTTACAGTATATAAAAGCATTTGGACAATGATGCCATTTTTGTAGTTTTCGCCTCTGTACACCACCACAGTGGATTTTAAATCAAACATTGGATGTTATTGAATTGCAGACTTTTAGCTGTAGTTGAATATTGTAGTAATACTTTTGAATACCAAAATTACAGCCATTTTTTTACATTGTATCCCACTCTCAGAGGCACAAAAACGAACATAAATTTTAAGGGGGATGCCGTGGTTTAACCCTTTAGAGCCGATCGGAGTGGGAACGCTCTGTTATGCCTAACTATTTTTAAATCCCAGTAGCACTGCAACCACGTAAGCTAGCACAAAAATTTTTTTTGCATATGAAACCGGAGGAGTTGTACTTACATCTGATGCCATCAGCTTGTCCTAGGTCACGGTTTCCTTCCACATAAAGCTTTGCAAAAACTGCATAAAAAGCACTTGCAGCAACAAAAACATAATATTCCAGAAACACGCTTTACCGATCCGATCAGCTGTTCATAACACTTCCTACGTTGGAATAGACGTCAGCGCGAACTTTTGCATTTCCGCCATTACCTGCCCGAAACCGGACGTGACGTCATTTTCGCGGAAATGTAGTCTTTTTGCGATCAGGGCCTCAGGGCCTATACTGCTCTTTTTAAACGTTATCTTTGACTTTATGCCTTTCTGTGTCGTTTCTGGGATGCTTAGGACTCATATAGCACTGCTGGAAATAGTTTATTTTGATGCATATGCTGCTTTTTTGCAAATTTGCAGTATAATATTTATTTTCGTTTTTCCCTGCAGTGTATAAAAATTGGTGTATTTCAAAAATAAAACTATGAAGACACTCAAAATAAATTTCCTGTGGTGGGAAACTATTTTGTGCAACTTTTTTGTATTTACAGTTTTGAGGGATAAGCCTCTTAAATTTCTCTAACTACAAATATATGTTAAAAAATCAAAAACGATTTTCAAATTTTTTGTAGTTTATTGCACTTTTTTGCAATTTATGTAATTACTATGCACTTAATGAATACATATTATTAAAATCTGGGCTATAATGGTTGTATTGATGTATAGCAACTTGAAATGCTCCCAAAAATGGCTCCACAGCATGTAAAAATATAATATAAGCTCTGGTGGACTTGGTTCTATGGTAGGTCTTAAAGGGTTAAACTTAGCACTCCCTGATTTGTACTCCTCAAGGTCCTTCTGCATGGCAACGGTCATAAACCTCCAATCAGGGATCTTGTCCTGTGTGAGAAAACCACTCTCTTACAGTTGTTACCAGGGATGTTTATTTTCATGTTAAAGTCAGCTTTGACGGACACAATAAAGTCTCTATTTCTTGTTGACTAGAGCATCCTGTTATTATACACCCAAGGCTAAGCAGCCTGTCCTGTCTGAAATTGTGTTCTGTGAGCGTTTAGCAATTTACCTTCAACACTCAACTCTTTCTGTCTCTCTTAGTTAACACTTCATAATGCTTGTATCCTTTTATTGAGGAGTATATTAACTATTATGATTATACACTGCGATCAGTATTGAAAAGAAACTTTATTAAAAACTTATTTCTAATAGTTGCTGTTCCCTTCTAATTATCCAGAGAAGAAAAGGCTCTTAAACATGTATTACATACATGTCAGAAATGAATTATGAAATAAACAAACAACTGTTCTAAACCTTTTTTTTTTTTAACTTTTTTTGGCTACTAAAAGTCTTAAACCACTTTGAATCCGGATGACCTTGACCTCAAGGCCAAGTTTAGAGGTCAACTTTTCTAAGAATCTTGAGAACGAAGAGGCAAATTCATATCATAGGTGCATGTACTAAAAATCTCCATATGAGTTCCAGTCCTGGTGAAATGGAACTGGAAATACCATAGGTGCATCCACTAGGATGCTGAGGGGCAGTACTGCTCCTACCAGTATTTCTTAAAGTTACAGCCGTTAATTTTTTTCTAATATTTTTTCTTGTATTTTTATATTTTATTATGAATTTATTATGTTTTGCTTGTTTACTTGAGAAACAGAAAATATAACTTCAGTTAGTCAAAAAAATCTACTGTTTGATTTTTATTGTGGATGTAACTATGTTCAGTAGAGGAGATTAAGACCATTAACATGACCAAACAGACACACTTAGCCTACATGGTCCAAGTAGCTTCTTTTTTTCTAAAAGGAGCAATATAATGGCTTCACATAAATGGTGAAAAGAAGACAAAATGATCATTATGCCATAAATAATTGTTCTGTGTTTTCACAGATTAGTTTTTTTTAAATATGTCCTCATTATCATTTAATTACATCTCTTTTCACAAGAGAAAGAAGGGGTTTAATATGTAAACAGAATTTGTATCTGGAAATGAAATTTAGAAGTTAATTAATTTAAATTTTCTTTTGTAGAAATCATGAAGCAAAGCAAAGACTGCAACATTAAATCATGACAAATGAGAAATCCTGACAAATTTGTTAAGTGATTCCACATTTATTTATATTACATCAAACAAATTATCTTGTGGCTACATGAAAAATTATTTATTGCATCGTTTTTTTGAATTTCATTCGTTTGCATTACAACACAATATTTTCACTATAACTGTCAAGGCAGGCAGGACGGACTCAGGCGCACACTGAGAGATACAGTTAAACAGTGCTTTATTAATCCACACCATATATACATATATATATACGTGGGGGGAAAAGGGTTCCAGGGGTCCACAGGGTCAGGGAAATACAAAGTGTCCACACACGCTCCGCTCCCTCACTCCTCACAGGTTATCCCTCGCCTCCGCAGGGACCATGACAATAACACAACCAAGCTAAAAAAATATGTTGTAAAGCATTTTTTTGAATTTTACTCACACTTAACTCAACTTGTCTTATTCCAAAGACACACAGACTGAAAATGCAACCCGAGATGAATATTTAAGAAATGTGACCGAATCTTAGCAAACGAAACAGCACAGTAAACGGGTTGCACAGTCTCCTTGATTGAGCTGACACTCCTTTCACAGATCTGTAAAGAGGGAGAAAAGAGGATTAGTATTTTTAATAACCAGAGATAAACCAGAACTAACTCATGTTTTGTTGTACAAGATTCATGTGTTCAACAACTATGTTTCAAACCACTAGGTGGTGACAAAGACATGATTCATGTTACTTCCAAATATGCTTTTTGGCCCATCTGTTCTTTGTTTTTTGTTTTATTTCACTTTGGAGTTTCAGCAGTTGACAGTATATTCAGATATTTAAAAGTACATGTTGTCTTTGCATTTAATATATTCTTTTTAAATATTTATTTGTTCATATAATCACTTTATTATTTGAATATTAACAGCATAGTGTGTTACTAGCAGAGGCCAAGAAAATACTGTTGAACTGAAAGAAATGCACTTAAGCTGTTAAATTTAGTAGTACTCAATGTACTTGAGGCAATTAGTTGCCTTATTTTTTTTTTTTTTTTTTTTTGGCGTTTCGTGTGACATGTTGTTCAGTTTTTCAAATTTGATGTTTGACTGTTGTTTATTTAAAAATGATTACAATATTGAGTTTTGCTATACTAAAAAAGTGACTCTGTTGTACTCATTCCTTTTAAGTTGTGTCATCTTTAAATGGGGGATATGAATGAAAACTTTAAGTACAATTTACTGAATATTTTAAATTGAATTATGAAAATTTCTGTTTTTTAGTCAGACAGTACATTGTCAAATGTAATTAAAATACTGAAGTGCTGACAGCATTCAACATTTATCTCCATCTATCTATCGATCTTCTTCCGCTTAAGCAGCCTAAGCAGAGAAGCCTAGACCTCCTTCTCCCAAGCCACCTCCTTCATCTTATCCGGGGGAACACCAAGGCATTCCCAGGCCAGCCGAGAGATATAATATCTCCAGTGTGTCCTGGGTTTGCCCCGGGGCCTCCACCTGGTGGGATATGCCCGGAACACCCTCACCCACGAGGCATCCTTATCAGATGCCCGAACAACCTCAACTGGCTCCTTTCGATGTGAAGGAGCAGCGGCTCTACTCTGAGCCCCTGTCAGATGGCTGAACTACTCATCCTATCTCTGAGAGTCTAGCCACCCTTCAGAGGAAGCTCATTTCTGCCGTTTGTATCCGTGATCTCATTCTTTCGGTCAAAACCCACAGGTGAGGGTAGAGAAGTAGATCGACTGGTAAACTGAGAGCTTCGCTTTAACACTCAGCTCTGTTTACACCACAACAGACCAGTACAGCGTCTGCATCACTGCAGCCGCTGCACCAATCCGTCTGTCAGTCTCCTGCTCCTGCCTCTCGTCACTTGTGAACAAGACCCGAGATACTTAAACTCCTCCACTTGGGGCAAGAACTCATCCCTAACCCGGAGTGGGCAATCCACCCTTTTCCGGCTGAGGACCAAGGCCTCAGATTTGGAGGTGCTGATTCTCATTCCCACCGCTTCACACTCGCCTGCAAACCGTTCCATAGCAAGCTGTAGCTGTAGGCTAGCACACAATGAAGCCAACAGAACCACATAATTTTCATCAATTTAGAAAAAAAAATAAGGAAATTGTTTGCCCTAATCAGTTCTGCTGACTTCTTTGGGTTTACAATCATGAAATGGACTAAAAAAGAAACAACAACCAAAGTATCAAAAGAATCCCATACTTCACCACTTAATTGCAGAATATTGGAATTCCTGAGGAGTGAAAGCTGGATCTGACAGAGTAGCTTGCACCATGAAGCTGCATTCTCCTGAATCTACAGAATCTATGGAAATAACCAAAATTACAAACCTTTGTATATATAATATTTAAAAACTGAAATTATGTTACGAAACGTAGGATAAAACTGATATTTGATTCCTATTATTTAGAACATGCATACATTTTTATATACACTTTTAACATTTGAACCACGTCTGTGAAGGTTCTCAGTCATCCAGGTCATCGTAGCCTAAGCTTGGAAAGAAAAGCGTCTGGACTTCTTCAAGTTTGTTGAAGACGTTTCATCTCTTATCCGAGAAGCTTCTTCAGTTCTGAGAGCAATTAGTGGAGAGTCCCAGATGTTTAAGCCCTATTGGGAGTGTCCCTAAGAGGGTCATGACCCCCTAGTGATGCTCTGCCTAATCACATGAGCCAAGGTGTGGAAACGGGTGTCAGAAATGTCTTCAAGTAACTTAAAAAAACACCTTTCTTTCCAAGCCCCTTAGGTTTTTTTCCCCTTCCCTGATGGGAACAGGCTTACTTCAGTCACTGGTAGTTGACAATGGAAACATTTTTATTTCTAATGGGAAAGGACTTGTGGTACTTAAACCTCTAGAATATTTTCTTTGTGCTAAGCATTGATATGATGCTTAACGCTTGAGATGCCAAGTTTTTTATTATTGAGGCTAGGTATTAGAGTAAGTTATTTTTTTCAGTCTCTCACACTAACATCCAGATTCTATTTTTAAAACACATATTCATATATAAAGTTTTAGCTTAATCAGGAAAACTGTTGTGGAGTTTATGCAGCATTAGCGTAGGATGTGTTTTAAATAGCTGCATAAAGTGGATTGGATACTAAGGTGCACATCCTCCTGCACTGAGGCAGAAGCACTAACTACAAGCCAAGGTCCTGCTCATATAGGGTTGAAAAGCAAAAATGTAAAAATCTGGACAAGTGGAACAAACACTGAACAAAAGTGAAAAACAGGCTTTTAAGCAGGTTGATGTTGCTTGCAGGTAAAAAGTTTGTCTGAAGCAACAGAGGAATTGTATTTGCCAATTTCTCATAACAGTCAGCTTTAATTTACGTTTCAAACTTGTGTGAGAAAATGTGTGTAAAATACTTCATACAATATAATATAGTAAAGAATTAAATATGAATAGTCACCATATATAGGCTGCAGAGTATTGTTGTCAATGAAAGTAGAGTGTAATGTGTGAAAGGAGGGTTCATCTTTATCTGGAAAAGAAACTAACAGAACATATATTGTAGCATATACACATTATATATTGTAGAGTAGCATTTTAAGAGTTAACTTATCATCTAGCTGTTACCACAGGTCAATTTTGGTTTAACAGCAGATTGCTATTTAGGTATAAATATCGCACGCAGCAGCCTCAGAGGACTGCAGACTAACACGTTCACAGAGCTCATCTTACCTTTTTGTGTCTGTGGGTTTGTGACTTTGTTTGTCTCGAGGCTCAAATTATCAGCGGCAGTTTCAGTGTCTAAAAGAAAATGCCAGAGATGATGTGAACTTCAAGCAGAACGGCTATAAAGCATTTCTTGTAACAACTACAAAACAACAATGTATTTTTAACAACTATTTCTCATTTACAAATTATCTCACTCAATGCTATTACTGAGCATATTACAGTGATGTTATGTCATGTGTGATATGATATGAAGGTGTGCATAGAAGAGAAAATTAAAACTGGCTTTCATAGAAAAATATTCCAACAATAATTTTTGACAACTATGGATAAGTTGGTAGCTGATGTGTGGAGGGAGGTAAACTGTTTTTAAGGGTGAAGACATGCAAGGAGGCTCTCTGTCTCATTACAGATAGTGCTTTGGTAAGGCAAAATGACTTTTTAAGTGTTTTAATATTTTAAAATTTTCCACTTTTTCCCCCACTTGATTTTCAACAGGTAAGAAAGGTCCATGTACATTTTCGCATAATTGTATAATGTCTTATACCAGTGTTTCCCAAAGTTTTTTTTTTTTTTTTTTTTTTTTTTTTGCTAGGCCTCCCTTTTTTTTACAAGAAAATCTTGAGTGATTTGAACCAGGGGAACAAATTGTGGCAGGTTCGCCTGATATTATTTGTATCCCACTGTAACTTTACTGTATGAAGAGCTCACATCTCCAAAATTTCATTATAAGAAGTGTTTGAACTAAAAATCAAGAATGTCGGATGCTGTTTGTCAGTGATTTGGACAGCCCAGACTGTGCTCCAGGGGGTGTGCCCCCCACTTTGGGAACCACTGGCTTATACCAACATCACATCCTTTCATTGCTTTTAAATATATATGTATGTGTGTATATGTGTATCTGTATACATGTATCTCCCAATAATGAAAATAGTAAGAGGAAAAAAAGTGGCTCAGATCCTACCTCTCTTCAGATTCTTGGCAACACCACACTGCCCTTTGTTTTGATCATTCATTTTGATCTGTAATAACACTAAAACATTAAAGAGAATTTTCATTATCAACATGTTGTGTATTTTACATATATATTTTTTTAAAAACATAACATGTTATACCTAGCTTCATCTTCCAGTAAAGAAGTCCCAACACCAGAAACTGCAGCGCCAACACAGCAGTGAGAACAACCCACAGCAGGGTGTAGTAAACGTGTGATGAAGGAATTTCTTCATGAGATAGTGGAAATACAGCTAATACTGGAAAGGCAGAAACAAAGAAGTTCTTTATGGTTGTTGTTTAAGTTATTACAGATTTGCTACAAAACAGGAAAGCAAACTATTTGACTAATGTGTACAATACTGTTACAATAAACTATACATATATTACAAAGGAAAAAGAAAACGATTGAGAAGACTATGCAATCCTGTGAAAAACTAAGTACACAGTCACTGCTTTCATAGGAATTATAAGGTAAGTAGCAGACAGGTGATAATTCCCTTGATTAGTTGATCTCCGTAGCCAACTCTATAAAAGGAGTTTTGATTGTGTGTTGGTCTAGAGCATTCAGATGTATATTAATACAATGCCATTATCTTCCTGTGAGGGAACATCTGAGCAAATCCACCCCAAGGTCAGACCTTGTAATGGTCAGAGAAATTCTAAAAATTCCAATAACTGCATCTCAAAGACTACAGGCCTCAGTTAACATGTTAAATCTTAAAGATCATGAGAATTCAATTAGAAAAATACGGCTTGTTTAAAAGGTTTGCCAGAAGAAAGCCTCTTCTGTCTAAGAAGTATATGGCAGTATAGATTAGCTGTGTAAAATTGCACCTGAAGAATCCAGAAAACATGTGGAAAGACCAAAGTGAAAGTGTCTTGCAATAATGCACAACACAGGAGTTGGCAAAAACTAACACATTTAACAGCTGTCATGCATTGAGATAGAGGGATGCAATTATGGGCTTGTATTGCAATCACAGGATCTGAGCACTTTGCAGTGACTGATCCAATCGTTCTGTTCATCAACACTAGTCCTTACCAGTTTCTCTGTGGCAAGCTGAATTGCCTTTTATTTATATGTTTTTCTTTGTCTGCTTAGTGTATGGTTTTATTATTGGAAAGCACTTTGGTCAACTGTGTTGTTTGTGCTATATAAATAAAGTTGGATTGGAACTTTGATGATAAATATGAAAAAAACATTGTAGATGTAAATGTGAGGCCTTCTGTATTTTCATGCATTGCAACATGCATGCATTGACCGACTTGCCTATAAAGAATACATCAGATATGAAGTTAATGAAGATAGTAAAGCCTGAAAGCTTTACCTTCAGTCGCTGAATCAGCAGAATTCTTAAGGGTCACAGCGCCACCTGCAACTGACAAAAAATAATTTGAACCCACATAACTGTATTATAATATATAAGATAAGATGACCTTTATTAGTCCCACAGGTGGGAAATTTGTTTCGTTACAGCAAAAGAATGAATATGTGTCTGTTAGAACAACATCATAGGTATGCCATAACCACAAACCCTTCTGAAATCCTAAACTGTAACTTACTACAAAACTTGACAGTTCTTTAGAAATGTGGCTAGATATTGTGTCAACACATCCACAATGACTGTGATTGTTCAGTGCACATTTTCTCATCAATACTTGCAGTACATTTCGGGCTACTTCTTCTGCCATCCTATTATTCTAGAAGAGATATAATCCTTTCAAACAGAGAAACTCTACTGCCAAATATTGATTTTAAGGCTATACATCAAGGGTTTCAAACTCATTTTACTTTGTGCTCCACATATACCCCACTTTTTACTTAACTGGGCCACACCAGTGAAACTCCCCTTTCTGTCGGGGTAAAGAAGTTACATAACTGTTTTTTTCTACACAATAAGGAAATAAGGAAGCCTTTTGTCCTCAACAATGAAAAATGGCTGGAGAAAAAAACAGGTATTACTTTATTCAGCTCAGTGCACTCAGCTTTGCAGCCAGATGCTCCTCATTTTATGTTTTTGTTAGTTTCTTAAATTTCCCTGACATGCTTGCATTTAAATCAGGCTCCCCCAACTCTCTATGTACCTGGCCTGTACCACTAAACTTGCTGTCTTTATATGGAAATTCTGCCCCACTTCCTTTCAAGACTTGTCTTTGCATGTGATTGGCAGCATGGTGTCTCGGTCAAAATAAAGTCCTGCTCTGCCTGCATGTATTTTCATGCAGGCAAGGGTGTGCATTAATAATTGACATATGCAATTAGTTTCAATTCCAAAGTTCAGGCAGCACTGCTGAAACATTCACATCTGCCAAATAAGCCCTTTAAGCTGTCTTAACTTAAAATTTTTAACAACTATCTGGCTATTTTTGTCATGGTCCTGCGGCCATGACTCAGTGACTTTGTGTTTGTGTTCCTTATGGTTTTCTCTTTATTATTCATGGGCTGTTTTGGGATGGTTGGTGTTTTAGATACTGGGTTCTGGGTTTGTTCTCCCTCTATTGGTCCCTGGTGTTAGTGTTCCCCTGTCTCGTCAGGTTAATCAGGTCCAGCTGTGTCTCCCACCTGTGTGTGATTTTCCCAGTGTCTCTCTGTGTACTTATAGTGTGTGTTTGCCTCTGTTCCTCGTCGCGTCGTCTGTGTTCATACCTGGTGTAATCCCCTGCGTGCTCTCCCTGCTGTTTTCCCTTCATGCTCAGGTTTGCTATTTCTTTGTGTAGTTTCTCCCAGTTAGTTCATCCTTAGTTCTGTTTTACCATCCCCACTTTATATTTGATATTATCAATAAATCACCCTCACACCTGAATAAGTGCTGCGTTTTGAGTCCTCCTTCCGCTCTCCACACGGCCGCTGCCCGGACCGTGACAATTTTTTATTTAAGTCTATGCTAGTCAGTATTGCTGGGATTTACTGACTCAGGATTACTATAACAAAAACAACAAAAATGTTACATACCATCCTCTGCATTGAATTTCCTTCTGATAGCCACCCAGCTCTCTGGTGATTCCCCAACTCCATGTATTTTGCATTTATAAAATCCTTCATGAGACTTTGACACATTTTGGATTTCTAACTTTCCATCATAGCTGGTACCCATGAGGAAGCTATCTTTGTAGAAATTAGCTGTGAAATTTGAGTCTTGTTTGTCTGCCTTCTTTCTACAGTGCAGAATAACAGCATCTCCCTCCACTACAGGACGAACAGGACTCTCCAGTATCACAGCACCAGCTGAAAATGCAAAGAAATTTATAAATGTTACAAATGTGCAATGGTTTAGTCATTATATCCTTCACATTTCAGATTTTAATTCTGATAATAACATACCTGAAACAGTGATATTGACAGTGTTGCTTCTCTCTGCTCCACTCTCACACCAGTATTCTCCACTATCTGAAGCAAGAGCATAATTGATCCCACAAGTCCTCGTCACAGTGTTATTGGAACATTTTGAAAATATTTGCTGAGTGTTTCTCACTTTCCATCCTGCTGAAATGTTAAATCCTTCACAGGTAAAAGAGACTGACTCATATTCAAAGAGCTGCAGTCTGGATGGAATGATGGAAAAAGGTGAATCTGAGAAAGAAGAACAATGCAATAAAACAACGACTGAGTTCCCAGAGATTCGAGAAGTAATTCCCATGCTAATTCATGGTGAGTGGTGGAAAACAAGGATTCAGACAGAGGGGTTGGAAAACATGATATGAATACAAAGGACAAATACTACTTACAAGAGATCTTAGAATAACTTTTCTGCACATTCGCAATCAGCAGCAACAACCCTGCAGAAACAGTTTGTTTTTCACACCAACATGTATAAGTTAAATCAGATTTGACATACAGTCAGTTCAGGCATGTTTACTCATCTTTTTGTGCAAGAGATCAACATTTACATCTCCATTATACTGATATCAACATATAACAGTTCACTACTTGTGCAAATATACGAGTGCTAAAAAGTAATACATAATTTGTAAATTCGGTGTTATTAAACATTACATTTAAATTATTTGCATAACTACCCAAAAGATTAAATGTATTAAGACAACTAATATTTTCTTTAAAATAAAACATGTTGGGGTAGAACAGGAACAGACTACTGCATAGAATATAAAAAAAGATTTTATATGTAAGTAAATGGCATGAGGTAAATGCTGTACTTCACAGAGTTTACTACAGAGTGCTATGACCTCCATTCTTCTTTCTCACTGAGAGTATCAAGCAACATTAAATCTAAATACACAGCTGAGGTCTTCCTCTTCCTGTGCAGGTCACTTTACTTCTTGTGTTGAGGCAGACTTGATTGAGTAAGTTTAATGAAGACTGTTGCAAGAGCGTCACAATAATAAATATAGAACAGTGAATATGTTAAACTGGGGGCAAAAAGGTTTGGTGCCAGCGTTTTAGGACTTTTGACACATTTTGACAGTTAATGTTCCTTAGCACAGCAGCAGCATTCCCATAGTGCCCCCTTCTGACCAGTAAACACAGTCATGTTTTCTGGTTATGAGTCCAATAAAGCAGCTCATATCACTGCCTCACAGGTGGCTGGCTGTAGCATTTTATAATCACCCAATTCGGCTGGTTGAGAAGGCCCCTAATGGCCCATATCTACGGGCTGATTTCTGCTAATAATACCCAAAGAGGGTGAAAGAAACTGCTGAAACCATTTTGAGCTCCTCTTTGGTTTATACATGGTTTGTATTGATCTGATGCAGTATGCAATCAAGGTCAACCGTCCCTGTGTTTGTCATGTTCAGTGTTCACCTGATGAATAGACCAATGAATGCTAGAAAGTGATCCAACCGGAGTGTCCGGTTTGCAGTGACTCGTTAATACCTGTCTCGGTTTTTGTTTTTGTTTTAGCTTCCAGTGACTCGTTTCACTTTGACAGTAACAGTTTGGATCACTGTGTCGGATCCTGGGGTCTTTAGCTGTGGTAAGTCTTTGTGTTTATTTGTTTGTTTTTGTTTTGGGTTTGTTTTTGAGTCAGAGAACAAAGAAATAAGAACTTTATAACAAAACACTAAAAAATGTGGTAAAAAAAAACAAAGGGATTTTTTCTACATGTTACTGAAGAAACTCTGAATAACGTCAGACTGTTTTTTTCTCTGTCAAACTGTGAGCACATACAAGATGACAAATGATTGCCAGTTGTTAAAAGTGTGAGAGCAGGTTAATTTCAAAATAAAAGGTCATAGTCTAAGCTGATCTGTGTTCCTGGTGAGTGTTTGATGGGTCACCTCCAGCCTTGGCTGAGCCTTTGTGCTTTTCTTTAATGTATTTGCCAAATAGAGATAAAACACAGAGCTGACTGCAGCAGCAGGTTTCTCAGATTTAGTCAGGCATTAGTACAATGTCAGGAATGTTACTGTTGTGACTGAACCACAGGGGTGTGACTACTGTTTACTCCACTGTTAAAACCCTCATGCCCTCCTCAGGACTGCATTTTGCATCATTTCTACACCTTTGTGTACAAATATCTAAACAATGTTGATTTGATTGCATTATTATTTTTTGTGTAGTGCCTCTCGACACAACAGTTCACTTTCAGCTCATATCACTGCCTCACAGGTGCTTTATAATTGCGGTAATCAGCTACCTGGCAACTGGGTCAAAGTACAGCCTTTTATTTATATGTAACCCATTATAGAAGGAGCTAAAAACAAGGAATAAAGAAAAAAAAACACATATATATTTATGATTTTAGTTCAACTATTAACTTGGTTTAAAACACTACAGTAAGATTTCTCTTTAGTGTAAACTTGATCATTAATGAGTAATGTATTCTTAACTCATATGTGACACTCAACGTATCTAGTTCAGAACACAGTGTACATGCCTGAAGTCTGTCCCTGAACAACATTTTATATCAGACAACAGGTGTGGTTTGTTTTTGCACAGAGTAGATTTTAATAGACTGCGAGGTAGATAAGACAGATCGAGCAGGTGCAGGACAGGTTATTTGATTTAAGGACTTGACTTTGAACTTTCTGATTGAAAAGTGAGCCAACAGTAAGATATCCTCAACTTTTCTCACCATAATTTCATTTCCAGTGTGAAAGAAAATGTCTTACAACTGTGTGTATTTGAATTTTTTTGCAGCACACAATGCCTCAACACAAGGACAGACGATCCTCTAAATCTCAACTCAGTGTATGGACTATAGTGTTTTTCCACTCTGTTATCATTCTTCAACTGACACAGATCAATGCAGGTAATGTATCCTCACAATTAATGACAACAGCCAATATACTTTTGATATGTACGCTCAGGATATGCACAAAGTACAGATTTATTAACACCTCTGTGTAAATGAAGACATTGTTAAATAAGCACTGTCATATGGATGACAGTTTCAACAAGAACTTATCAGCAGGTGTAAGTATTTTCTTGGGTTGCATTAAAAAAATTAAATTAGTAGTTATATTAATACTATAAACTATGAAATACACATGCTTTAAATGTAATGTTGTGTACGATTTACTGAAGCAACGAGGGTGTTTCTAAATTGCATTGGTTGCATTATACTTTATGACAAAATGTCATTACACAAATATTAGTTTGTAATATTGTATTCAAAAGTGTTTTGTAACTAGAGAACAAGTGAGGAATCAATCAAGAAGGAACACTTAAAAATGAATGTCAACAGTGCATTTGAAATTGCAACATCTCTCTCTAAGAACATTTGGATTCCATCACAAAATGTTTTTTAACTCAAGGTCTTTCAAATGTTGAAATAATATCAATGGTTACGGTTTAACAATAGTTGGCGGCGCCATTGTTCAAACAAACAGGTCAGTACACTACTAAGAATGAAAGTGAAAGTGTCCCTTTAGATTAGTCATATTTTATAACATGTTAAGGTTAAAAAGGTCTTCTATAAGAGAGAAGTGTCAGAGTTTATGACTAAGTTGTTTTTTGGGGAGTTTTTCACGTGTGTAACCTAATAAAATAACGGCCATTTATTACTTTTCCAAAATCTTCCTAACAGTTTACCATCGTTACATTTTCCAATCCGGTTGTTCAGTGATGACGCGACGAATCCTACTTCCGGGTCTAAAGTAGTCTGCGTTTAATATGGCTTTTGTGTTGTTAACATGTTTAATGTTTTGTATTTTCTTCTATTTAATCTCAAAAAGCTCCTAAAACAGTCAGCGATCACTGTTGACCTCCCTCGGCTTTTATTACCGCTAATCATTTATTTAAGCTCAGTTTTTAAAACCTTAGGATGTAACTACAGCCCAGCCCATGCAGCAGTATATGAATGACTAACCTCGTATTGTGTGCACCCTCAGAGGACTTGATTAAACATCCATAATACAGAGAGGAAAGATTTTTATTCTTCAACTCATCTATGTTTCATGATAAAAATATATTACACCCACATTCAATTCTAAGTATTTACACATGTTAACAAATTAGGTAAAAACAACCTCAAAAAAATGTCAGAACATAATATCTTCTACTGTTATTATTTATTCAACAACAGCTATGCCAAAATGCGGAGATACACTTAAGAGTACAATTAAGACGACAACTATCTCTCAGGCACTGCTAATAAAATGTACTTAATTAATTCATCAACAAGCATGACCAACTCTGCAAAAGCAGAGATTTGGAGAGCTCCTGTGGAGCGTTGATTTGGGCTTGTTTTACAGCCACATGACCTGACATTAGCATAAATTAGGTCAGTCAGTGTTATAATGTCCAACCACTGAATTTTAGTCAGGATAAGGTCTGACCTTATCCTGACTAAAATTCAGTGGTTGGACATTATAACACCTTTGCGCCAAATCCCACCAAATCCCACTGAGCCAAATAGTTCTACAACAATGTGAGAAACTAGTAAAGTATAGAAAATTATTCTTTGAAGCAACTTCAAGTTATTGAAGAAAAAAAGAAAAGAATGAAACCCTTTTGCTTCACAGGTGAATCTCTGACAAACAGTCAGTATCGAATGTTTGCAGTAATTGGTCAGACTCAAGACATCATCCTACCATGCAAATTGGATCATCCTATGGATGTCGTGGATGAGATGGTAGAGTGGTCAAGATCTGACCTGAATCCCAGATTTGTCCACGTGTGGCGGTCAGGTGAAGATCATCTGGTTGGCCAAAACCCATCCTACAAGAACAGAACGTCAGTGTCCACTGAGAAACTGAAAACAGGAGATGTATCACTGAAAATTACCAAAGTGAGGCTGTCAGATGAAGGAACATACAGGTGCTTCATTCCAGGACGGAAGGCAGATTTTAGTGTTGAACTTGTTGTCGGTAGGTGGACAAACTCTATATGCTGCTACTGTTAAAAATTGGATTACTGTTTATATTTTATGTCACAGTTTTATGTGTTTTTAGAAGCTGATATTAAAATAACTGAGGTCAGCCCTGGAGTGCTAGAATGTAAATCCAAAGGCTGGTATCCAGAGCCGGAGGTTTTTTGGCTGGAGAACGAGGGAAAGATCATCTCTGCTGGGTCTAAAGAGATATTGAGAGGTCCTGATGACCTCTATGTCCTCAGCAGCAGACTGACTCTGGAAAAAGGACGCGGCAACAATATCACCTGTAGAATCCAACAAAACAACCAGTACAGAGAAGCCAAGATCCATGTTCCAGGTTAAGTTTTTTTTTTTTTTTGCCTGTCCCGTTTGGCTCTTTTGCCATCAAAATTGTTGTCTAAAGGCAAAGAAAGATGCCCAACGGATTTACTTTACCAAATTGACCATCCCAGCCTTGCCGTAATGGTCCATTTGATTCACCTTTTATTGTTTATTTTATTTTTCACTTGCTGAATATGGGACAGACTTGACTGAGGGAAAGAAGGGGAGAAAGAAAGAGGGAAAGAGAAACAGCTGAGAAGAGGGACGGGGGAGAAGGGCAAAAGACAAAAACCAACAGAATGGGCAGACAAATAAATAAATAAATAAATAAATATATCGATCACCTGCTGAGAAAGAAAAAAGAAAACAAGCAGAAGAGAACAAGAGTAATAGAATAAACAACATCACAATGATATATGGGAATATGACCGTAAATACTAAATATTAAACATTATTGTGCAGCACATAAGATCAAAAGTACACAGTGTGCTTTGAGGTAGGAGCCAAAAAGGGTGTAGTTTGTGGGTGTGATCACCCGTGTGTACACCTGTGAGCATGGACGCGCTTGTTTTGTTAAAAGGTTCCTTCATGTAATGATCTGCTAGAGGGTGTGGGGGGGCCACAGCCCCGTCCTCCAGGGCATAAAGCAGGTATGGAGGAGATCAAAACTCCAGACATCCAGAGGCCCCCAGAACACAAGAGACCAAGGAAGACCAACAGAGGGGCAGCTGCGCCACTGTCCCGGAAAGAGCTGAGGAGAGTCCCAGATGAGGGCTCACTCAGCAGCCGCGGAGCAGAAGCCAGGGGGAGTTGCAGTGACGCGCCCGTGAGCTCCGCCGGCAGCCAGCCGTGCCTGAGTGACCGAGCCCCAGGCCGAGAGGCCGGGGGCACCCCACCCCCGAGTTTTTTTTTTTTTTTATTGTGTGATGTGATCCATATTTAAGCTCCAACCTAGCAACCTTAACAAAGCCTATGTCTGTTTATTAATAATTGTCATAACTTATGTACTTTATCATTTCAGATGCTTTATCAGCTAGATCCACCATTGCTGGTTTGATTGCTGGAGTCGTGTTTATTATTTTTGTGGCTTTTCTTGTTTGGAAGTGGAGAAAATACAATATGGGTGAGACTCTGATATATTTTAAAGGCCTTTGACTGCTGCTGTTGTCGTGGTCTCAATGTACTGATGGATACCGATAATAATGAATTTTCTTTGTTTAGCTGAAGTTATATTCCTGTTCAAATTTCATCATTTTATACAATTACTTGAAGTTTAGGTCTATAACGACATTATTGATGGTTCTGGCAATGATGTTTATATATCACAACTAACTAAAGTCCACAGTTCAACACCACTGATGGCAGAAGATTAAGATAATATTGCCAATATACTGTTTCCTATCTTGTCAGATAAAACCGACAAAGTTCATAGCAATTTATTTTTGTCTATGAAAACCATCATTTTGTGGTAAAATGCATCACTGGTTTCCCACCAGTGTTGAAAATATTAAAGGTTTGATGTTGGTGTTCCAAACAATGGTTCATGTCTAAGTCTAGCTGCAGCTGTTAAATGTTTACATATGCTGGTGTATGTTGCAGATTTATTTAAAATTGAATCCAACCAATACAAACATCATACCAGTAACATATCATTATGCACATGTTATGTTACTGTTACAATGTGATGTGTGTATGTTTGCATTATATATTCATCTGACTTATGCCTATAAAGTTTTTTTTTTAAATTCACTGTTAAAATGAATATTTTAAATATTTTATTTACTTATTTAATGTTGTTAATATTAGAAGACATTTTAAGTTAGTTTCAAACATATTATTATCATTATTATTATTATTATTATTATTATTTTAATAATACTATAAATTCTTATAAGGTATTTAAAATTGTAACTTTTATCATCTGTACTTACACACAGAGACCAAAAAGTGCTGTAATGATGGAGAATCACAGAGTGGAAGCATGGATAAATCATACCTGTCAGTTATAGAATCACAAAAGGAACCTCTGATGAAGCAAGATAAGGTTGAAGTGAATGACACTGCACATGTCAGTACAGAACCTGAATCTTCATGTCAAAATGAGGTGGAAAAGGAGTATGATATTGCCAACAAAAATATTCCTCAGACAACAAAAAGTGGCACACAACAAAATAATAACAACCAGGAAGAGAGACAGCAAATGCTCTATACAGAAATGACGAGGCCCAATCAGGTAATGGGAGACAAGCACAACCTGAGCAATTTGAGAATAACATCAAGAGCAGAAAGGATGAAATCCCAAATCTGATGGATGACAGTGGACAAGAACATCACCCTAAACAAGGACAAGAAGCAAAGAATGATACCAGCACTGAGGAAAACAAAAATAAAACACAAACTATAAATGATGAAACAGCACCTCAGAGTGCAAGTGCAGAAGAAGGAACACAAAGTACTCATTCTGAGGGCAAAGAAATTAAATGCCAACACAGCAATAGTGGTGTGAATGTTTATATAAATGGTGAGAAAAATCCTCCCACATCACAAGAAAGTGGGACAAACCAAAATCAGATTGGTAGTGATGTTGCTGCAAATGCATCAGAAACACCCGCAAAGAAGCCTGATTCTGAGGAAAGCCAGTTAGAAAAAACAACTGTAATGAGTGAAGGTCAAGAAGAAGAAGCTGGAGGGAAAATCATCAATCCAGCAATTAATAACAAACAGAATAGATATAATGAAACACAAGATCTACCTGATGAAAACAAAACCATGCCTTCACATTCTGGAGCAAATGAAACAAACCAAGACCAGTCAGATAGTGATACTCAGGAAAAGCAGCCAGGAAATAATCCAACAACAGATCAGATTTTAACAGGTGTTGATCATCAACAACAACAACAGCCCAGAGAAGGACAAGAAACAAAAAGGGATTCAGAAAAACATGTGAAGGATGGAAATGGAGATGAAACACAAACTACAAATAATAAAACAGCAGATTCAAATAACAAAGACACAAGTCAAAATGATCCATCAGAGGGAAAAGAGCCAAAGGATAACAGGGAGAAAGTTTGCAAGTCAAAAAACAAAGCTCAGCCTTTGGATCCAGAAGGCATTACAACAAACCAAGAGCAGTCAGGCAGTGAAACACAGCTTAATACTGAGGAAAAACAGTCAGGAAATACTCAAACAACAGATCAGAGTCCGATGGAAGGAGGTCAACAAGAAGAACAGTTGAGGAAATCAAGTGATGCAAAAAGTGTTCCAGAGGACGAGAAAAAGGATTCGAATGGAGATGAAACACAAACTACAAATAATGAAACAGCAGATTCAGCTAACAAAGACATAAGTCAGGGAGGAAACCCAAAGGAAAACACAGAGAAAGATAGCGACTCAAAAGCTGGTGCTCAGCCTTCAGATCCAGAAGTCAGTACAACAAACCAAAAGAAGCCTGACAAAAATCAGTCAGGAAAAAGTACAACAGAAGATCAGAGTGAACAACAAGAACTGTCCACAGAGGGAGGAGAAATAGAAAATGATGCAGAAGAAGCTCAAGACACAGAAGGTCAGGATTTGTTTTTGACATCTTTGCATCACTATTATTTATGAATGTCAGGCTTTTCATTCCAATGTGACACTGATTAGATGGGGATATTTCATTTTTCTAAAATTTGTTAGACAAATATGTAAAAAATGCCAATATTTTTAGTATTTAACATATTCTGACAGTTTGAGTAAAACTAAAATTAATTAGTCTGACCCTGGTAAATAAATATTATGTTTAATGGGGTCACACTAATGACACGCCACATCTAACTTTGATAGGTTGGAAGATACTGTTGTACGCCCTAGGCAGTACTAAAAGACTCCATGCAGCTGTCATTCATGGGTTGATTCCTGATAACCTGCTTTTATACTGCTATTGTATTTATTTATTTTATTTTTTCAAAGTTTACATTGAAAATAATGACTACTGCAATGGTAAATATATGACAATTAGCATTTCAGGCACAGTTTGTCTGGATGTGTTTACTATGTGTTATATGTGTATCCACACAGTTGACTGAGGACGAACACTCATACAAGAAAACCTCACCTTGAGCCAGAGGAGGAACAAACTAAAAGAAGTCGACTTTAAATATGGCAAAAGGAAATGCAGACATGGAAAGTCAATCTACACCCAATTTAACAGTAGTATAAAGGACAGAGGTTGATAACATCTGCTAGTGGAGTGGATGAAAGATAAAATACTGACCGGGTGGAAAATGTGGAGCAACTGGAGGCAGACAAGAGTCCACCTGCCAAAAAGAAAAAAGAAAAAGAAAACCAGTAGAAAGGGGAGAAGACTAACATGGAGATGTTTAAAAAAAGGCAAAAAAAATGAAAATTCAGAAGCAATCACAAAATAACTGTGTTACATGTGTTATCTGCTGTTGGACCTCCTTATCAATAATACCTGTTTTTTGATACTGCATTTTTATTTGTTTGTGTAGGCATTTACTTTAACTACAGTAACTAAGCATGAGTAACGTTTCCAGTGTACTTATCATGATACATTGAGACGTGTTCAAAAAAGCCCTCTGATCCTGGAGGCATAGTAAAAAAAAATAAAGACAAAAAAAAAAAGATTTGTGTCAGGGTTTTTTTCCCCCCTTTTGACCTTGTCAAAAATATTTTTTTTCTTTTTTAAATTTCATTCTTAAGACCATATTAGACAATTTTAATTAAGGTATTGATTATTTTTTCTGACAATTTCACCAAAATAGGTATTTTTGCATTTACACGGAGAGAACGAAGCATATGAAGGATGAGTCTGGAAAAAAAGGAGAAAGAACAGCACATTACAGGAAGCAAGAAGTTTGAAGAATTACAGAAGAAAGAGGAAAGAGGGAAGGGAAGAGGGTAGAGATGGAGGGTGCGGACAGTGAGCTTCAGTCACTAGAACACAGAAAGTGCAAAGACCAAAGGGATACATGGATCTGGAAAACATAATAATGTAAAGCAGAAACAAATTCTTAGGGAAAAGACACACCTATGCAAATTTTCAAATGGCCACTGAAGAACTTTTGCTTTATACTTAGCAAGTAAATGTCAAAATGACAGGCAGGAAATCCGAAGTAAAGGAACAGAGGGAAAAATCAGTTTGCACGTGGCTGAGATACACAAACAGAAAGACACAATCCAGAGAAACATCATTTAGAGCAAATCCTGGAAACCTTGAACATTTAACTACAACATATGTCAGGTTGTCGTGTGTGAAGGTGAGGAAGAGAGAACCCAAATGCAGGACTCGCTGATAGGTGAGGACTGGTGATTTATTGTAGAGAACGGAGGAACGAACAACACATGAGGTGGTCAAAGGAGCTTGCAAAGAAAAGCGTCTGGACTTCTTTAAGTTGCTCGAAGACGTTTCACCTCTCATCCGAGAAGCTTCTTCAGTTCTAAGGTCAAATGGCAGAGTCCCAGATTTAAGCCCAGTGCGTATCCCCCCACAGAGGGACAAAAGGACCCCCTGATGATCCTCTAATCGCCTGAGCCAAGGTGTGAAACTGGGTGTGGGTCCCAATCAGCCAGAGTTTCAGGTGAGCTCATTGTGAAACCTGGCCCCACCTTATCATGGATTTCCTGAGGTCAGATGGCCCAGGATGTGAGTGGGCGTTAACACTTAGAGTCCCCCGAGAGCAGCAGTGCCCAGCCTTCTACCTTTCTACCTTTAAAACCCGCCTTCCAGCCAAATGGCTGGTAGGCTTTTAGCTAGGCTTTAGCTTCAGCCAAGTGGAAGCTAAATTGGCTAGTCATTCATATGTAAATTAGGTTGTTATCTGGGAATTCTGGAGGGGAGTGGGGGTGTGTGAATGAGGGGGTGGGGGAGCTGCTAAAAGCTGTGAACTTCCTTTTGTGTTCGTCTTGATGCATTCTCAATCATCCAGGGAAATAAATCTCCAAAAGTCACCAACTTGGAGTGTTTCAGTTTGCCATCTTAGGGAGAAATCAACACACATGGGTGTATTTCCTTTATTGCTGAGATTTATTGATAAAAACAGTACAAAAAACCAACCATTTGTACACATATTTAAAAATAATAATAAAAAGTGAGTGAGTACATTTCAACATTTTCAGCAATCACTCACAATCCTGGCACTGCCATGGTATCTGTAGTCTGCATTTACCACATGTGTATCTGTAGCAGTGAACACATCGCACAGTGGCATGATTGTTCTTGCAATTGTGTTTGACCTGACACGTGGCTCTTTTTCCAGGGCTAGGTGTGGAGGGTTGTGTCCAAAGCAACTGTTCTTTTCTTGCCTACCCTCTATTTTTGGTAATTCCACGCCGGTGTAAACCCAAACAAAACACGCGTCAAGAGTCCCTAATGCCCGTGTCTCAATCTCGCATCTCATAATGAGGTGAAGAAATATTTTTTAAAATTATTTAATATGAAGTCAATAGAGTGTTACAGGCATAGTGCTAAATAATGCAGCCACATGGGCAGTGTAGTCTGTGCTGCAGGGAGAATGGACTGCCATATCTGTTGTCTGTGAGCGAGGGAGGGAGAAAAAGGCGAATGGAAAAGTACGAGCAAAAACGGGAGCTGGAAGCTTGTAAATATAATAATAACCACTGCAGCCAAAAAGAGTGACTGACAAGCCCAGTTGTAAGTAAGCTATTAAGACTCGACTGTACACTGTGTTCATGTTTTCCTCCGAAACAATAAGTTCTGTTGGAGCAGCCTTTCAATGCTTCTCTCTGTCTGTCACTGGCAAAGTTGACCCAGACAACAAAGTAAAGCTAGTTTTTGGTTACAAGCCCGACACAGAGCCCGACGTATTAGCCAGAGGTCCCTTTACAAAAAAAGTGAAAAAGTACAGGCTCTGAAATTTACTCAAAGTATGAACGTAAAAAGTATCTCTTTGTAGGACATTTCTACCAGCTATTTTTGGACAAGGATAGCTGAACCTTAAACCTTAAACTATATTAATGTAATAACAAAATTAATTAATAAATGGGAATTCTAAATTTACTCTAATTTTATTTTAATTATATTCTGCTTGAATCAGTTACGTAGAACATGAACAGAGCAAAAGAAGGAAAATGAAATAATATCTTTATTTTCTATGTCCACATTGTTGAGGTCTACTTTGCCTATAAACTGGAAAATGAGTAGGGATGAAGTTAAAGCAGGATTCAGCAGGTGGAGGAACTATAAAATTGGCAGTCATAGTGGGGAGAACAATCATCACTCAAAATAGTTTCTATTGAGAGCTCCAGTAGATTCTATGGGTGTGCAGGCTGTGATCAGCTGACCTGGGCTACTACTGCTGCTCTGAGGTTCACAGCTCTTTGTGGATGTACACAACTGAATTCAACAAGATGTCAGCAAAAGTTTCACAAGTTGTCCTGGCTGATTTAATCCAAAATGACAGTACACTCTTCATGCTCTCTTTTTTCTAGATGGTATGAAGGTGGAATTCAGTGAATTAATCTGAGCACGATCAGCTAATGATCATATTAGTCTCTGCTTCCCTTTATGTTACCTAACATGAGCACAGCCACTGTGCAGCAATCACACGCTGTTCTTTACTTTAAACCCATCACAGTGCAGAAAACTAACCTGTTTATCCTGCACTAATATGCAACTTTTAAAACTTTTTAAAAAACACAGTTATTCTACCTCAGTTTTTTTTTATTAAACCCGATTCTTTGATCCCCTTTGATCTTTGATGATAGAACAGAGAAAACCCGACTCAGAGTGGTCAAAACATTTATATATTCTTTATTTAATTATGTTCCGGAAGAGAGACCCCTGCACAGCCCAAAGCCAGTTGCAGAATCTCTAACATTCGAAGATCAACATGTGTCTCATATGGTGTTATTTTGGTACTTCAGACGTCACACACGTGACACATGACACACACAGTTTCATTAAAAACTAACTCCTTCTACTCAGTTCCTCATTTCTCTGTGTCTTACTTCCTGTGCAGCTTGCAATAAATTCCCCTTTCTGAGGTCTGTCACCCTTAACCTAGTCTTGTCTCCTCTGAGTTCAGTTTCTAAAGGCCTTTGATATTAAAATTCATAAAACAATATAATCAGACAATAAGCATTAAAAAATACTATATATATATATATATATATATATATATATATATATATATATATTTACATAATTTACATAACATAGAAATCCTGCAACTATTCCTAAAGTCCTTCTCATTACTCTTCATTTATGCTCACATTTAACCTGTGTCTAACGAGCTTTTAATCTCCTAAACAACACATTTTCTGGAACTGTGGTTCTCTGTGCTCTGTGCTTCTTTTTTGGGTACCCCTTTTGGGTCAGCACATTTTACAATATGAAAAAACATAATGTCACATGTGCAGATTGCATATCTGATTTGAATGTTGTTACATCCTGGGAGGCTGTGGGAGTGTGTGGGCGTGGTGTTGTCTTCTCTCTCTCCTCCTCCTTCGTTCTGGCCCCTCCCCTTGTCTCTCTCTGCCCCTGCCCTCTCCTTTAGGTCACACCTGCTGCTCATCTGCTCTCGTTACAACCAATTACCCTCAGGGGTGATATAAGCTGGAGAAGAGCAGTGTGGAGGAGGGGGGAGAGGTTTCTGGTGGATTTCCGCTGTGCTGGTCAGGGTGTGCTACTAGCCTAGGTGTGGAGCAGCCTGCTGCGTGTGACCAGCCTTCTGGTGTGTGGCTCTTTGTGAGTAGTGCTTAACTGAGCAGTGATTGCCCATGAGTGACGGCGGCCTTCATTAGTTTGTGTGGCCTGCCTGGATATTGTTTGCTGTCTCTTTCTGTTGAAGCCTTATTGTTGCTTTCTTTGTTGAAGTGGTCATTACCACTTTGGGTTGACCTCCCTGATTTCTCATTAAAGCAGCGGTGCTGTCTCCTTTTGTTGTGGCCATTTATATGATTGTTGAGGTGTTTGCCTAAAATAAAGATCTATTTTATATTAAATACCTCTGCCTGGCGTTCTTTTCATTCCACCTGGATCTAACTGTTACTGTCCCCCACCCTCATCGCCTAGCATTTAAGTGGGGACGTAACAAATGTAAACGTTACATTTCCAGTTTATCACACACCACTAAGTGGTCCTTACCTGTCTAACATCTCTTCTTCCTCTCTTGTCTTCTTTATCTCTCTATCACTGTTAGCTCTCTTTCTCATTAATACAGCAGCTGGACCTTTGTCTGCAGTTTGTCAAAATGTAAGAAATAGAAAGTAGCAATATCAGCAATTCTTGCCCATTACTTGTACCAGATAGATAGATAGTGAAGATATGCGTAGCCTATTTTAGAGTTTAGAAATGTGTTAGAATGTAGAGACACTGACACTGCCCTCGATGTAATAAAGGCCTGAGTGTGTCAGGAATTTAAGAGTAGATTTCTAGGAGACCCTCCCCCAGTTTGAACTGTGAAAGTGAGACAAAGAGATTAATGTTGAGTGGAAATTCCTCAGGGCATGCCTGGGTGGGAGTCTCAAAGTTTGTAACTAAATAACTTTGGTTTGGAAGGGAGATGGACTTTTATGACCCTCAGGAAGGCACGTACATAGAGATATACGCACATAGTGCTTTAACTGTTACGCACACACATCCACATGCACACTCACTCACGTGCACTCATGCACATAGACACAGATACAGATTTTGCAGTACACCTTGGGGATTTTATGATAGGGTCGCTCCTACAAAACTGTGTTTCACAGACAAAGGAGTGAAGATTTTGCAGAGGGACACCGGCCTGGCAAGTCTTCCCTTCTAGAAGAATGCATGCTTAAATGAGGATAAATAAAGATGAATAAAGTTTTTGTGAAAATGACTACTGTGCATCTCTGGAGGCCCGAGGAATGAAAAGAACCGGGGTAAAACTGATTTCCCAACGATAGATAGATAGATAGATATACAACAATATGTGTATGTGTTGACCATAAATTTTTATAACTCAAATACTGACCCTAGAGTGTTGTCACAAGACCGCTCTACAGGGAAATCTCCATGGAGTGAACTTCTTCAGGCAGTGGTCCATCCCAACAAGGCCCTGTTGTCTCCACCTCACCAGAGTCAGCGGTGGACCACCTCGTGTCACCGCTCAGTTCAGCGCAGACACTACATGCCATTAAAACTTATGAATGCATCTCCACACACAGCCCCAGCAGGTTGTGGAACTCCAGCAAATTTGTCCCCAGAACTAAGGGATGAGTTAGTCAGGAGCTAGTTGTTGCATGTCTCTGGTGTCACTTGGAAATGTCTAATAAGGCCTGGGGGTGTCCCGTACCCCCATCAGATAGAGTATCACTCCCAATGCTGACATAAAACAGGACCAAGCAACAAGATTTGCCAACACCTCCATCTGCTGGACCATCTCGGACTAGTCCAGCAGTTTCTCTAGCTCCTCGTGATGCACAGCTGCCTGCTCCTGGTGCATTGCTACCATGTGAGCCAGTGCCTCCACTGACTGCACTAGGCAGATCATCATGCTGAGCTTGGATACCAACACCACTGTAGCAGGACATGACCAGATGTTTGGCAGTCCTTTACAAAAGTGTTTTTTTATTTCCAGCGTGCTTACTTCTTGGAGTGTTTATGTGGGCAGCTTTTCAGCTCCCCTTCTGCAGTCCAGCATTCCTCACCTGCAGCTGCCTCCACTACTCCTCTCTTCTCCAAATCCCAGCAGCCACTGAAATAGGGAAAGTGTGGCTAGAGTAATGGCTATGAACTCTTAGATAGGGACATTTGAACTCAACAACCAATAAAATTTGACTAAACACAGACATTTTAACTTTCATTCTTAGTAGTGTCCTGACCTGCGTATTTGAACAAATGCATCTATATTACCAAATGTGACTATTTTGTTAGTTTTCTCTTCTTTTGCACTGTGTTAAATCTTCAGATTCATGATAATTTGTACAGTTCAAAATAGGATAAAAAATTCTGGCTTGTTTGGAAGGATTGCCAGGAGAAAGCTGTCATGGTCTGGAATCTGTGGACTCCGTGTTTATGTTTTGTGTTTATTAATATCCAGTGTTTTAGTGTTCTCTGTGCCTCCCTTCTGTTCCTTGTGTTGTGTTTAGTGTTTTTGGTTCTATGTTCATGTTTTCTGTTTTGCTTCCTCCCAGTCTTGTCTGATTAGAGTCAGCTGTGTTCCCTGCCTGTCTGCCATTTCCTCATTCCAGTGGCTACTGAAATACAGAATGCATGGCTAGAGTAATGGCTATCAACTGTGTCAGCCAGCCTTCCCTCGCACTGTCCCCTGAACCCACTCCTCCACCCCTCCCCTGCAGCTGAACTGCGAACCACACACTGGCAAATATGCATTTGGATATTCTTTGGGTGATAACTGCATTTAAAATTGTTGTGCTGATGGACTGTTTTGTTTTCCACTACAAATTGTGTAGCACAAGACCTTTTGAATGTAGAAGTAATATCACCAGTTTAACTAGTTTAACCATAGTTTGCAGAAAATGTAAAGACAGTAAACTGTTAGGTAGACCTGAAAAAGTAATAAAAGATAGCTATTTTAGTAAGTTAAAGAAAGACAAAAAGTTCATAAGGAACTGAGAAACTTTCCTTTCAGATAGGGACCTAATGAACTCAACTAGCTATAAAATTTGACCAAACACAGATATTTAAATGTTCAGATTCATGACAATACAATTCAAAATAGGATAAAAAAAATTCTGGCTTGTTTGAAGGGATTGCCAGGAGATAACATGTTCTTTCTAAAGAGACCTTGACAGTATCACTTTAAATTTGCAAAACTGCGTTTGAGCAAAGAACACTGTCTGTAAGATGAAGGAACATAAAGGTGCTTCATTCCTGGACTGAATGCAGATTTCAGGTTCAACCTGTTGTTTTTGGTAAGTGGAAAAACTGTATATGCTGCTATAGATACAAATTGTGTTACTGTTCATCTTTAATGTCACAATTTTATGTGTATTCAGAAGCTGATATTCAGATAACCAAAGTCAGCTCTGGGGTGTTAGAATGTAAATCCAAAGGCTGGTATCCAGAACCAGAGGTGTTTTGGCTGGTGAGCGAGAGAAAGATAATTTCTGCTGAGCCTACAGCTCAGAGGTCCTGATGACCTTTATGTCCTCAGCAGCAGACTGTCTCTGGCAACAACATCACCTGTACAATCCAACAAAACAACCAGTACAGAGAAGCTAACTAACTAGCAAACTAGACAAAGCCTACTGTATGTAAGCTTATTAAGAATTGTCATATGTTATGTGCTTTATCATTTCAGATGATTTTTCTGTTGATTTAGATACATCTACCGTTGCTGTATTGATTGCTGGCATTATGTTTTTAACTTTTGTTGCTTTTCTTGTTTGGAAATGCAGAAAAAATAACATGGGTGAAACTCTAATGTATTTTAAGAACCTTTGACTGATGCTGTTGTCCTAGTCTCAATGTACTGATGGATACCAATAAATGGCAATATTTTGTGCATCACTGCTAGTCCACAGTTCAACAGCACCAATTGCAAATGGAATCAGACAATATTTTAAAAATAGTATGAAAAGAAAAAAAATGCTTGGACACTGCGAGCATAATGGACAGAAAAAATATTTCTTCACATCATTATGCGGGCTGCAAGTAGAGGTGACATGGGCCACGAGATTGAGATAGAGGCATTAGAGCCTCTTAATGGGTGTTTTGTTTGGGTTTCCACCGGCGTGGAATTACCAAAAATAGATAATAAATAAATATAGATAATAGATAGGGCATAGACTAGCATATGATACAGGAAAAGACCACCGTGTGATCCATTTATTTCAACAAAGTAAGTGAATACCACCCTTTTAAACAGTAACTGTAACGGAATACAGTTACTTATATTTTGTATTTTAAATACGTAGCTGTGGTACTCCGTTACTCCCCAATACTGAGTACTGAGGTCACTGGAATAAGAAAAATGAAAAACTGAAAATATTACAAACACAGCAGACAGCGGCTTTAGTGTACACTTTTCATTGTTTTCAGCCCGCAGTGTCACTTCAGGTCTTTGTATGTTATAAATTTGTTGTTTTCCATATGTGTGACAGACCAACAACAACACATGCCCATTATCTACAGGGTCTGCCAAAAGCTTTTGTGTCTGTGTGTGTGTAAAACATTTAATTTTATGTACAGTAAGTGTATTAATTAAAAAAAAAATTCTCAGTCATTATTTAAACTCTTTCAGGTTTATAAAATAAATTTAAATATTCCTCTAAATCCTTTAGTCTTGGCCTCATATTCAAACACTCATTCTAATGTCTTTTCACATACTACTAGTACAACTAATAATAAAAATACATGAAATATTTTGATGTTAGCTGCTGGTATTCTGGAGTTTAAGACAGATTTTAGACGATGGATCATCAGATTTCTATTAAATTTATTTTTAACTTTGTTGTTGTTGAGGGGGGGGCATTCAGCTAAAGGGCTGATGGAGAATCCACACCTCTGTATTCAGCACAAAACTTCAATCAAACTAAAAATAATAAATACATTTTTAAAAATCTAAATACCAGGTAAGCTACACTAAAACCTGAGAAATATTAGTGGGATCCTGGCACACACAGAGTCCAGGGTTTCACTTTCTATTAACGTTTTTTGCATGTTCAGAGCTGATCGCTCAGTTTGTCTCCATATGTCACTCCAGCTGTGTTTCGGTCAGCTCTCTGCACTCCTCCCCTGCAGTTGAGCCACAAACCACACCAACCAGAAACAAGTTTATTCTTGTTTTTGTTACTTTTTCTTTTTATGAAAGTTGCATTATCTAACTTCAAGTGGCAGTAAAGGATTACATGCATGACAAATTTTAGTAAAAATACTAATCATGAGCATTTCACAAGTTTTAAAACTTTTATTGGAAAATAAATCAAAATTTAGTTTTGAACGGAACATAACTAAAACACGTAAACCAGCAAAACGAACGATTTTGTCACAATGGTATCTGTTATACTTTGTACCAAAATACTATTCTGTATTGTTCAGAATACTCTAAGAACAAATTATAATACTGCTGACACAGGCTGTATTATTCAGCTCTTAAACAAAACAAGTTATAGCATATATGACTACTTCTACTAATACTAGTACTAATAATAATAAATCAGTATTTAAATGTATTACATATGGTGTCCAACCTTGAAATGAGCATATTCTTACTTTCCTTTAACTCAGTTGTACTGTTTATAATGCTTTATTAACCATACATATGATGATTATATATTAATGAAATCTTAAATCCTTAGTTGTTAATAGTTACCTCATATCCTACATCTTTCTTTTCTCGTGTATTAATCACATATTTTAACCATATCACATTAGTAGTAGTAATATCACTTTCTCACTTAGTTGTATGCATGTGCACTACAGTTGGGCCTTATGCTCTATCACGTGAGTTCTACAAACACAGTGGGGCCATTTTAAGTTCAGGTGATACGTTTAACAGATAGTGAGACTCCTTCTACTTATCAGGGATGTAAATCTTCAGGTGACAAGGTCATAATTCTCTCTGTGAGGAAGGAGGGGCTAAGGATGGGGTTGCAGGTATATCCCCTGTGAGCTGGGCCAACATATAAGAGATGTGGAATGTCTTTGTCTGTGTATAAAAGCCGGGCTATGATGATCCGAGTGTTTGTCTGGGATGCTCTCCCCACATTGTAATGTGTTTGTTAAATACACTTCAAAACACTCACTGGGTGTGTTGCAGGTTATTGTTAAAATTTCCACGACAGTAGACAATAGATTACTTGCAGATAACAACAGAGACAAAAGAAAGTCTGATACCAAAAGTAAAGTCAGATTCAAAGAGTGTTAAACTGTGATAAAATGACATCGAGTTAAACCAAAAATTTTACATGTCATATGTCATTATCCCACATTTAAAGGGATTTAAGTATGCTTAACTATTGAATATTAACATAAACAAACATAAAATACAGCTCTTTATTTTCCGCCACCTTGATAGCTACAGACACAAAATGTCAAAGTTGCGTTACTGTCAATACTGTTTCAGACCAAATTATAATTTCTTAATTTTGCATTAACTTTGTTTCAGTAGAAAGACACACGCCAAGCAAAGATAAGCAACATGTAATTACCCTTTTATAACACGTGAAAGCTTAGATTTACATAAAACTGACAGTGGATGATAGTGTGTATAGACACTACACAAACACTATAACAATTATTAGAAAGTTGCAATTTTAACAAAGCAAATGTTCTTAATCTTCTGCACAAGTGTGTTTTGTCAGGATACACTGTGTGACAGGCAGATTTTAAACCCAATATGCAGGACTGCAGAGACAAAGGGTAAACTCGAGAAGGCTGCTTTATTACTGGAACTCACACGAAAATATATAACAAAGCTGGGCTTGAGCCAAAAGTGCAAAAACAAAATCCCAGTACACAGCAATAGATAATAATAACACAAAATGTCATATGTGGAAGAACACAACAGGGAACTGAGGAAAACTGAGTGCTTAAATATACACACGAGGTAATCAGGGAGAGAGACACAGCTGGTGAAGCAGAGAGACTGGCAAAATAAGACGGGACATAACATAACATGCGAACACCTAATTTAGCTGTACACAGGAAACACGGAAGAGAGTGTGAAGATATAACAAGAGACAACACCAAGATTATCAGAATACTAAAAGAAAAAAACAATTCAATTCAATTTATTTATAAAGCGCAAGATCACAACAACAGTGGCCTCAAGGCACAAATAAACATTAACTAAAACTCAAGGAGTAGATCATAACCATAACCTTAGAACTCTAATTTTTGAGAACACTGGAAATAATTAAGAAAACCCTTAAGTGGGAATGAAGAGAAATGAACTCAAAGCACTCAGTCAATGACCCAGGAACCATGACAGGTTTGCCTCCTTTCTGCAGTTTACTGTTCAGGTGTTTGAAGTTTGCTTGTTTGTGGCCTGTAAGACAGAAAAGAAACCACTATAATATAACACTTAGCTTTTACAGGATATTGCCCTGATGTTCACGCTCGTTTTTTAATTTACTGTAGCCAGATGTGCTACTGTACATTTCTCTTTCATGCTCTCACTTTCTGTAGGGATGCTAGTCAGGTTAGTCAGGTTGCACTTTAATCAAAGGGTGGGGTCTGCAAACAGCCATTACTTTAAAAGGCAACATCAGAGCAGCTTGAAATTGACATTGAATCCTTGTGTGGTTTTATACTGTCAATATAAACTGCAGTTATAATAATAATGGATTGATATAGAACTTTTCAAGGCACCCAAAGTGCTTTACAATACCACTATTTATTCACTCTCACATTCACACACTGGTGGAGTCAAGCTATAGTTTTAGCCACAGCTGCCCTGGGGGCAGATTGACAGAAGCAAGGCTGCCATATTGTGCCACCGGCCCCTCTGGCCAACACCAGTAGGATAAAGTGTCTTGCCCAAGGACACAACAACCAGGACAGAGAGCCCGGGAATTGAACCGGCGACCTTCATGTTACAGATGCGCTGAGCCACTAACCTGAGCCACGGGGCAACCATGACTCAGTTAGTTAGTCTCTCAGTTAGTCTCTGGAAAGATGAATTTTCCTTTAAGAGCATTCCTAAGTCATTGAAAGTTATATATGGGCAATTTCAAAGGGCTTTTATTTTGGAAGACAAAATAAATCAGACTGACTTGATATTGACATGGTATACCTGTCAGGTTGTATACTTTCGATATGAACTACAATTATCCTGTGGAAACACGATTTTCCTTTTAAGAGCATTCTGAAGACACTGAAAGTAGTTCATATAGCGGCCATTTCAAAGGGCTTTTGTTTTGGAAGAGAAAATGTGACAGACATGACATGATGTCCCCGTGAGGTTGTATACTGTCGATATAAACTTACTTTGAAATCCAAACGAAGATATTGACAGGGCACTGTTAAAGTACAAGGGTGTGTCATTTGGATCTAACATTAGTGTGTGTCAACAAGATTAAATAATATTTGTTAGTATTGTAGCCTGGCTAAATTAACCAGCCCAGAACACAGATTATCTTTGGGGTTCATTTGTTATTTCCAGGACTTGCTTGGGGGCCGGAGTGATCCTTTGTCTGCGCGCTTTGCTGGTTGTTTATGATGATATTTGTACCTGTCCAGCTGACTTGCTCCACATGCCACAGAGAGCTGTATGGAATTCCTTTTTGGGGTACAATACGATCAAATATCACAACAACTATAACTTGTACAGGCCACAGTTCACTCGTGTGGTTCAAGTTACTAGGCCTGTGTATGTTTTTTTTTTTATTCTGTTTTAAGTGTGTGTGTGTGTGTGTGTGTGTGTGTGTGTGTGTGTGTGTGTGTGTGTGTGCGTGTGTGTGTGTGTGTGTCTTTGCATTAAATGTTGAAATATATATCAGTGTCCTTTTAGGTTTTTGTGAACCTTTATGTTTTTTGTTTTGTTTTTATTGCAGTGAACTGAGGACACAACGGTAGCTGTGGGACCTTCGGTGGTGGGTCGTTTTCCACACCTCCTGTGTTGTACAGCACAGGGTGTAGATTTTGATTTTATTCTCTTATGGTCCTCAGCTACTGGTAAGTCCAGTTCAATATATGGTGGCTTTATTTAATTTAGGACACTGGTACAGAATAGGCTGTGCCACAGTCAGTTTTTATTGTTTAATTCTTTTAATTTTTATTTTAACAAATGCAATTAAAGATATATTAGTATTGGAGGCCATCTTCCTCAGTCATGCATCTTTGAACCTGTGTAATCTTTTTATTTTATTTTTAACTTCTTTGATCACTTCATCACATTAAGTTAACGTGGAATAAACAAAAACTATATAACTTTGGTCAAATGATAATACCAGAGCAAATCACAGAAACCTAAGGGGACCATAAAATATGGTTTACAGTAATAAAATTGAATATATTTTTACATTAAAAATATTATTTAGTAAATTCTAAAATGTAGCTCACTGTAGGCAAAAAATAGTCTTACTGTTTGGATGGGTGAATAAATGACCGTCTCTGGAGAACTTGACTCTTCAACTGCTTGGGGAATCGGTGGCAGTGTGGAGCGTGATAATCCTGATTCTGCCATTGAAATTGAAAAGATATGTTTTCTTTTAGGAAACAAGGATTACATTTTTAATATAAGATCACTGTAAATATTTGTGCAATGTGCCTTAACTGTGCTGGCATAAGTTTATAAAAGGCAGGAAATAAAGAAAGAAATGCAATAAAATGTCCAAATGTTCATAACAAACAAACCCAGTTCTTGAGTTTGTTCTGTCTTGTTTATGATCACAGTGGTGTAAACAGGTGTTCTGAGATATCGTCTGAAGGGGAAGAATCATCTGTAGGCAAGAGAGGTTATTATGCATGTATGTATTAGAATATATATATTTAAACAATAAAGCTGTTCTTTGGTAGCCCTCACGCTTCTCTTTTTCTGGCTTTGTGCTGTGGTTTGACCTAAGACAGAGTTTTAAATTATCGAAGCATCACCAGTGTCTAAAACAAAAAAACACCACATACGACATACCGAGCAGACACAAAAATAATCCCTCGGTGCAGCATATGTCACATAAAAATACCACACTTCACTTTAAGCTTTCATTTTAATTTTGTTATATATAAACTTTCTATAAATTGTATCATTCAGTCTCTCAAACATGCGATACACTTTTAATCTATTTAAATTGATTAGACAAAAGTCATCCAGTCCCACTGTGACTGGGTTAACAAATTTGATTCATAAAAAGATAGAAAGCCATAAAATTGGTAACAAGCATGAAATAGAAGTAATACAACTGTGATAATTATTTCTCTCTCACCTCCTGGATGGTCTTCATCTGAGTTTGATGCTACTGATGATGTCTTTGAGGAAACTAATGAATAGAAAGAAAAACCCAGCATTAGAAAAAAATTCCCAAAAAATGGGAACAGAAGATTATTCTGAGAAATTATGTAAACTGAAAAAAAAACTGAATTACCTCTGTGTTTGCAAGTATTAAGAAATCCGACTACCAGCAGTGTCAATATTATTACTAAAAGAGGCAACACAATCCACAGCAGGAATAAGTCAGGAGTGGAATTGGAAGTCATCAGACAGGGGTCTCTCCTGAAGAATATGCTGCAATGGTACAACTTTATAAATAGCATTGTATTTTGTAAATTTTCTGACTTTAAATATAAAAAATTGTAACATCATTTTTATAACATAAACATTTTCATCAAGACCAAAAAGCAGAAATCTAGTTGTTAGAGTCACATTTCTCTCTCTATGAAGCTCAGACACAGAAATAAGTAAATATAGTTTAGCCTTACATCTGACATGAAGCCAGCTTTCTGGTGATGTTCCAACACCAGAAATGCTGCACTTGTATCGTCCTTCATCAGACCTGGAAACACTGTTAATTTCCATGTTGTCAGAAGGGCTCCGGTCTATGAGGCCATTGTCTTTGTAGAAATTTGCACTTTGGTTGATGTGGTTGTCTTGCTTATGCAGCGGAGAGTCACATTGTTTCCCTCAAAAACAGGGAAAACTGGACTCTGTAGGATCACAGAACCATCTGAAGATGAAGCAAAATGGATTTTTTTAAACTTTTTTAAAAAGGTAAATGACAAATAAATTCTGTACCATACAAGACAAAGTGGATAATAAATCTCACCTAATTTCAAAATAAAACTCTTTACTAATTTCACAAATATGATGAACTTACAGTTATGGTAATGTTGACACTGTTGCTTCTCTGACCCCCTTATCCTCACACCAGTACTCTGCACTGTCTGTTACATAAGTTTGAGTAATTGTGCATGAAGAGGAATTTCCTTTACTATTACATAATGGACTAAAAGATTCCAACTTGTCCTCAGAGGTTTTGATTCCTCTCAGTTCAGCAGAACCATCAGGGCTCTCACAAACAAAAGATAAAGACTTGAATTGAAAGTGTTGGAGTCTGTTAGGAGTCACACGAAGAGTAGCTGCACCTGAAAATTAGAAACATCACAAGATTAATAGTAACAGATTAATCAAAATTCTTATAAAATGTGTTAGTAAAAGATGATTAAACTTAAAAGGATTTTAATAAACATCATCAACAGACTTGTAAGATGTTTAAGTCAACCCCAACTTACTCACTCTCCAAAAAAGTAAAAAAAAGATTATTTATTTTATTAACGTCTCTAACGTACTCACCATTTTTTGGGGCAAGCTATTTTGAACATGTGTCCCAGCAGAATAACTTCAAGCATTACTAGATCAGCACAGGAAACTTTAAATATTTCATGTACAGACATATATACAGTAAATCTGAAAATATAAAAATAAACCTAACAACAATTACTCACATAGTCTGAAGCAGAGAGTTGTAATCACCATGTTGTCTTACTGCTCATGACTGAGTAAAAGACAAATACAACTGAAGAATATCATTGGGGGAGGGCAGGTTTCCTGTTCCTGTGCAGTTGATTTAGTCATAATTCTTCAACGTTATGAGTCTGACAGAATTCAGCTGTAAAGGAGGTCCACCATTCCTGGACCTGTTCATCTAGATCATCTGAAAAAAAAAAAAAATTGGGGGTGGTTATCACATTTACATTACAAGTGTAATTAGTTGTGTGAAGTGTGTATTCATTTTCTGCCTTGTTATAACCCCACTGATTTTCCTACAGTTTTGAGATCTTGTGTGATTTTTTTTTATATTGCATGTCCAGGCAACACATAAATGCTTTTGCTATTTTATTGTGGTCTAACCTGTCAAGGACAAAAGAGTAAAGATAATTCTGTATCAAGCCTTGTAATCATAGTAGTGCTGTCAGTGTTAATCTCGTTAAAAATGACACATTAATGAGCTAACAACGCTAACGGGTTGAGGACGTGCAGACCACACATGGGGTGATCCGCAGTAACCCGCTAACGGAGATTAGCTGCGTTAATGCAGTTATGACATTAACGTCATTTTAACAAGATTAATGCTGACAGCACTAAATCATAGCTTCTCTATTTTCTTTAAAGTACAGAGAGACTGCTCAATGGCGTGGTGCTTAGCACTGTTGCCTCAAAGCAAGAAGGTTCTGAGTTCAAACCACAACATGAGTTCTTTGTGGAGTTTGCATGGTCTCCATGTGTTTGCGTGGGTTTTCTCTGGGTAATCTGGTTTCCTTCCACAGTCCAAAGACATGCTGGGGTTAGGCTGATTATTGTTTTTAAATTGCCCACAGATGTGAATGGTGAATGGAGTCCATGTGGGTACACTGTGGGAAGACCCACAAACCATAGGTGTGGCCTCTGTAGCTGACAGTCTGACCTTAATTGCCTTGAAACTCTGGCTTTGTGTCAAATTATTATGTCTCTTACTTTTAACCATAGTTTGACGCACTCTTGTTATTGTTCTCCAAAAACCTTGTTTTACTCATGTCAGTTTTCCTTGAGCCCCAAGTTTTTCTTCCTCTTTCTTCCCATGCCACGTTGTCGTGTTCGTCTTTTTATCACGGCTGCAGCAGCAGTCATGTTATGTGTGGGAAAAGGACTCGAATGCAGGCACTTACTGAGATGTGAGGGAGATTTATTGTAAATAATGGAACACAAGGCGAGGATGGCAAAAACAGAACTAAAGATAAACTAAACTAAAGATAACCTGAACTGGGAAAAACTAAAACTAAACAGAAAACCTGAACATGAAGGGGTGGAGAGCAAAAGTAACATGAAGGAGGTGGTGAGCACACACAGGTGCACTCTATTTAGTCATTAGCACTCATCAGGCAATGTCTATGGGCAACTGACTGCACTCAGACCAAAGGGGGCTGAATAATTACACACACCCCACTTTTCAGTTATTTATTTGTAAAAAATGTTTGGTATCTCATGTATGATTTTCGTTCCACTTCTCACGTGTACACCACTTTGTGTTGGTCTTTCACGTGGAATTCCAATAAAATTGATTCATGTTTGTGGCTGTAATATGACAAAATGTGGAAAAGTTCAAGGGGGCCGAATACTTTTGCAAGCCTCTGTATCTCAATCCTACCACTAGTTGGGACTAACTCACTCTTCTTTAAAAGATGCTGTAATACCCTCTTTTGCACACAGGGTGTGGCACTCTATTGAATAGACACGTGGTTACTACTTCTCTTTTCTTCTGTGCTCCAGCACTCACTTCTGGTTTACCGGAGGTTGTTTGATTCTGTAGACAAAACAAAGACAAAAGACACAAAGACAAAGACAAGAACAATGACAAACAAAACATTTACCTACTTCGTTGCTTTCATAGAAAGCACAATATCCTATACAGCTTTAAGCATTTGTTGTACAACATATTTTCAGTATGTTGTCTTCAATCTTCTTAGATTAAGATATTTTAATTAACGTGAGTACTCATTAGTTTTACCTGCCTAAAACTTTTAGAACTGAAGAAGCTTGTCGAATGAGAGGTGAAATGTTTTGAAGTCCAGACGCTTTTCTTTACAAGCTCCTTAGACTGATGAATGCGTAGTTATTGTTTTGTTATACTCCTTTTTAGCAAGGAAATCTGAAAGTGCTCACTAAAAGTGAGTCTACTGTGATTGTTTTAGGTATTACAGAAAATAAAAACTTTCTAACAATTTATGAAAGCATCCTCCTGTCATTTCTCATGTAAGCAGTTGTTACCTGTTGTATTGGACAGTTTTTGGAGTAATTAGGAAACCACTTAACAATTGCATCAACAAAATTATTTAACAACTCCTTGCTGTGTTTCTTATTCAGTCTGCAGCATGTTAATTTTTGTGTGCAATATTGTTAATGTGAAATAAAATTATTTTAATAATTCCTTCATTGTCTTTTTTTGTATTTTTTTGATAATTTTGGCAATTACACACTTATTTAACTTTGCATAAATATTTATGCTTGAATTATGCTGAAGCAGAAAAGTGAACCAACGCTTGTCAGTGTAGTAACAGTGTATTTACAATCTGCTTTGTTCTCTCTGTGTTTATGTAGGCAGTTTTTCAGCTTCCCCGTCCACAGCCCAATGTTCCTTGCCTGCTAATTGCACCAAAAGTATATGTGGCACCATTTCCATAACTTGGTCAAAGGCTGAGCATAGAGTGTTGTCACAAGACTGCTCTACAGGGAAATCTCCTATGAAGTGAACCGCTGGAAGCGGCGGAGCCTCCTAAGAAGGCCCTGCTGTCTCCACCTCACCAGAGTCAGTGGTCTAGTCAACTCAAGTCACCAATGAGTACAGTGCAGACACTACATGTCATTATAAGTCATAAATGCATCCCCACACACAGCTCCAACAGGTTGTGAAACCCCAGACAATTTGTCCTCAGAATTAAGAAACGAGTCAGTGAGGAGCTAAATGTCGCACATTTCTGTCTGTCACTTACAAATGTCTAATAAAGCCTTGTGGCATCCCCTTCCCACATCAGGTAGAGCATCAATCTCAGTGCTGACAAGAAATAGGAACAAGCGACAAGTTGTGCCAACCCCGCAGTCCAATCCTCAGCTTGGTCCATCAGTTAATCAGCCCCCTCACGATGCACCACTGTCTGCTCCTGATGCATTGCTACCACCTCTGCTACCATTTGAGCCAGTGCGTCCACCGACTGCTCTACGCAGATCATCATGCTGAGCCCAGATGTCAACAGCACTGTGGCGGGAAATGACCAGATACGTGACAGTGTGGTAATAGTGTCTTTTATTTGCAGGATCCTTTCTTCTTTGAGTGCCTATGTGGGCAGCTTTTCAGCTCCCCCTCTGCAGCCCAGCATTCATCAGCTGCAGCTGCCTCCACTACTCTTCTCTTCTCCAAACCCCAGCAGCTACTGAAATAGGAAAGACATGGTTAGAGTAATGGTTATGGACTCTTAGATAGGGACCTAATTAACTCAACAAGTTATCAAATTTGACCAAACACTGATACACTCTCTTTCATTCTTAGTAGTGCCCTGACCAGCTTTTTTTAACAAATGCATCTATATTACCAAACGTGACGCTTTTTTGGTAGTTTTCTTTTCTTTTGCACTGGAACAATGTCCTTTAGATGGACAAGACCTAAGTGAATATGTTTTTTACATAATGCCCCATGCCACTTTTTTCAACCACGCACAGCATATCAGCACAAACATCTCGTACGGGCTTTTAAGTATGGTGATGATTTAGACTTGTTTTGAGCCACATGACCTGGGCACCTTGCAGTCATGAACTCCTTATACCAAAGTTTTCTAGAACTAAATGTACAGTCATCTGTTCAACAAATTAGCCAAATTAGCTGTCCCAGAACAACAATCACAGCCCTGACCCCCATCGTGAGCAAATGCTTCAGGAAGCTAGTCAGGGACTTCATCTGCTCAGCACTACCCGACTCACTGGACCCTCTACAATTTGCAAACCACCACGGCAGGTCCACTGATGATGCCATAGCCCTGACACTACATACTGCTCTCTCGCACCTGGAGAAGAGAGACACATATGTGAGAATGCTGTTTGTAGACTACAGCTCAGCATTCAACACCATCGTTCCCTTGAAGCTGGACAGGAAACTGCAGGATCTAGGACTGAGCAGCTCTCTCTGCAGCTGGATCCTTGACTTAACTTCCTGTCTGACAGACGCCAAGTGGTCAGATGGACAAGACCTAAGAGACCACTTGGCGTCTGTCTGACAGACGCCAAGTGGTCAGACAGGGCAGCATCACCTCATCCCCCGTCACACTGAACACTGGTGCTCCACAGGGGTGTGTACTGAGCCCTCTCCTGTACTCACTCTACACCTACGACTGCACGGCCACCAACAACTCCGACATCATTGTGAAGTTTGCGGACGACATTACAGTGGTGGGTCTTATCACCAAAAGTGATGAGACGGCTTACAGGGAGGAGGTCAGCGCCCTGACCCACTGGTGTCAAGACAACCATCTCACCCTCAACGTCGCAAAGACAAAGGAGTTGATAGTGGACTTCCGGAGGTGCAGAGAAGTACACACCCCCATCACCATCAACGGCGCTGCTGTGGAGAGAGTGAGCAGCTTCCGCTTCCTTGGTGTACATCTGGCTGAGGATGTTACGTGGTCAGTACACACAAACAAAACAGTGAAGAAGGCGCAGCAGCGCCTCTACTTTCTCAGGAGACTGAAAAGATTCGGCATGAGCCCCGCATCCTCAAGACCTTCTGTCACTGTGCCATTGAGAGCATCCTCACTGGATGCATCACCACCTGGTATGGCAACAGCACCACTTACAACCACAAAGTTCTCCAGCGAGTAGTGCGGTGCTCTGAACGGATAATTGGAGGTGAGCTTCCCTCCCTCCAAGACATCTACAGGAAGCGCTGCCTGAGGAAAGCGGGGAGGATCATCAAGGACTCCAGTCACCCCAGCCATAAACTGTTCAGACTGCTTCTATCAGGAAGGAGTTTCTGCAGTATCCGGTCCCGTACCAGCAGACGGAGAGACAGATCCTTCCACCAGGCCATCAGACTGCTGAACACGTCATAGACACCTCAGCTTCACTTACCAGAGCTTCAACATTATGCACTCCACACTGTATATAAATGCCACTTGTTTTGCACATTTCCAACTGCGGACCTCTGTATATTTTATTTTATTGTTTATTCTATTTAATTTAAAAAAAAAAATATGTATATATATATATATATATATATATATATATATATATATAAATACACACACACACACACGTAGATATACATATTTAGTATACACATTCAGTAATGTGCATACACTCTTATATTGTACATATATTTATTCATATAATTCTCAGATTTACCCATTCTTATATTTTGCTTGTTCTTATGTTATTGTATTTTCACACACCTCTGTTGCTTGTGAAGCTCGCACACAAGAATTGTACTGTAACAGTGTACATGTGATGTGACAATAAAAGTGATTTGATTTGATTTGAAAATTCAGTAATGCAACAGGACATTTGACCGAAGCACACCTGCAAATCTACACCAGAATGACTAAAAAAGAAGAGGGTTAAGGTTTTGCAATGGTCCACTCAAAGTCCAAACCTCATCCTGATTGAAATGCATAGACGGGACATTGCATTTGTGCATAAATTCCCACAAACTTCAATAAACTGAGGCAATGTAAAAGAGAAGAGTTAGCCATTCATTTACGAATTAATATTGTCTGTATGGACAGCAATTAAAAAAAAAAAGTTTGATTAATCTGTTATCGGGCATCCTCTCCAGGCCTGAGCAGGGTGAACTGTTCCCTGGATCTTTCACTACTAGGGGTTCTTGAATCGCTCTTTGTCTGGCTTTGCTTTGCATTGTCCCCGACTGATGGCAGTCATATAGTATGATGTGATTCCATATTAGATTCTTGATAGATGTGGGTTTCAGTCTGGTTCTATGTGCCCCTTTTTAACTTTGAGCACACGCCCCTTCAATAATTTCTTCATGGTCCCCAATATCCTCTTTAGGCTGGTTATCAGTGTAACATATGTAAACGGTATTACAGGAATCAGGCAGAGATCATTTACAGAACACTATTATAAAACCAATAATTTTCTTTGTAATTTCACAAACTTTAGCCGCGCCTCATGTGCATATGATCACCTCTTAATGAAGAGCCTTCTACAGACAAGAAACAACCCATCTCTGCCTGTTTGTGAAACCTTAGTGAATGCCATTGATGTGATGATGATTTAAATTTTACATTATTGTTTTTAAAAATCCTATTTTTAAATTTCGGTACCACAAAGTATGTAACTATAACTGGCATTAATGCATCTGCTTTGTGACATTATGTTGAATTTATCCCTGTGCAACTAAAAAATATGCAGAGAAATGGGAGAATTTTGCAGAATTTGAGAGTTTCTGTTGCTGAATATGTCAGCAGAATTTCTACAATAAGGAAAGCATGGTGTTGTTATTATTCACAGGAATTTAAAAACACGGCAATAAGAAAAGCTAAGGAAAACATGTTGTTTGGACAATTCAGTGTTTTGATCACTGGTGAGACTATTACAGTTAATAAAGCAGAGACAAATGAGATGGTGATGGAAAAAAGAGCAAGGAGTGAAACCATACATGAGATTAAGCATTATTTGGGAGTGTGAGCATGAACAGGTCCTATGGTGCCCCCTTCTGACCAGTAAACATTGTCATGTTTTAAGGTTATATAAGGCCAGAGTTTAATAAAGCAGTTCACTGGTGCATGGCTGCAGAATTTTATAACTGTGGTGATCAGCTGCCTGGCAGGAGGATCAAGGTACAGCCTATTATTTATATGTAACCCATTATAGAAGGAGCTAAGAACAGAAGAAAGAGAAAAAAAATAACTCAAACACATGCACGTATAATATACTTGAAAATGTTGTTAAACTGTTAAGTGACATGACATTTACAGTGAGATTGATCTTTATTATTAAGTTAAACATTGATGAGTAATGTTTCCTTATTCAGCATTAAAGTAATGTTTGTGATACTCAACTTATCCGGTTCAGAAAACAGTGCATACACCTGAAGTGTGTACATGAAGACATTTTACACCAGAATACAAAAAAGGACCGCTTTGTATAGCTCTAAAAAAGATTTAGATTTTCATAGTCTGACAGGTAGATAAGATGAATCGAGCAGGTGATTTAAGGACTTGGCAAACACTGACAGGAATTACACATTGTGTGTATTTACACTTTGATGTACTTTGATGAAATGCAAATGCTGCCCAAAACACAAGCTCCTTGTTGAACGTAATAACAAACTACTGAAACCATTTTGAGCTCCTCCTCTTTTTTACACATGGTCTGTACTGATCTGGTGCAGTATGCAACAAAGGACAACCGTCCCTGTGTTTTTCATGCTCAGTGTTTATCTGATAAATAGACCGATGAATGTTAGAAAGTGATCCGACCGGAGTGTCTGGTTTGCAGTGACTCGTTCATACTTGTTTAAATTCCTGTTTCCTGCTCGGCTCCAGCCTCTCGTTTCACTTTGAGAGCAATAGTTTGGATCACTGTGTCGGAGTCTGGGGTTTTTATCTGTGGTAAGTCTTTTTGTTTATTGTGTTTCTTTATTGTTTGTTTTGGTTTTGAGTCAGAGAAGAAACAAACAAGAACCTTATAACAAAACCCTAAAACTGTAGTAAAAAACAAAGCGATTTTTTCTGCATGTTACTGAATAAAGTCAGGCTGTTTTTTCTCCATCAAAATGTGAGCGGTGAGCACATACAAGATAACAAATGTTGTTAAAACCTCCCACAAAGCTCCAAATGTAGCAGCAAAGTGTAAGAAGAACAGTATTTATGTCTATAAAGAACTGTTCTTGGAGTCGTGCAGAGGCCTGCACTTAAAGCAGGACTTTGTGTCATCGAGGTGACTTATAGGAACTCTGCTTTCAGTTTTAGTTATGTGCTTAAGTTACACTGATATGGAGCAGGCTCATTTCAAAATAAAAGGTCATAGTCTAAGCTGATCTGTGTTCCTGGTGAGTGTTTGATGGGTCACCTCCAGCCTTGGCTGAGCCTTTGTGCTTTTCTTTAATGTATTTGCCAAATAGAGATAAAACACTGCTGCTGATTGTTCTGCTGGTTATAGAGTGGGTGGAGTCAACTCACATGAATTGTTTCGGTTTCTCTTGTGAAAATGACTGCTTGATACAAACTCAGAAGCCCAGCTGTCTGAAATGACTGAAGATGAAGCATGTTTGTAGTTTGTAGAATTTACGTATATGAATATCCCTGCAAGGGACATGGGAGGAAAAAAAATTAAGACGGACTTTTGCGAGATCTCGCAAAACAAACTCGGGATCTCGCAAAAGTTTTAGCCGCATTCTTTGGAGGCCGCCAGCTTGAAGCCGACCGGGAGGTCAAGGCACGATGTGCCGGGAAAGCAGTGTTCCTCCTGGCTGTAGTAGCTTTCGACCTCCCGTTAGCTTCGAGATGGTGGGTGTCAGATCTCCGAAAATGTCAGAGCACTTTTGCAAATATGCGATGTCTTGTAAACCGAGCAGATATCTGACATTTACACAACTAGATTCACACCTCAAAATATCTTAAAAGTTTATTTTGTGACCCAGAAAGAGTAATATTACAACTAAGTAGCCATTGTTGGAATTCAACTTTTGCGAGATCTCGCAAAAGTTCATCGTAATTTTTTTTCTCCCATGTCCCTTGCGGGGCTCCGAAGACGAAGTTCTTTTACTGTTACACGCTGGACTAAAATGTTCTAACTTCTCTCGCTCTCACAATCAAAAGATAACGACTCATATTGAAAGTGTTGGAGTCTGTTAGGACCAGTGTTGGGACTAACGCGTTATTAAGTAACGCGTTACAGTAACTACGTTATTATTGTGGTAACGAGCACGGTAACTAGTTATTATGCCGAAATCAGGAACGCGTTAGTCGTTACTGGGATTTAGATAGGCTCGTTACTCGTTACTTCGTGTGGTGGCTATCGCGGAGCTTCCACAGATTCACTAACATTAGCAAGTGGTGGAGGCCAGCAGGTGGATGAAGGAAAAGGGACGCAGAAGGAAAAGAGACCCGAGGCGGCCGCCGGTCCAAGTGTGAACTGAACTTCAGGTAAGAAGTTATGACCTGCAGTCTCTCTGGGTCAGATATAAACCAAGTTTAGGTGGAGTTTATTTTCGTTATTCTGACTTTTTCCGTACTGCGTGCTAGCTAGCATGACGGAGTTTCTATACAGCTGGGTGGGTGCTATGAAGTTAATGATGTTGAACTTTATTTTGTTCCTAAGTTATTAGAGTTGCCAGCCGTCCCGTCTGGTATTCAGAGAAAATATTACGCGTTTCTTATTGAGGTGAAAAGGAACAGTTTGTCCCGTAATTCAGCTACAATGAAAAAGGCACAAAGCTGGAGTTATTCTGTGTCTTTGCTGCACAGCTGCCTCTTCTTCTCTCATCCTCCCCCCTCCCTCTCCCGTTTCTACTTCAATCATGAAACTGATCAATGATCAGCTGATAGGTTTTCTCTCTTGTTTGTTTATCGCCCACTTTGCGCCGAAAGAGGAAACCAGCGGATGTCGCGCTAAACAACAGCAGCACGTTTAAGCTTGATCAGCTGTTGTTAGAATTTATTTAATATTAATTTCTAGTATCGGCTGATGTTTGCTGGAGCCACAGCTGTAAAAAAGCTGCTGGTCATGATATCAGTTTGGTTATCTGGTGAGAGGGAAACATGAAGATGAAACCAGGAGATGTCCTTACTGAATCATCAGAGCTGAACAGGTGATGGAGAAACAGGTTTACCTTTTAGGTGACATGAATGAGTTGAAGGGAAGTTATGAACTGTTTCTGAGAGACAAATAACACCAGGATCCTTTTCTAAGTAGCTGACAGCTGGTAACTGTGCAGGGGCGGATCTAGGAAAGTGTTGCCAGGGGGGCAGGTAATCTCTCTACAGGGAAAGGTGGGCACAAAGAAATACTTTTCTTTCTTATTCTCATTTAAAATGTCTTGCTTTTAAAAAATAATTATCTGAATCTTACAACAAACGATTGATAGATTGATGCATATATACCATCAAAACAGTGTACATCACTGTCACAACAGTGTTTATTTTCATTCAAAGGCTTTATGATTTTTCCTATAATGATGGGCCGGTCTCTAGTCAAAATACCCGGGATGATTTTTTGTCCCAGTCCAGCCCTGTATGCAGCTCATCTGCAGTCTGGTGTTACCTACATCTTCCTATTCAGAAGGCAGAATTTCCGAGTTCTGAGTACAATCAAAGCACCACGACTGCAGTTTTTGTGTTGGATGTAAAAGGCGCACATGACGCTGTGACGTAGGCTAGAATCATGGCAGCAGTCAATGACGGTCCAGGCGTGGGATTTCTCTCGTGGAAATATGCACATTATCTTTTCCTTTCTATTGGTAGGTGGCACAGTGCACTTGTGGCAAGTAAGCAAGCTAGAAGACTGGCAAAGTTATGGAAGCAACACATTAACAAGAGAATTCTGAGTAAAACCAAAGTTACTTTCTCTAGTAACTAGTTACTTTGAAAGTAACGAGTAACTTGAAGTAACTGAGTTACTTTTGAGAGAAGTAACTAGTAATGTAACTAAGTTACTATTTTAAAGTAACTTACCCAACACTGGTTAGGAGTCACATGAAGAGTAGCTGCAGCTGAAAATTAGAAACATCACAAGATGTTAACAGATTAATCAAAATTCTGATTAAATTGTTTTTCTAACTTTTCTAAGTTTTCATCCATTTGTCAGGTAAAGCTATTTTGAACATGTGTCCCCAGCAGAATAACTAAAAGCATGACTAAATTAGCACAGGAAAGCTATAAATTATTTAATGTATAAACATATATACAGTAAATCTTAAAATATAAAGAGAAGCCTAAGAACAATTACTCACATAGTTTGAAACAGGGAGCTGGACCTGTTCCTCTAGTTCACTCAAAAAGATGTACATTTACAAGAGTCTAACTAGTTGCCTGCACATGTGATATCACAGACTCACATGAGATCTGAAAACCACAGGAAAATCAGTGGGGTTATAATTGGAAGAGAAGAATACACACTCCACATATATGCTGTTGTTATTTATTGTAGTTTAATAATAATGGATTGGATTTATATAGCGCTTTACAACACCACTATTCATTCACTCTCGCATTCACACACTGGTGGAGGCAGCTACAGTTGTAGCCACAGCTGCCCTGGGGCAGATTGACAGAAGCGAGGCTGCCATATCGCGCCATCGGCCCCTCTGGCCTAGGGCTGGGCGATATGACCCAAAATTCTCGATATTTTTTAGATGGATGGCGATATAAGATATATATCTCGATTTTTTTTTTTTTTAAGCCATAAGTTAAGAACAAAAAGAGAGTTCTTAGTCACACTGTGTCCCAGATGTCACACGGGCACTTTTATTTACATACAGAGTAGATGTACATGAAGAAATTACTCAAAAATAAATTATCAGCATTTATTAAATAATCATGGTCCATAAATAAAAGAAAATGTTGTTTTTGTGCATAACAAAAAGCTCACAATTGTGCAGTCAAAATGTAAACTAATAGACGCTGAGCATAATAACAAAGAGACAGATTTCACAGCTGCACCACGTCTCTGAACAGGTGCCATTTGTGGTCCTTATACACACACAGTACAGTAATATTACGTTGAAGCACAGTACGTATCACTCCGCGAGGCTCCTCCTCGTTAGCCGTAATCCTCCGACATCAAGCGGTGCAGCTCCGTAGCTTAGCAAAGTCATATTAAAACATTTTTTGACAGATTGCTGAGCGCTGTGTACCACATAAAATAGGTTCGCGGTCAGTAAGCACAACAAGAATTCATACATAAGGCGCACTGTCGAGTTTGAGAAAATGAAAGGATTTTAGGCCGTGCAGTCCCTTCGGGCTGCATGTCGTTAGCGTGGTTAGCTCGCTAACACGTTGACGCCGTCCAGCCCCACGCACGGGGGGATCCGCGGTAACTCGCTAACGGAGATTTTCCGCTTTCATCTTGTCATTGCCTGCAGGTGAAGCTATGGGGGAGGGGGAGTTGTGTTCAGTGAAGGAGAGGCGAGGCCGAGTAACGTTGCGTAGAGACAAAAGTGGACGAAAGAGAGGCAAACCTGCGGCTCCACAAGTATAATTGTAACGTAACATAGACTATATCGATATAAACGATATTGTCACATCTTATATCTTGTATGAAAATATATCGAAATTTTTAAAAAACTCGATAAATCGCCCAGCCCTACTCTGGCAATGAACAGTGGTGCTCCACAGGGGTGTGTACTGAGCCCTCTCCTGTACTCACTCTACACCTACGACTGCACAGCCACCAACAACTCCGACATCATTGTGGAGTTTGCGGACGACACTACAGTGGTGGGTCTTATCACCAATGGTGATGAGACGGCTTACAGGGAGGAGGTCAGCGCCCTGACCCACTGGTGTCAAGACAACCATCTCACCCTCAACGTCGCAAAGACAAAAGAGTTGATAGTGGACTTCCGGAGGTGCAGAGAAGTACACACCCCCATCACCATCGACGGCGCTGCTGTGGAGAGAGTGAGCAGCTTCCGGTTCCTTGGTGTACATCTGGCTGAGGATCTTACGTGGTCAGTACACACAAACAAAACAGTGAAGAAGGCGCAGCAGCGCCTCTACTTTCTCAGGAGACTGAAAAGATTCGGCATGAGCCCCCGCATCCTCAGGACCTTCTATCACTGTGCCATTGAGAGCATCCTCACTGGATGCATCACCACCTGATATGGCAACAGCACCGCTTACAACCACAAAGCTCTCCAGAGAGTAGTGCGGTGCTCTGAACGGATAATTGGAGGTGAGCTTCCCTCCCTTCAAGACATCTACAGGTAGCAGTATCTGAGGAAAGCGGGGAGGATCATCAAGGACTCCAGTCACCCCAGCCATAAACTGTTCAGACTGCTTCCATCAGGAAGGAGGTTCTGCAGCATCCGGTCCCGTACCAGCAGACGGAGAGAAAGCTTCTTCCATCAGGCCATCAGACTGCTGAACACTACATAGACACCTCAGCTTCACTTACCAGAGCTTCAACATTATGCACTCCACACTGTATATAAATGCCACTTGTTTTGCACATTTCCAACTGCGGACCTCTGTATATTTTATTTTATTGTTTATTCTATTTAATTTAAAAAAAATATGTATATATATAAATACACACACACACACGTAGATATACATATTTAGTATACACATTCAGTAATGTGCATACACTCTTATATTGTACATATATTTATTCATATAATTCTCAGATTTACCGATTCTTATATTTTGCTTGTTCTTATGTTATTGTATTTTCACACACCTCTGTTGCTTGTGAAGCTCGCACACAAGAATTGTACTGTAACAGTGTACATGTGATGTGACAATAAAAGTGATTTGATTTGATTTGAAAATTCAGTAATCAACAGGACATTTGACCGAAGCACACCTGCAAATCTACACCAGAATGACTAAAAAAGAAGAGGGTTAAGGTTTTGCAATGGTCCACTCAAAGTCCAAACCTCATCCTGATTGAAATGCATAGACGGGACATTGCATTTGTGCATAAATTCCCACAAACTTCAATAAACTGAGGCAATGTAAAAGAGAAGAGTTAGCCATTCATTTACGAATTAATATTGTCTGTATGGACAGCAATTAAAAAAAAAAAGTTTGATTAATCTGTTATCGGGCATCCTCTCCAGGCCTGAGCAGGGTGAACTGTTCCCTGGATCTTTCACTCCTAGGGGTTCTTGAATCGCTCTTTGTCTGGCTTTGCTTTGCATTGTCCCCGACTGATGGCAGTCATATAGTATGATGTGATTCCATATTAGATTCTTGATAGATGTGGGTTTCAGTCTGGTTCTATGTGCCCCTTTTTAACTTTGAGCACACGCCCCTTCAATAATTTCTTCATGGTCCCCAATATCCTCTTTAGGCTGGTTATCAGTGTAACATATGTAAACGGTATTACAGGAATCAGGCAGAGATCATTTACAGAACACTATTATAAAACCAATAATTTTCTTTGTAATTTCACAAACTTTAGCCGCGCCTCATGTGCATATGATCACCTCTTAATGAAGAGCCTTCTACAGACAAGAAACAACCCATCTCTGCCTGTTTGTGAAACCTTAGTGAATGCCATTGATGTGATGATGATTTAAATTTTACATTATTGTTTTTAAAAATCCTATTTTTAAATTTCGGTACCACAAAGTATGTAACTATAACTGGCATTAATGCATCTGCTTTGTGACATTATGTTGAATTTATCCCTGTGCAACTAAAAAATATGCAGAGAAATGGGAGAATTTTGCAGAATTTGAGAGTTTCTGTTGCTGAATATGTCAGCAGAATTTCTACAATAAGGAAAGCATGGTGTTGTTATTATTCACAGGAATTTAAAAACACGGCAATAAGAAAAGCTAAGGAAAACATGTTGTTTGGACAATTCAGTGTTTTGATCACTGGTGAGACTATTACAGTTAATAAAGCAGAGACAAATGAGATGGTGATGGAAAAAAGAGCAAGGAGTGAAACCATACATGAGATTAA
>NC_140543.1:40048298-40091994 GCF_057382185.1 Mchenga conophoros | reverse complement strand
CAAACAGAGGTGATCCAGTAATGCTGCACTAATGAATTAGACTAACTATTCACTTTAGCTAAAGTTATTAAGTTAGCTAAAGAGTTGGGACATAAATAAAGCTAAAACACAAAGGTTTGGACACTGTTTTGCGTGTTTCCCTACTGTAGGGGTCTCTGCAAGCATACAGAGGGGGTACTCTCAACCCGTTCTCACTCCCGACGCGTAAAATAATGACGATTTGTCACGTCCCTTAACTTCTCATGCTGATGCCTAAGGTACCCTTCCACGTTTTTATGTGACGCTGTGGGTTGTCAATTCATTCCAATATGAACCCGCTCGCGGTGATCAGAGACGCTTCGAGCAGAGGCTCCAGCCATCCATTTACTCCAATAATAACCCCGTCACGGCGAAACATGACGCCGTGAAGCACAATTTAACTGGAGAACCGGGGACCCTCTCCGCGAACGGGTTTTTCTCCCTAATTTAATGCTTTCTTTTAATGACATCGTTAACATTTCTCAACAAAAACACGTGAAAGTATCACTGATAATTCAACAATAAAATCGCTTCATGTTGTGGCCATCACACAGTGTTTTCCAAACTGATTCACGATCTGAAAGTGCGCAGATTTAACGTACATAATCCTTTGTTAGGTTTATTATTTTCATTTCACACGTAAAACACATTTATAGATTCATTCACCACTCCTGTTAGTTTTGGATGCGCTCGGCTCCAACCAATCAGACCAATTTACGCAGACGCACTAATCCCGTAACTGCACACTACCCATAATCCTCAACCGCCGTCGCTATGGAAATGAAGATAACAACAGCTTGGTGCTACCCGTTATTCCTTTATTTACTCTAAAATAATAACCAGCGATAATACGAAATTAAACTGGCCCAGTGTTTAATTATGTAATTAAAAATTGCAAATTTTAGTATTTTATTTTTTACAAATTGCAATATTTATCTACAACGCGCCTTTAGCGACACGTCAACAGATCTTAAGCAAGGCGATTGGATGGTTTTTACTGCAATGCATCTTGGGAGTCGTAGTAAATGTATCTTTCAACTCACGGTCCTGCAGCGAAGTTTTCGACTGGACACGAGGCAGATCCTAGCTAAGTAAGTTGTGATAAACTGTGGGTAATTTGCATGTTCACTGAAATATTAATTTCAGTGATATTAAACTGATATTAAACTTGAAATGTTTTCACAGAGCAGTCTGTGTACCAAGAGAACTACTTCTGCAAAAGTTTATTTAATTTTTTTTGGTGATGTATTCTCATGTGTAAGACACTTGCTTGGCCACCCAGCTAATGTTAGTACTGCTCTATTTTAGCAATGTGTCTTTTCTGAAATCAATTCAGGTTTTTTTAACCCAATTCACGTAATTAACTCAATATTAACGACTTTAATCTCGTAATTGATTTTTTTTCTAAATATGGTGTAATACTGCCTCGTAATATAAGTTATTTCTTTGGTCATAAATTATTTTTGTAATCGTTTCACCAAAACAGACCTGAAATAATCCCTACATGTTCCATTTTCATTTGCAGAAATGACAAAGCCAAAAACCAAACCATGCCCTTCCTGTCAGGCCCCAAACACCTGCAACAGGAAGACATGCAGTGGATGCCTGGGCAGCCTGAACCTAAAGGAGGGATTGAAAAAAAAAAACAAGAACAGTCTAAAAACAGTAACTGGGCTGCCTCTGTTAAAAAAAACAGAAATGCGAGCAGGGTGGTTAATTCAGCCCAGTTGTCAGTAAGTTTAAAAGTTCTGATCTAATAAGTGGTTGGTCTGGTAGACAATTCTTTATTAATCACAGTTGTCAATGTTTTCTTGTATATCATGAAGTAAGAAACTAACAAGACATGTATATACACATAAAATATTAATTTATAAAAGAGCATAAATAAAAAAGTTATTCACATCAGAATAACATCATCACACTAAAGACATCCAACTAGAAAAAACTTGTTAAAAACTATTTTTATTTAAGCTACTTCTGATTTTTAATTTAATCGACTATTAACTGAGAGACAAAACATTTCAAGATGGATTATATCATACATTTACAGGTTTGGTCACCATAAATACTTTTTAACTATCTACAACAATAAAACAACAAAGATGTGAAACTTAAAGGTTTGTTATACATCAATTTGCTTACATGAAAGACTGGCTGCATGTTTTTCTTTGTTGTTCTTGCAGGTTTCAAAGCTACATGCCCTGGGCTACCAACCAATTCTGTTTCTTGGACAGTTTGACCGTAAGGGCCGTATAGTAGGGGACGTGATCACTCAGATCGAACCAGCGGAAGGTGCTGCACGTGACATCCTCATGAAGATGAGGAAGCTTTATGAACACCTTCTGAGAAGTAAGATATGCTTTGTCCATTATCTGTAACCAGGTCTCCTTATCAGGTAGCCTATCCTAGCTGTCTTTGGGTGATACTCATGGTACACCCTAGATAAGAAGGCAGATCACCACGGGGTACATAGAGACAAACAAGATGGTGAGGATGAGGATAGTTAACAGTCACCAGCTAGTCAATCTCACCTGGCTGCTGCAGGTGAGATTGACTCACCTTCACCTGCCTCCTCACCTAGCTAGCATCAACTAGCTAGCCGGTCGTCACGGCAAAGCTACAAGAGCGTCTCTCAGCATGGGCCCGAAAAAAGTTCTGTCAGCCGAGGAAGGAGACGATATTAAGAAGTCGCTGGAGTTTATGACAGAGGAGATTTCTACTGTCAAACTGCAGCAGAAAGCCATCCTGGACCTGGTCGAGGAAGTTAAGGCTCTCCGCATCCAGAACGCCGAGAAGGATCGGCGGCTGGCGTACCTGGAGAACAGAGTGGCGGATTTGGAGCAGTACACCCGGATGAACGATGTTATCATCACGGGGCTTCGCATCAAACCCCGGTCATACGCCCGGGCGGTCGTCACTGACAATGTAGGAGGGCCAGGAGAGGAAGATGTCAACTCCACGGAGCATCAAGTGGTTACCTTTCTACGGTCCAAAGGTGTGGAAGTGGATTATAACAACATTGAGGCTTGCCACCCTCTACCCCGAAAAAATGACAGTGACAAACCAGCCATCATTGTGAGATTTGCAAACAGAAAACAGAAAACAGCACTGTTAAAACAAGGAAAGAAACTGAAAGGATCCGATGTCTTCATGAACGAACATCTGATAAAAAGAAATGCGGACATTGCCAGGAAAGCACGTTACTTGAAGAAACAGGGAAAAATTCAAAATACATGGACCACCAACTGCAAAGTATTTATTAAACTCAATGGAACACCGGAACAAGCCAAAGTGTTGGTCATCAGAAATATGGAAGAGCTGGACAAATACTGAGGTCAACTTACTCTGGAGGTATGAATACACATGTGACGTGACACACAACACAACACATGGCACAGTCCAAAAGAACTTCATCTGCATCCGGCAACAATATCAACATGACTCATTGGAATTCTCTTTATGATAATCTGGAACTGAGAACATTTCGATTCACAGACCATAATGTTCTAGACTTAGAAAAGGATATAGACCCGGAAAATAATTTCTTCTACAACATCAGCTGTAACTGCTGCTACTTCACTGATGAACAGTTTAAGCACACCATCAACACGGAAAATAAATTATCAATAATCCATTTTAATAGCAGAAGTCTGTATGCCAACTTCAACAATATAAAGGAATATCTAAATGAGTTGACAAATCCATTTGGAATTATTGCCATTTCTGAAACATGGATCAATGCGGAGAAAGGAATGGACTTTGGACTGGAGGGATATGAAGTAAATTTTGTAAATAGAAGGAACAAGAGTGGAGGGGGAGTAGCTGTGTATGTGGATAAAAACCTAAACTACAAGGTGGTAGAAAGTATGACAACTGTAATTGATAATTTACTAGAATGTATAACAATTGAAATTTATAAGTAAAAAGAAAAAAATTTAATAATTAGCTGTATATATAGAACACCTGGCTCTAGTATTCAAGTATTTAATGACTTCATAGAGGAAATATTCTCTAAAACAAATCAAAAAGTTATGTTTATCTGTGGTGATTTTAATATTGACCTGTTGAATCCAAAAAAGCATAAAATGGCCGACGAATTCCTAAACACTATGTACAGTTTGAGTTTACATCCTAAAATAACCAGGCCTAGCAGAATTACACCACATTGTGCCACCTTACTTGACAATATTTTCACTAACAATATGGAAAACAACATTGTGAGCGGAATATTAATTAATGACATCAGTGATCACCTACCAGTTTTTGCAGTTTATGACACTAATTATAAGAAAAATCAGCATGAAGAACAACTGAGATACAGACGTGTAAGGACAGAAGAAACTATGATTGCATTTAAGAACGATCTATTAAATCAGGACTGGGACAATGTGTACAAAGAAGCTGATATTGATATTGCATATGGCATATTTTTAAGAATATTCATGGAGTTGTACGATAAAAACTGTCCAACAATAAAATACAACAGAAAGCACAAATATTCAGATAGACCATGGATCACTAAGGGTTTACAAAATGCATGTAAAAAGAAAAATACACTCTATAGGGAATACCTAAAACAAAGAACAAAAGATGCTGAAAATAAATATAAAAAATAAAAAAATAAGTTGACCAATATTATACGTGTATGTAGAAAGGAGTATTATAGTAAAATATTGAACAACAATAAACATAATATGAAAGGAATATGGGATGTTTTAAACGGTATCATTAAAAATAATTCTGGACAACAAAGTTATACACAATACTTTATCGATAATGGCAATATTATGGAAAACACTGCTGATAAGGTCAACAGCTTTAATCATTATTTTGTAAATATTGGACCAAAACTGGCAGAACAAATTCCTGAGTCACTGCCATCAGTAGACTGTAGTGAAAACCTGATTGATAGGAACCCTAACTCAATGTTCCTCACATCAGTGGAGGAAAAAGAAATAATTGACATTGTACACATGTGTAAATATAAAACATCTACTGATTGTAATGATATTGACATGAAAATCGTCAAGAAGGTCATTGAAGGAATTGTAGGACCTCTAACATATATTTGCAACTTATCATTTCAGATGGGAAAAGTGCCAAACAAAATGAAATAGCTAAAGTTGTGCCGCTGTATAAAACCGGGGATAGACGCCACTTCACAAATTACAGGCCTGTTTCTTTACTACCACAATTCTCCAAAATCCTAGAAAACCTGTTTAATAAACGATTAGACAAATTCTTAGATAAATATAAATTACTCTCTGACAGTCAATATGGATTCAGATCAAAAAGATCAACATCTCTGGCATTATCGAATCAATTGAGGAGATTACGAATGCTATAGATCAGAAACAATATGCAGCTGGAGTATTTCTGGATCTCAAGAAAGCATTCGACACAATCAATCATGACATATTAATTAATAAACTGGAACGATATGGGATTAGGGGGGTTGTACTGCAATGGGTGAAAAATTATTTAAGTGACCGGAAACAATTTGTGAAGCTGGGTGTCCATTCCTCATCATGCTTGGACATTGCTTGTGGTGTTCCACAAGGCTCTGTACTGGGTCCAAAATTATTTATTATTTATATAAATGATATTTGTAAGGCATCTGATATATTAAAATTAGTATTATTTGCAGATGACACAAATATTTTTTGTTCTGGGGGGAATCTAAAGGAGCTGCTGGATACAATTACTTCAGAAATGTGCAAAATTAAAAAATGGTTTAACAGGAACAAACTATCGCTAGTTCTAAGTAAAACTAAAATTATCTTATTTGGGAATTCCCTTAGAAATGCACAAGTGCAGATTCATGTAGATGGTGTGGAAATTGAAAGAGTACTTGAACATAAGTTTCTTGGTGTGATTATAGATGATAAATTAAACTGGAAGTCTCATATAAATCATATACATAACAAAATTTCAAGAAGTGTCTCAATCTTGAGTAAAGTAAAACACATTCTGGACCACAAATCACTCCACATTCTCTATTGTTCCCTGATTGCACCGTATTTGAATTACTGTGCAGAGGTTTGGGGCAATACTTACAAATGTTCGCTATCATCAATCTTTATATTACAAAAAAGGGCCATAAGGATAATCCATAAAACTGGTTACAGAGATCATACAAATCCACTATTCTTAAAATCAAAAATTCTAAAATTCACAGATCTGGTTCATTTTCTCACAGCACAAATTATATATAAAGCAATAAATAACCTGCTTCCTGACAATATTCTAAAAATGTTTTCTAAAAGGGAACGGGGATACAATTTGAGGGGGGAATTAAATTTAAAACATCCTCGTATCCGTACAACATTAAAAAGTTTTTGCATCTCTGTGTGTGGAGTGAAGCTGTGGAACAGACTAAGTAAAGATATGAAGCAATGTCCAAGCATGGCGCAGTTTAAAAAGCGGTTTAAGGATATGGTTTTTACAGGGTACAGGGAAAAGGTAGAGATTTGTTAGGGTGTTCTTGTCTAATATTTTCATGTGTGTGCGCATGCACGGGTATGTTGGTATGGGTATATATATATATATATAATTGTAGGTTGTGTATCCTTGAGGTGTTAATGGGGTTATTGAAAATGTGTATATGTGCGTATGTGTGTATATACGTATGTATGGATAGATAGAAACATATATGTGTATATATTAAAAAAAAAAAAAAAATTACACATAACATATAATGTAATTGCAAGGAGGTATTACTGTAGTCTATTGATACTAGATAGTGGAAAAGGGGTGGGATTAAATAAGTTTATGCTTCTTCCTGCTCCTTTTTGAACATGAACGTTATTTGGAGTTGTGGTTGCTCGTTTTCCTTTTGTTTGCTTTGTTCATTTGTCTCTTTTAATTCTATTTTTTTTATACTTTTTCAACATGTTCAAAATAAAGATTCAATCAATCAATCAATCAATCAATCAATCAATCAATTCTATTCTACTCTGCTCTATTCTGTTCTATTCTATTATTCAGCCAAGGTTCAGACCAGTAACCTTCTTGCTGTGAGGTGACAGCTGCCCTACATGTCCTGTTGCTAACATGAAAATAGTGTTATATATGCCTTATTACCTCCCCATGTGTCGGTCACATCACCAAAGCTAGCCATACTGAACCTCTGGTGTTACCCACCTGAACAATTTTGTATGTGTGTGTGTATAGTATGGTCTTTCACACTCATGTATATACAAATGTAATTTTAAAAATCTTCACAAAAACCAGACCTGATAATTCTCTTCGAGACTTTCTAGTATAACAAATGTTATAATGTTACCAATATGAACACCAAGATTCTTAAATAACTTATATACTTCTTAAGAGGTTACCTGATTACCTCCCTGAGGTAGTTAGCATCACCATTGTACAAAACTCCTAAGTCACAGTACTAGCTTGAAGTGTCAAATGTTATTCACTACAAAGTCAGGAAAGTAGTGTCATCAGAGGAAAAAGTCATTATCTATCTGGATTTATAGTCACACTCATTAATTTATTAATGTACAATGTAGAAAAGCACTACCCTAGAGGGCACTTGTACTGAATGATTTGGGTCAGTGAGTGTGTGAGATGACATATTTGATGCCAATATTTACCAGTTGTATCTTTAGTAAAAACTTAACTGAAAACATGCAAATCACTACTTATTATGTGTTTATGTGTACTGTACATTTTTTCAACCCATTTTAATGAATGTTTAATATTTAAAATTTTTCAGAATTACAAGCTTCACCTCCTGCTAAAAGTTCTACACCAGCAGCTGGACCATCCTCTGCTGACAGTGTCGATGCTGGACCAGTCCCAGACCCAGAGGCTCTAAACCAGGAATTTATTCTTCATTTAGAGCCTGTACCAACATCTTCCCTCTGTCAGCCTCCTGCATCCTCCTCTCCATCTCTGCTTCCTCCTGCATCCTCCTCTTCATCTCTGCTTCCTCCTGCATCCTCCTCTCCGTCTCTGCTTCCTCCTGCATCCTCTTCTCCATCTCTGCTTCCTCCTGCATCCTCCTCTCCATCTCTGCTTCCTCCTGCATATTCCTCTCTGTCACTGCATCCTCCTCTTCATCTCTGCTTCCTCCTGCATCCTCCTCTCCGTCTCTGCTTCCTCCTGCATCCTCCTCTTCATCTCTGCTTCCTCCTGCATATTCCTCTCTGTCTCTGCTTCCTCCTGCATCCTCCTCTTCATCTCTGCTTCCTCCTGCATCCTCCTCTCCGTCTCTGCTTCCTCCTGCATCCTCCTCTTCATCTCTGCTTCCTCCTGCATATTCCTCTCTGTCTCTGCTTCCTCCTGCATCCTTCTCTTCATCTCTGCTTCCTCCTGCATCCTCCTCTTCATCTCTGCTTTCTCCTGCATCCTCCTCTCCATCTCCACATCCTGCATCTCCCTCAATTTCTACGGTGTACACCTCGGATGTCCCAAACAAAAAAAGGACAAGGAAAGGTTAGACGTTATGGTATTGTAAATGTACGAAACACATGACAGGTTCGTTAAGTTTGTTAAGATTTCTTTTTCTTAATTTTTGCATTTTTTCCAGTTTTACAGAACTCATGTAAATATTTCATTTGTTATTTTTCAGAATGCCGAAAACACCGTACACAGAAGATTTTCAAATATGAAGAGATAGTAGACAGGAGAGTTGTAAATGTAAGTAATTTAGCCTGCTGTTGTGCAGATTTGTTTGCGTCTTTGGACTTCCCGGATTTGAACTGTGCCTGACTGAATATCCATAAGCTTTTGTATTTGATGAATCTTCACTAATTCAGCCACTGAGTCAGGATTTCACTCCAAATAGGACATTAACCCTTGTGTGGTGTTCATATTTTTGTTACTCAGCCAGTGTTCACGGGTCTGGTGGACCCGCTAGAGTTTTGGCTTTCCAAATTAACACTATCAAACAATTTTATGTTAAATTACTCAACAGATGTTTACTTCATCCCAATTACAAGCCATATGAACAGCAAACATGGTTATTTTTTCCCTTTACCTTTGTTAGATCACATTTATGAATGAATGTGCTTCTCGTTTTTGTTTTTTTTTTGTTTTTTTTTTATAAAATGTTATAAAAAAATAAATCAGTTGTAATCGAGTGGAGTGAGTGGAAAGACACAACACATTTACACGTGAAGCAATATGTTTCACAACTAAATGGGATCAGCTGCTCATCAATGGGGACATTAGGCCCAGGGATGTAAAACAGGGGGAGGTGGTGCACACACTTATCCCACACTGTCCTGATGGCATCTAGCTTGTCTCACTGCCGTTGAGCTGGTCTGTCGTCTCGGTCATCAAAACGGATAATCCTGGAAATTTTGTGGAAGTTTTCCAGAGACATTAATGCACGGAAAGGTTCTTGCCGGTTTCTGCATCCCACAGGGATTCTGTGGATTCCCCTTTGGACCTGAAAACTCCTGCAAGGATAAGAACCCCAAAGTAGGCCTTTGGGGTTCTTAGATGAATTTGGTCCATCTCCTTCCACCTCTCTCCAAAAACACACCATCCTTCTAGATTACTGCAATCCAGAATAATTTTCTGGATGGAATCTGGGATGAAAAGCTCAAATGAAGACTTGATGTCCTGCACATGAGTAACTGTCAGCCGTGTTGGCCCTGGCTTATCACAGTAACAGCTCTGTAGGGTGGCTCATTTCTTGGGCAAGAAGACCATTCAATTTCACCAGTTATTGACATCCATATTTCTTCACTTGCTGTCTGGTGGGCTTGTTCTGGTCCTGGAGCTGGCTGCAGATGGGGTACTCGTCTTCGTTTTGTTACTAAATGATGCTCAACCTCATCCTCTTCTTCAAAGTCACTGTCAGACTCTGAATTTTCAGAAATGTGAAATATTCTGAAACCTCTTTGTCAACATCATCATCCGAAGCCTCTCTCTCTTCCAAAATCAATTGGATGGCCCTCGCAGCAGATAATATTTTGCCATCTTGATCAGTTGTGATAAAGAACCACACTGGCAAAGTCTTATTTATAGTATTATGCCCCTAATTTGCAGGTGGGACAGGGGTATGAGAAAATAAAATTTGGATCCTCAAGAGAGAGGGTAAAATGTGTGGGAATGTCAGAGCAGACGGTGTTGATAGTTGAATTTTCAACAATGTTGCAACTTTGTGCGCGAGCAGGAGGGGAGGAAAACACTATCAGCAGCACCAGAAAGGAGGAAGACAGAGTGTGGGAACACAGGACCTACACTTTCAACACTTTTATTAGACCTGGGTCCAGTGGACCCGAACACCTTGTATGTAATGTAAATGCGTGGGGGGAGGTACAGTATGAGGTCATTGAAAATTAGTTCGGATTTATGTTCTTCACAGAAAATAAGCCAAAGCCAATGAATTTCAGGTTGAAAAAATAATTAATTGTTTAATTTTTCTTTTGAGAAAAACTGAAAACGGGTCTCACAGACCTGAACACCATACAAGGGTTAAATAAGAACAGACCACCTGATACGACCTGGTCGTGCTGCCTTCCTGATGTTTACGTTCTTTAAAGTCCTCCTGACATCATGCTCAGAAGGAGTGATTGATGTGGAGGTGCTCCTTCCCATTCAGTAACATCTGCTTCAGTTAGTTTTGCTTGTGAGCCACAATGTAAGCAGTGTTGCTTTGCTGACATGCACTCGATGCTGGCAGTACAAGCATTGTAGTGGTTCTTATGGTTTTGTAAACTAATTGTATAATATATTGAGCCATTCAATAGTACACAAATGTTTATAAGCTCCTTTTTGTATGCAACTTGCATGTCTTTCTTAATTAATTGTTTGTTTATATCATGTTTTTCAGGAAAAAGAAGAAGTTAAAGTCAAGTGGAAGCCCTGCTCAACATGGTATGTAGTAACAACTTTGTTGGACGGGAACAGACATTCATATTGTTGATAAATAGTTATCAACTCAATTTGAATTCATGTATTTGGACTAAAGTAAATTGGGAGCTTTTAGCTATCGAGCTGCTCTTCTGTGAGGAGCTTGATAGCTGTCCACCTCCAAAGTCCATTATGAGTTTTGGAGGTGGACATGGTCAACACTTTTAAGAGTAGGCATAAGACTTTACTTCTTTATAGAGCTTATAGTTAGGGCTGGTTCAGCTCAGCCCTTAGTTATGCTGTAATAGGACCAGACTGCTGGGGGTTAGTGTCCCCCCCCCCCCCCCCCTCTCTGTCTGTCTCTTTCAGGGTTATGCAGGCTCAGTATTGGTTGAAGATGCAGTCACGTCTCCTTTTACTGAAAACTCTCCCCCTCTCAGTAATGCAGTTCATGCATGTTACTAACTAAACTTCTTCCCTGGAGTTTCTGTGCTCTCTCATCCAGCAGGTTCCAATGGATCGTGGCTGCTGCTGTGGTCCTGCTTGACATCTACTACATATATTAATACTCTCTGACTTGATTTGATTAATTTATATTACAATGAAGGTGTATAAAGCATGACATGAATATAGAAGATATTTCATCCTAAAAAATTGTCATATATCATGTTAGATTATAATATTATTTTATGCCATGCTATACCCCTAATTAAAGATTGTGAATTATTATGTAGTTTTAGTTTGCATTATTCTCCTGAATTAGAAGAAGCTGATAACTATTGCATTAGTTAAACTGATGTGCATTATATTAAACTGTTGACTTATTGTGAATGAATGATATTGTTTTATGATGCATTATACTGCTGAGTTATAAGAAATACTGTTTGCAGAAAGTCATCGCCTTATTTGTCTGATTAGAAGAGAACAGAACATACTGGAGTTTTCTGCCCCATCTCAGCAGGAGCAGATAAACAGGGAGCCAAGGTCGTAGCTTAGGCGCTGTGTGAGAGAAAGCATGTGAATGTTTAGGCTTTTTATGATAAGGTGGAGGCACCAGAGGCTATAAAAGTTTGATCAATGCTCCACCATTTTGAGATCTGATGCTGTCTGCATACAGTTTCCATCTCCCACGTGTGTGATCATTAAAATCATCGTTTGACTCAACCCGACCGGACCAGTGTTGTTATTGTGGTTTTTCTCTTGTCTCCATCCCCAATATTTTTGAACCATAACAATTTACATAATACAGATTTTATTTCTAGCTTTATTTAAATGCTATTGTGTTATTAATATTGTGTCTTAAACATGAACATTTCTTCCTTCTTCTCTTTCTTCATGTAACATTTCTCCTGCAGTGGAAGAAGAATGATGAAATCATCAATCAGCTCCAGCAGGACAAAGAAACAGCAAAGCAGCTGGAGCAGCTTCAGGTTTGTCTTTCTGTTATAAACATTCTGAATTTACTGACCCAACTCTATTTATGAATAGAGTAATTGCACACATCAATATTTACTCACTGTCAGACTCTTTAATATAAATGAATAAATGTATATTAAATTTAAATCTACGTGTCTCAGTTAAATAAATAAAAAAATCCAGGACACATATATGTAAGTATATAGGAGAAAATTGTCCATGCGTATTCCCAGAAAGTTGATTCTGTTCATCTGGACGCAGCGTTTTACACAATTCATTAAATCAGCAGCACTAATGAACATTGGGCTGTGCGTGCAAAGTATTAGTAAGTAAAAAGTAAAACCTGGTTTTAGTTTCAGAGACACTACATTGAAACTAAGATATTTCCTTACCATCTTCAGTTATTTACAAATATTTATTTATATTTTCCAACTTATATTTTCACAATACAGCTTTTATTTACAGATTTTATTTAACTCTGGTTGTGTTATCATGATTGTGTCTTAAACATGAACATTTCTTCCTTCTGCTCTTTCCTCATGTAACATTTCAGCTCCAGGGTAAGACAGACAGTGAAATCATCAAACAGCTCCAGCAGGACAAAAAAACAGCAGAGAAGCTGAAGCAGCTTCAGGTTTGTCTTTCTGTTATAAAGATTCTGAATTTACTGACTTTACTGAACTGAATAATTACATACATCAATATTTACTCACCGTCAGACTCTTCTATATAAATGAATAAATTTATATTAAATTTAAATCATCTGGACGCAGCGTTTTACATAATTCATTAAATCAGCAGCATTGATGAACACTATTTACATAATACAGCTTTTTTTTTAATCTGATTGTGTTATCATTATTGTCTTAAACATGATTGTTTCTTTCTTCTGCTCTTTCCTCATGTAACATTTCAGTTCCAGGCTGAGACAGATAGTAAAATCGATCAGCTCCAGGAGGCGAAAGACACAGCAGAGAATCTGAAGAAGCAGATGGAGTCCAAAAATTGGGAGGTTTGTGTTTCCTTTATACTCAATGAGAATTTGCTGACTCGACTCTCTTTGGTAATACAGAATAGAACAGAATAGCCACATTATTGTCATTCAGAACATATACAGTTAGTGTCAGTATTTACATCAAACTGTACAATATAAATAAACATTACCCCACCACACACTGATTTATTATTATTATTGTTATTAAACTGAAATGTAGAGAGTCCAGTTAGAGAAAACTTCTTGATGCAAAGATCCAGATGATCATAATGTCTCATTATTTTTGTTAACACTTAAGCACATCAACACTTAATTGAGCTTCATTTGCAAATATACTTCAAGACACCTCGGATTGTCTTTGATGAGTGTCTGGATCTTAGATGAAGGCATGTTTGATCCTTCTTCCATACAAAAAAGCAAAAAAGCATCAACAGCCTGCTTCAAATTGTCTGACAAATTTTCATGACATCCAATTCAGGGGAATGTGGTGTTATTCTTCCACAGCACAGTTTCAATCTGTCTCATCTAAATGAGCTTTTATACAACCAGCGATTCTGTTTGTGGTGTGAGTGCAGAAAGGCCTTTTTTCAATACCCTCCCATACATATGTACAAATACACATCTTCAGCAAGATGCTCTGCAGGGTTTTGGAGGTGATTCATTCTGACAGTCCGCTGCATGTGCAGCTCCTGTAATTTTCTTGGCCTGACCTGAGTTCAACCACAGCGGTGCCTGTGCTCTTCTATTTCCTGATTACTGTCCTTATAGTTGAAACTGAGTTCAAACCTCTGAGAGATGTTTTTGCAGCCTTCCCCTGAACCACAGTACTGACAATCTTTGTCTTCAGATCTTTTGAGAATTACTTTGAGAATCCAGTTCTGTCAGTGTTCAGTGTCAAAGAGAAGCACAACTTGAAAGTTTCCACCTTAAATACATTTTCTTATGATTGGACATGCTTGCCTATGAAGTTCAAGGCTTAACAAGCTAATCCAACTGATTTAGTGTTGCAAGTAATCAGTATTGAACAGTTCCATGCATTCAAATCAGTAAAATTACAACAATACCCAAATTGTTGCACAGCCAGATTTTACAACTAACTCCATTCTGTACGTCTAAATACTGCTTCACTAAAAATAGATGTTTGTGAAACACTCCAGTACTCAGATGTAGGAAATGAGGATGAAATGAAATACATGCCACTGTTATCTTTTTGTTGAATGAAGAGTGAATTTTTATGCAGGGAGAGACGTTCCCAGATGTTTTCATATGATTGTTCATTTCAAAACCTTTTAACAAATAATTCAAAAACAGTTTTTGGTGACACAACATAAAACTGAACAGATACGTATGTGTGCCTGCTGAAATTCTCACCATTCAAATATGAAAACTGCCCACATTTAGATTAAGTGCTTAACTTCAGAAAAATTCATTAAAAAGATAAAACGCTTGAATTGTCCCTTTTCTGTTTAAATCCCGACTGAACAGTCTCAACTTTACAGAGAGATCTCAACACTGGGTCCAGATCTGGTCCACGTTCTGCCTGATGTCTGATGTAGAGGATCAGCTCTGTTCCAGCTTTTCATTCAGACAAAAAGCACTGTTGTTTCACTTACATGCATGATTTCTTTGCTTTGTGTGATGGTGCTTCTGTCATAAGTTGACAGAAACGAGTAGACTCAAGAGGAAGTTTATTTTTATTCTTTTATTATTACGTTTGATTGGATTAACTGTGTGTGAAAAGATAAACACAAGAGTAAGACTATTGCAGATGTTCATTTCATTTAAACAGTATCCTTATAAAAGTTGTGGTTATATTGAAATTCATAATTATTCTATAAATGTTGACAGTAATAAGAAATTTGCTATCAGATGTCAAAGTAAATGGGACCATTATTTGTTGTGGTTCAAGTTCATAAACTGAACTCAAAGTACACAGAGCTGAGTTGTGCCAACCCCAATAGTGAAGACTCAATATGAAAGTGTTGCTCAGAAGACAGATAAACATGGACGTATGTGATGGCTGCTATACCAATGATCATAGACCTGCACGCTCATTATGTCCCTCTGTGTGACTTTCTGCTTTATGTGAAGTCGTTAGTGGAAATTATGATGCTGATATGATTTGTTTGATGTGACCAAGCTGCTAATTTTTTACTTTTTATTGAGAAACAAGAAACACAAGTTCAAAAATACCCCATAACACAGTAGTGTTAGCCCCAATAATTTTAGTTATTGATTGATGAATTGATTTATGTAAATTGGATTAGTGTAAGAAAATTGATAGATGGGAAGTTTTTAATTAAATAACTTTTTATTAAAATTCAAATACATGAATTGTTTTAGTCATATTTTTCTATAAGCAGGCCTGAAAAATGACAGAAAGCACTCACAAAATGTCAACGCATGAGACTTTTTTCATGTTTTTTAATGTGCAGTCAGAGAAAAATTATTCTATAATTAGCATCAGCTTCATCAGGAGAAAGAGAAGACGAGATGCTGAGAGGAAAATGTAGGATTTGAGGGATGAGGTTCATCTTTCCTTTATCAGCTTCCTGAATGTGTTTATTCAACTTTGTTCATTACTGTTATGTAAAGAAACTTTTAGATTTTAATCTTTTTTGGATTATTATTTTTGTAAATAAGGAATTTGTATTTACCGAAGCAGATGATTTTACATTCCAGCATAAACCAACCAACAAACCCATAAATATCCATCCATCAAAAACTAACTAACTAACTAAATAAATAAATAAATAATAACTAAGAGAAAAAAGAGCATGTGTTAATAAAAATCAAGGAGCTCATTAAATGTCAGTTAAACACTTAAAAATAACGTGTTTTCTAAAACCTTTGACTGGTGATCTATATAAGAATGACAGCTGTTTTACTACATTAAGAGATAAACTAATCTAAATAAATTAGGATATTGCAAAAGTAATTAGAAGAATATTTCCATTAAAAATATACTGATGTTTTCATTTCTGTCTGCTATTTGGAAAAGATGCTCCAGGCTGAGAAGAGGAATGATGAAAGTGACAGAAAACTCAAAGAGGTAAATCTTTTCACCCAAAGCAGTTCGCTGCTGTCATCTCTCTTTTATCTCTTTGTATACAATCCAAATTTGGAATTTCTTCACAAACATTAATTTTCCAGCACAAAAACATATTTCAGTTCATAGCTGTGATCTTTTTCTTCATCTCTCTTTAGTTGGTAAAGCAGCTCCAGCACGAGAAGAAGAAAACTGAGAAAAATCTCAATGAGGTAAATCTTTGTCACCCAAATCAATCACCTGCTATTATCTCTGTTTTCTACGTGTTCAGGTTACAATCACACATGAGAACAAACCTCAGACACCAAATAACTGTTAGTGAAGCTCAAGTTTGTTCTCACTGTTTTCAAACTTGAAACTTAAAAACATCATCAAACACTTTATGTTTACATAACACGTTTTAATTTATTTTAAACAGATTTTTTTTTCTTTAGTGAAGTTTGTGATTGTATTGTTATATCATCTCTTATAAAAGAGCACGTCTCCAGTCATGTGTCCTCTCACCTGCTGTTGGAGAAAAAGTATTCAGACTTAAACAATCAGCTCTAGCAGGAGAAAAAAATAAAGTCCAGAAATCAGGGATTTTATCTCTCTGTTATAATCCTGCTGAATTTTCTTCTAAACATAAAAAATGCAAAAATGTTTCAAAAAAAGACAAATGCTGAAAGTCATTAACTTGGATATTTAGCACACAGAAAATAAACATTTTAATTCCAGTTCATTATTTTATCTCTGAGCGCACTCTCAGTGTTCTTGTCTAAGGTGACGACTGCACATTAGGTTTATGAATCTTTAAACTGGATCGATGTAAACAATAAAGGCCCCACAGTCTGATAAAGTTGCTCACACATCAAAGTGAATTTAATTTGACTGAACAGATATTCTTGCTGTGTGACTTCTAATTGCTGCAGTGTAAAAGAGACTCAGCAGTATTTATACGTTTTTTTGCATCACACAATTAATGGATGCACACTGATCATTCAGTAGTTTTAGTAAGGTACGGTTTAACAGCTCACACATTTAAAATGTATTTGGCAAGAAGAGATTGTAAGGAAACTTACAAGATACTGTAAATTAAACAATCAGAGGTTTTCAGCTGATTTTAAACCAAATCTCAGATCATAACCTGTTTATGGGATCAGCACAGGTTACCATAGTGATTAACCAGGTAAAAAGAGAGAAACTTCGGTGACACAGAAAACTCTGACTTTAATGTAGACATGAAATATTAAACTTTGGAGCCATCCTCTCAAAAACTGCAGACAGTGTCTAAGCAGATTTAACTCAGTTTGTGATGCTGGAGTTAAGAAATAGGTGTTCTCACTTATAGTTTGTTAGACCATGTGTAGATCCATCTTGTACGAGTACAATATTACCAGTTTGTTTGGTTGGTTGGTGCTAATAGACATTAGTTTGTGTTAGCTAACTAGTGAAAAAACCTAACTACTAATCAAACTAAGACGGCACTTTTGTACTGCCCATAGCTGCAGCAATGAGATTTATGTTTAGAAAAACAAGGATCTACTGTCCACTTTCGCTGTCCATCTCTGAAGCAGTCAGTGGTTCTTCAATTATAAAACAGGAAAATCCACCTGTTAGCTTTAAGGTTTGCAGAGCACTTGTTAGTCAGGTGCAAAGGTGCCTCACCTGACTAACAGCTAAAGTTTGACACTGTCACCTGTTTCATTTTTCTTCGTGGGGTCAGGTGTACAGACTGAGATCTGCTAGGAGGTGGCAGAGCAGATGTTCACAAGCTGTAAGCAGCACTATTTATGCTATATTCAGGTGTAATGTAACCCCCAGTTACTCTCTGGGTTAAATATCTTTTTCCAAACTCAACCAAAAGGTTTCCAACATAACAAGTTACTGTGATGTTTCCCCATCATCTCTTTTTATATGGTACAGATACTGATACTGAAATTACAACTCGAAGCATGCATGAAAACAATCGTGAGAAACTAAACCATCAACTCTGCTGTAATAAAACAGAAATTATAAACAGACAAGAGTTTAAACTGTTGTTACTTCCTCATTTATCAATTTTCTGTTTTAAAAAGTGCCTCGAGGTTCACACAGACTTGGTTCTTTTTTTTTTGTCAGAATAAACTTCTGAGCAGAAGTCCTAAAATAAAACTTTACTCTCATAGTCACTGAACTTTTTACTTTGCTCTATAGAAACAAAACTAATATTACAGGGCAGCTGAGGGTGTTGGGACAAACACTTTAAATCTGTCTTCCACGTTTACTGACTGTAGTTTTTACAGATGTGATGAATTGTATTTACACAAAAGAAGAACACTAACTGATCTCTGCCAACAGGTTTCCCGCAGCAACCTATTTAACTTTGGCTTTCGGAGATGATCCAATCAAAACTAATCCAGAAGTTGCTCAACATGTAACTGAGGAGTCAAAAAGTCAAAGAGCTTCATCATGGAGAAACTTGTTGTTTGTTATGTCACTGATTCATGTTTAAATAATCAGTTGTTCAACTTGTAACACTTTAAGTGAAGTAAGCAAAAGCTCTTATCATCCATCTAAAATTCCCAAATACTAAAGTTTTTCAGTCCTTGTTCAGTTGTACAGAAAAACTAATAAACCTTATCAACTAAAAATATGCTGAAAATGCACTGCTGATTTATTAACTTAATTTTGTTTTTTGAAAGATTTTAAACTTGTTTTAAGTTAGTAAACCAACTGATCAATAAAAATTTGATCAGGTAACAACTCCTGAGCCAAAGCACTATTCTGGGAACATTTTTGTGTCTATGTGTTTAATAGGGTTAATATTTTGTTCATTTTTCTGTGTCAGACAAATAGAATTGTAATGTTGCTGTACCTGTGTTATTGTGTTTCAAAACCATGTTTATATACGTCTGAGTTCAAATGTTAATTAAAGTGAGAAATGGAAGAAACTATGTTGGATTTTTAACGCTAAATTTCAAACTTATTACTAAAATAAATATAGTTCTAGTTTTTCCTGTGCTATATATAAACATATTTTGTTTCTTTCTTTTCTCATACATTACATTTTCACTGGGTGTCAAGCAAACAATAGCCAAGCCCGAGTGCATAACACACACACACACACACACACACACACACACACACACACACACGTATGTATATATATGTATGTATATATATATATATATATATATGTATGTATATATGTGTATATATATATATATATATATATATATATATATATCCCTCCTGAGGGAAAACAATAGAGGCAGCCGTTACACACGTATCCCAGCAGGCATACACTCACACTTTCTGACTGTGCTTGAAGACTGACGTGAAGTCAACTGCAATAATCCCGCGCTGGTGGAAGCTCCATCGCTCTTCTAAATAGCTCCCCAGACGAGCCCAGGTGAGGAGCAGGTGTGTGGCAAGGACTTAAGGTGTGGGCAGTCCTCAAGCTAGGCCACGCCCCTCAGGCCTGACAGTGCCTGTAACATGGCCACAGAAAACAGCAACACACACACAACTGCCTACATACGGATGTGGACAGAGATAAGAGGCAGTGCAGACAACACACCAAATGATAATAATAATGACAATAATAATAACAACAGTCATAGTCCCCACTGCCCACAGACCCCGAGTCCCCAGAACCGGGTCCGTGACAATATATATACATACGTGTATTATTCACATCTTAAACCACAAGCTGAGACTGAAATGATCACACTGAAGTATTTTAACTCTACTGTGAACAAACGTTTTCTCGTGCGGTTTGTCTCTAAGAAGCTAAAATTACTCGAGTGTCTGCAGCATCTAAAATAATCACACGCTGAGTAAAATGAGATACTGAGAGGTCTTTAAACATGCTCAGCAGGCCTGTGGTTTTAAACTCTTCTGTGCATGACAAGTTTAACAGCAACCAACAAAGTCAACAGAATACTGCAGGAAAAAAAGTATATAGTAAAAAAAAAACTGAAGTCGAAGTATTTTTTACAATATTTGCAATCACCTGTCATAGTGTAGCTCTTATAATTGTCCAGTTTACTGCACTGTTCTATTATCTAAATGTTAAAACTTCCAGAACATTCTCCATTAGTCATCAATCAGTCATCTTTATATACAGATTAGTGATGGTAAATTAGATTCTTTTTACTGAATCGGGTGTTAATGAGTCACTCACCAAAGTGAATCGGGTGTTTTGAGTTATTTGATTCACTGAGTCAGTTGACCAGAGAGTGCAAAAATTTTACTTTTTCACTCAAACTTAATTTGTTTCCCTTTTCATGTAAATCCCACTGCAAAGATGAATGAACCCCAAAACAACTATTTTATAGAGAAAAAAAGAGCAAAAACATTTCTAAAATTAAGCAATTTCCTATCCAAATTGCTTAATAAACATTTATTTCGTTTATTTGTATTTTATTAGTATTTTCCTTAAGTGTGTCAACTATATATTTTCTTATCTAAATGTCCACTGCGCTGTGAGCCAGGGGGCGGTAATGCGCCTTAACATTGGTTGCCAACCAAGAAGAAGAAGAAGCTGTGAGCCAGGAGGGAGGGGGTGAGTGAGTGATTCGTTCGCTCTTTGATTCAGCACAGGAGGGAGGGGGTGAGTAGCTCAAATGTGCTGTTAGCATGTTAGCAGCGCGATGCTACTCTGAACCGAGGAGCTATTTCCTTGATGTGAGCTTCTACTCAGGGTTTTTTTCTTCCAGTTCAGAGCAGAAATGCTTTTGTTACGAAACTGGCTGTTGTTTCCCCCCCCCCCCACGATTTTAATTATAAGCTAGATATATTTCTACTAATGGAATTAGTTTGCTAACAGCACAGGGATGAGTCAGTGAGTCAGTTGGCCTTGTGAATCATGATTCACGAGTCAGTAAAGTGATTCTCGAGTATTGAACGATTCGTTCACGAATCGAACATCACTAATACAGATACCATTTTACAGATATGTCTGTGTAACACTGAGTTTTCTAAAGTGAAGTAATCCCACTAACTGGGGCGACCGTGGTTGGGAAGCGTATCTGTAACCGGAAGGTTGCCGGTTCGATCCCCAGGCTCTCTGTCCTGGTCATTGTGTCCTTGGCCAAGACACTTTACCCCACCGCCTACTGGTGTTGGTGCGATATGGCAGCCTCGCTTCTGTCAGTCTGCCCCAGGGCAGCTGTGGCTACAACCCTAGCTTTCCTCCACCAGTGTGTGAATGTGAGAGTGAATGAATAGTGGCATTGTAAAGCGCTTTGGGTGCCTTGAAAAGCGCTATATAAATCCAATCCATTATTATTAATAACAGCAGCAGAACCACCATCACAATGGTGAAAATAGTCCTCAACATTAGGAACACCTGGACGACAGAACAAGAAGATGAGCAGGTCTCTCTGTGAAGTGCTGCAATGATAAAAATACATCTGCTGTAAAACAAATAAGGTTCACCTTTAAATGACAGAATGGGAAAACTGATTGTCTCCACTTAATTATATTTAGCTACACTCTAAAATTATCATTTATTCTAGCTCTTAATTTCTGATTTAAAATGACTGAATTTGTACCTGTGACAGTCAACAAGCTCTCTGGTGATTCTCCAGTATCAAACATCTTACACTTGTAGAGTCCTTCATCAGACCTGGAAACTTTGTGGATGCTCATCTCTCCTGTGTAGCTGTTCCCGATGAGGAAGCCATCTTTATAGAAATCAGCTGTGAGGTTTGAAGTCTTTGTCTTGTTCCTGCAGCGCAGAGTCACATTGTTTCCCTCCTCGACAGGGACAACAGGACTCTCTAGGACAACAGAACCAGCTGAAAAACAAGACTTTTTATCTGATACAGAAATCTGTAACATTTCAAACCAAGCAAGCAAAACACTGAAATAATAAGTGGAACAATTTTTTAAGTTAACAGCTGCCATGGCAACGAAATTTTGGACTCATTGATAGTCACTCATTTTAATGTTAATTTTTATTATTAAGAGAGAAACTTGCTCAGCTGCTTACCCCTGTTTTCAACATGTGCGGCCAGCAGAATAAATACAAGTAACACTGAAAAATTAAAGAAATTATCAGCCAAAGAGTTTGTTACTGCAAATATAAACTCAGTTACAAATGATCTTCTGCACACGACCTCCTGCTGAAATATTTATAAATGATGACATTTTAATCTGTCAGACCTTCAGTGAGTTTTATTTAATGCAAACTGTGAACATACTGACAAACATGACAAAGACCAGATTGACAGAAACACTGTAATTAAATAAGTTTCCAATGTTAATGCTGTTAAAACAATTTGTGGAAGTTTTATTCAAGTACACAGAAATATGTAAAACCAGAGAACTCACACATTGTGAAGCAGACAGCTGTAATCTTCATGTTGTCCTGCAGCTGAATGTCTGAGCCTGAAATACAGCTGCTCTGTACTGCAGATAAAAACTTCCTCTTCCTGCAGTTTGACTTCAATAACATGAAGCCTGACTCACTGTGGTTCTACCAGAGAGCAGGTAAAGGACAAAGAGAGCAGTTAGAAGTTTGATACTGACCATGAACTGCAAAAACAAGTCCAGCTGAAACTATTCTTTACATACAGATGAGTTACAATATATTTGTGTCTTTGTTTTAGGTTTTGAGTATTTATCGCTTCCTTTAAATTCAATCTGCAGATCAAACAGCAGTTTAAGATTAATATCGACCTCTACTGCAGTCTGCACGTCAAAGTGTCCTTAAGAAAGATATTAAACGCCATGTTGCCCAAATGCATCCACCAGAGTGTGAGTGAATATTAAACTGCTTAAACACCAAATGCTCTATGAATGTCTGTGTGATTGTATCAATGAGGCTTGTAGTAAAAACAGCTATGAGCACTCAGTCAGAGTAAGAAAGACTGAGAATGCATCATCTATATTTATTCAAAGTATAAACTGTATTTATAAATGTCTCACATGTGAAGTCTCTTTAAACCACATACTCTATTGTTTTTATTACATGTGATTAGCTGTTTCCTATATGACACATCAAACAGTTTTTCAGCCTTGTTTGTATTCAAACACTGAGTGATGATGATTCTAAGGGCCTGTGACTGACTGGAATCTAGAACACAGGTGAACATTCAATTAGTCTTTTTTATTTTGCTTCACGAGGTACTTAGAAAGAGTTTTGTTTCCTAGCATTACTTTTGTTTTGTTTTTTTCCAGCAAACAATAAATCCAGTCACTCTGACCCCGCCTCCCCCTCCTTATTTCATGATTTGGTTTGGTCCAGGTGCTGCTAGCTGATGCTGAGCAGTAAGATGGTAGGATGCTTCTGTTAATAGTGATAATAGGAGCCTAAGTTTAAAAAGAAAGGGAGACGGGTGGAAATGAAACTCGTAGTGAGGTCCACATAAAAGAAACTGCTTGACTTTGCTAGTATTAGATAGTTCACTTCACTTCTAACAGAAAAGAATGTGTTTGTGTTATTTTAGCAAACATGTAATTGGTGCAGGCAGACCCTTTGTACGTATACTGCAAGTCTACGAAATCACTGATCTGCCGACCTGCTGCCAGGTCAAACAGATCAAACCTCTTCTTCAGGCTCAGCTGTTCAACTCCCATCTGCATACTCTGTACACTGAACCACTGATACCTGAAGAAGTTGATGAGTTGTTTTATGTCAACAAATGAATAAAAAGAATTTTTAGATCTCTGTCTTTGAGCTCCACTAGGTCTCAGGACAGAGACATATTTTTGTTGCCTGTACTTTGTTTGAAATCTGATATACAAACAATTGTTTTAGTTATAATTGCCAGTACGTAATATTATTTTTAAAAAAAAATCTGATAAAGTTATAATTACAATGATTAAAATGTAGTGTCTTGCACATATTTCATCAGTCATACACAAAATCAATAAATCTATTTCTCTTAGCAGAATATTGATCCATGTCTGCAGAGTCTTATATTTTTAGGGCTGGCCTGGTTTGCAAAATTAATACCGTGGGGCCGAAAGTGAAATCTTTTTTCACAGGACCCCAAATCACCGGTGGCACCCCTGCGACACTGAAATGGATAACAGATGATATAAAACAATCCTGAGAATCAGTGTGTAACAAATCAGTCCTGTGCTGCCACCTTCAGTATGATAGCTGAGATAACACATCACATGTGAATGTTTCCCCCTTTTTGAACACCATAAAGACAGATATGGTTTCAGCTCTATTATTTTATAACAGGCTCAAAGTTCAGCATTTGACACACTGTATACCTGATCTAACCAGATTCAACAATGAGTGTTAACCTGATAAATTTATATTTTTCCAGCATTATACTTTGATTAACAAGAACTTTGAATTTTAAGGGCCTGTTTTTTCCATAAAGCTGAGCATATATGATGGATCTGGAGTTGATAAGCCAACGTAAGTTAACGCCATCAGGTTAAGTATTTTCAGACACCTTGTAGTCTCACACAACTTTCCACAGTTTCATCTGTTTCAAATTGTTTATTTTTAGGTTCTTGTTATGGCCTGTGGCCATAGGAAATCTGTGTTAGCTGCTGTGCTGTGTTTCTTTGCTGTGTTTTAAGAATCTCTGCAGGTCCTTCCTCTAATGAAGAGCAGTGGGCTGCTGATTGGATCATGGATCATGTGACTGGGTTCAAAAAGCCGCTCTGACAGCTGCAGGGAGAGAGATAAGTGAGCGAGAGTGAACCAGTTGACAGCAGCCTGGCCCTTCCAAATTCTTTGTGTGATTTTGTATTGAGTTGTATTTTTGTTATTGACCAAATATTTATTTTCCACCCTAATTTATGAATAAATTCTTTACAAATCCTACCATGTGAATTCATGGATTTTTTTTTCACATTCTGTCTCTCACAGTTGAAGTGTACCTCTGGTGCAAATTACTGACCTCTGTCATCATTTTAAGTGGGGGAACTTGCACAATCGGTGGCTGACTAAATACTTTTTTGCCCCACTGTATATAAATAAAACCACTTTTTTTACGCTAGTAATTCCTTTTGTGCATAATTTTATATTATTGTTAATATAAATTAATTATAGCAACAAAACAACCTGAAGAGCCGGTTCGGAGCCGAAAGAGCCAGCTCTTTTTAGTGAGCCGAACTGAAAGAGCCGGGTGTCTAAAAAGAGCCGGAAATCCCATCACTAGCTAAAACTAAACAGAGCTCCCTGAAAGGCACAGCCAATCAGATTGACCATATTTGTCACATGAGGCAGGACTCCAGTAGAGGACGTAATTTAACTCTTTCTGCACCGCTGGGTGAATGAGACGTTGACAGATCGTTTTTTCTTTCTATCATTGTTGTTTTTCTTTACTCGAAGAGATCAAATTATTGGTGGGGACAATTCAATAATCGCTGGATATTGGTGGGGACATATCCCTTCTGTCCATGCTAAATCTACGCCCTTGCTCCTGTGACTAGCCGTCATGTCATGGAGTGGGTGGGAGGTATTATCCATGATTGTCTTTATCTTGGACAACATCTGCCTCTGACTGACTGATCTTAATAGTCTTTTAACTCGACTCAGTTCCAAACCTTGAATGCTCCGTTTTAGTTTTTCAAGATCCTCATCCACTGGAATCCCTTATATTACTCCCCTTGTTTTATTTTGCCCTTTTTTACATATACTTTCAATATACATTATTTAATTTGAACTAATTTCTCCTATCGCCAGTTTCCAAATTGGCGTTCGAATCAAACTTTCATCCACACCCCACTTCCTACCTTGTCCTTTTCTACGGGAGACCTCTGTCAAAAATAAAAGTTCTTACTGTAAATGTTCTCCAGGCCTGCAGAGGGCGCCAAACAAACTGTTTGGAAAAGATGGATGCAGTGAATTTTTAAGTGTTTTAAAATTAATCTTACATACGTGACATAATTTTGAGTATAATTTTCTACTTATGTGGATATAGTATATGTGCAGCACTGATTTGATTTTTAGTGAAATTCATATAAGTTTTTAATAACAAACATCAATTGAAAAAATGTTTTGATAAAAAACTTTTTTTTTTTTTCAAAAAACCATTCAGGAATATTGCACATGTATTGTTTAGTGCATTACAGTAACCTGTTGCTGTAATGCACAAAACAGTCATGAAACATGTCACCAATATAAATGGAGCAGAATTTGAAGTATAGATGAAAGTCATTTTATGAAAGTTTGACCATATTTGACCCTAAAGAGGTCAGAGGTCCAAAGCAACCTGATATTTACAATCCACATGTATCATTCCATATATGCTGTCAGTACCAATGATGACAGAGGTTTATATAATCGGCTATAGCATTATCATTACTCTGACCTTCTGGTTGAGCTGTTGGATTTAGGGAGAGGTCAGAGGTCAAATCTGATATGATATTTTAAATCTTTATGCTATGAAAATGTTGACATTACCCAGCACACTTTTAAGAATCATGCGGCCCTGAGCTCCTCCGGCAGGCTGTTCCACAGACGAGGACCATACCACTGAAAAGCTGCCTCTCCGTGAGTATGTGTCCTGACTTTAGGGACAATTAAAAGGCCAGTACCAGAGGACCTCATGGTCCGCGAGGGTTCATATGGTAAAAGCAGATCTGAGAGATAAGAAGGCCCAAGACCATTAAGACATTTAAAAACCAATAAAAGAACTTTAAAATCGATCCTGAAACACACGGGGAGCCAGTGCAGCGATTCTAAAACCGGTGTAATGTGGGCCCGCCCTCTGGTCTTCGTCAGCACACGAGCTGCCGAGTTTTGCAAGAGTTGTAAAGTTGAAATATTCTTCTTAGGAAGACCAGAGAGCAGGGCATTACAGTAATCAATGCGACTGGTAATAAAAGCATGCATCAGAATCTCCGTGTTGGCCCGAGAGAGAATAGGGCGGACTCTGGCTATATTTTTTAGATGATAAAATCCAATTTTGGTTACATGTTTAATATGTGGGATACAGCCAAGCTCAGAGTCAAAAATAACACCCAGGTTTTTCACTTGTAGCGAAGGACATAGTGAAAATGCCTCTAATTTAGACAAGAGTTTCTCTCTCTGAGCCTCAGGACCGACAATTAAAACTTCAGTCTTGTCCTGGTTAAGCTGTAAAAAGTTTTCTGCCATCCAAGATCTTATATCCAAGATACAGTTAAAAAGGGCATCCATTGGTCTGGTGTCATCAGGAGACACGGAGATGTACAGCTGCGTGTCATCAGCGTAACTGTGGAAGTTCACTCCATGCCTCCTGATGACACTGCCGAGAGGCAGCATATACAAATTAAAAAGTACAGGGCCTAGAACCGACCCTTGAGGCACACCACATGTCATTTTATGGATCTTAGAGGAGCATGTATCCATACTCACCATAAAAGATCTGTCAGAGAGATAGGAAGTGAACCAGTTATGTACAGCACCAGAGAGGCCCACCATGTGTTTCAGTCTGTTTAAAAGAATAGCGTGGTCTACTGTATCAAAGGCTGCGCTTAGATCCAGTAGCACCAGGACTGAGAGCTTTTGGGAGTCCCAGTTACATCTAAGATCATTTAAAACCTTTAGGAGAGCCGTCTCTGTGCTGTGGTTCACCCTAAATCCAGACTGGAATATCTCCAGGATCTGTCTATCATTGAGAAAATCAGTAATCTGAGTAAAAACAAGTTTTTCTAAGATTTTACTTAAAAATAGTAAGTTGGATACAGGTCTGTAGTTATTAAAATCATTACAATCCAAATTGCTCTTCTTCAGAATGGGCCTCACCACCGCCGTTTTAAAGGCAGCAGGGAAGACACCCAACTGAAGAGAGCAATTCATCATGTATAAAAGCTCAGCCTCAAAAAATCCATAAAGTGTTTTAAAGAGTGAAGAAGGAATTGGATCTAAAAGACATGTGGTGGGTCTCACTGTGGAGAAAACCTTCTGAAAGTTCTCAGCATTAACCAGGACAAAGCTGTCCAGTGTCTCCTCAGGTACAATCGAGCCCTCAGATGTGTTTAAAATCATATCGCGATTAGATAAAATATCAGATCTGATGGCGCTGATCTTTCCCCTGAAGTGGTCTGCAAACTGCTCACAGAGCGAGTCTGTGGGGGTTCTTTGGGAGCTGTTAAAATCAGGGTTAAATAAATGATCTATGGTGGAAAAGAGGACCTTGGGATTATTTTTGTTATTACTGATTATTTTGGCGAAGTATGAATTTCTTGAGTTCCTTAATGTATTATTGTACATTTTAAGTTGCTTGCAAAATATTTGATGGTTGATAGTATTTTTATTTTTCCTCCATCTCCTTTCTGCTGCCCTGCAATTTCTTTTGAGTTTTTTGACTTCTTCGTTTCTCCAGGGTGATGCATGGTTTACGTTAATCTTTTTGGTGGTGAGTGGAGCAACGGAGTCAAGGCTTTTCTTCAGTTTGCTGTTGAAATAACTAAAAATCAAATCAGAATACATTCAAAACTTTTAGAGCTGTTGTGTTTACAGACAGAATGAAATGCTACCAAAAACATGAGCTCCTTGTTTAAGGTAAGAAGAAACTGCGGAAACCATTTTGAGGACCTCTTTGGTTTACACATGATCTGAACTGATCTGATGCCATATGCAGTCAAGGTCACCCGCCCCTGTGTTTGTCATGCTCAGTGTTTATCTGATAAGATAAGATACCTTTATTAGTCCCACGAGTGGGAAATTTCATAGACAGACCAAGGAATGTGCAGCAATGAACGTTAGAAACTGATCTGACAGGAATGTCTGGTTTGCAGTGACTCATTAATATTGAGTTTTGTTTCCTGCTCAGCTCCCAGTGACTTGTTTCACTTTGACAGTTTGGATTACTGTGTAGTCTGGGGTCTATCTGTGGTAAGTCTTCTTCTATTTGTTTGTTTTGGGGGTTGTTTTTGAGTCAGAGAACAAAAAAAAAAAAAAGCTTATAACAAAACACTACAATTTGTGGTAACAAAAACAAAAAAACAGGGATTTTTTTTTTACATGTTAGTGAGTAAACTCTGAATAAAGTCAGACTGTTGTTTTTCTGTGAAACCATGAGCACATACTACATGACGAATGTCTCTCAGTTGTTAAAAGCTCCAAATGTAGCAGCAAAGTGTGAGAAAAGCTGTATTTATGTTGATAAAGAACTGTTCTTGGAATCAGAGACCTGCACTTAAAGCAGCACTTTGTCTCATCGGGGTGACCGGGTGAAACTCTGAGCTTTCAGTTTTAGTCATGTGCTTAAGTTACACTGCTATGAAGCAGGTTCATTTCAAAATCAAAGCTCATAGTCTGAGCTGATCTGTGTTCCTGGTGAGTGTTCTATTGGTCACCTCCAGCCTTGGCTGAGACTTTGTGCTTTTCTATAATATATTTGCCAAATAGAGATAAAACACAGGGGTGTGACTACTGTTTACTACACTGTCAAAACACGTATGCCCTACTCAGGACTTTTGATTTTGGCTGTGTTACAGCTTGTGATGGGGATGTTTTTCTTTTTAGTCAAATTTTTGAAATCGTGTGTCCCTTACTCTTGCATGTCATCCGTAGCCTGCTGATGTATTTTGCACCATTTCTACTCCTTTATGTACAAAAATGACGCCGGTGAGGTCGGCTGCCGTGCTGGATGCTCTGCCCCGACTTCTCCACTTTTTGCAGTTTTTCGTCACTTTTTGCTATATCTGCCATAATCTTGCATGGGCATCATGCAAAACACACAAATTCGCTACAGTAGAGACACTTTGGTTTCTATTGGTCTACAATACACGAACATTTCACCATGTTTAACTTCGGACCCAACCTGGCCAAAGGAGATCCTGAAAGAGAACAAAGGACGCGACCCTAAGCGACGGCCTCGGGGTAAGAGAGCCGGCATCAGGAACAGGCTACGGGCTCGCGCACATGCCCGTGCCCAGTATCCTGCTAGCCAATGTTCAATCCATCGAGAACAAGCTTGATGACCTCAGAGCCAGAATCAAGTTCCAGAGAGACATTCGGGACTGCAACCTCCTCTGCTTCACCGAGACTTGGCTGAACCCAGCGATACCAGACCACGCCGTGAAGCCGAGGGGGTTCTTTTCGGTTCACCACATGGACAGGACAATGGAGTCGGGGAAGAAAAGAGGTGGTGGAGTGTGTTTGATGGTGAACAACAGATGGTGCGACAGCACAAACATCTCCCCACTCACACGCTCCTGCTCGCCCAATCTGGAACTTTTGATTGTTAAATGTCGCCCCTTCTATCTCCCTCGGGAATTCACTGCGGTCATTGCCTGCACTGTTTACATTCCGCCTCACGCGGACTCGGACACTGCCTTATGTGAGCTACATGAGGCTCTCGCACATCATCAAACACTTCACCAAGATGCTGCACTCATTGTTATGGGAGATTTTAACAGAGTGAATCTCAAACGGACATTTCACAACCTTCACCAGCACATCAACTGCCCCACCCGGGGCACTAGGACATTAGACCACTGCTACACCCCGTTCAAGAACTGTTACAAGGCTCAGCCCCTGCCGGCATTTGGAAAATCGGACCATGCCGCCATCTTCCTCATGCCTGCTTACAAACAAAGGCTAAAGCAGCAACCACCAATCAGGAGGGAGGTCGCTCGCTGGACGGACCAATCAGTGGCCACGCTGCAGGACGCACTGGATGACGCAGACTGGGACATGTTTAGGCGCAGCTCTGATGACATCAACATGTTTACAGAAGCGGTTGTGGGATTTATCGGGAAACTAGCGGACAACACAGCAGAAAGAACTATCATCCGAACATTTCCCAACCAGAAGCCGTGGGTGGATAAAAACGTAACACACAGTATCTATCTATGAAAAGTAATAATCTGATAGCTAAGCTTTCCTTGCAGCCCATTACACAATCAAAACAATCAGCAGCAGAGTTCACGTCAAAGATAAAGATGCCACTGACCAAAAGTTATTCCCTAAGCTGCAATTTAGCACCATGGTAAAGTAATGTGTTCACTTTAATCAATAGCAAAATGTCTGGTGTCTTAACTCTGGAGTTAATGGAACACAATAGTGCTAAGTGCATGTTGATGACCTCATGACAGTACTTAACATATTAAAACATATTAAACATGTAAAATATGTTTTTAATCTTGAATAAGTTGATTTTAGATATGAAATAAACACATTCTTATTATTTCTATGACCTCTTGCATCACATCTTGTATCACTGATGTATTTTCAGAGGAAGATGCTTCCACAGATAGATGTGCTCTCCCTCTCTCCACTTAAAGTCTTCAGTATTTTGGTTTTCCATCTACTAATACACTTAAATAGAGGTAAGCTTGATGTTGCTTGCATAATATTTTTTTACAGTGCATATAAACAAAACATTAAATATGTTACATTTGGTACAAACAGTATATATATATATATATATATATATATATATATATATATATATATATATATATATATATATATATATACACACACACATATAGGCATTCAAACTGGCTACAAAAATTAGTAAACGCATCTTTCTTTCGTTCTTTGTCTTTTCCTCCTGTCTACAGCGGAGTCTCAGGTGGTTGGTCCACATCAACCAGTAGTTGCATTAGTTGATGATGATGTTATTTTACCGTGTCACGTGGAGCCTGCAGAGGATGTGACAGCTCAGATATTGGAGTGGACAAGATCTGACATGAACCCAAGATTTGTCCATGTGTGGCGATCCGGTCAGGATCTGGTGAATACAAGAAATCCTTCATACAGGGGAAGAGCATCACTGTTCATCAATGAACTGAAGCGTGGAAACATTTCACTGAAACTCTCCAGAGTAAAACTCTCTGATGAAGGAACCTATGAATGCAGCATTCCTTTAATGGAGAAAAAATCTTTTGTTAAGCTTGTGGTTGGTAAGTAGATACACGTCATATGTTCATGGTGTAGTGGATTATGATATGATATAAATCATAAATCCAGCCAACAGGATTTTGGTAGAACTGTCAATGAGGAGCAAATGGTGAGATTTTCATATTTAGTTCCAGTGAAAGTTCATAATTTCTGTAGGTTGAGGAACTATTTTATCACAGAAATGTTTATTAATTTAGCATTATGTTATTATTCATGATTAACATTAGAAAAAACAACACACCTAATGCATCAGAATTTTTTAATAATTTAATAATTGGGAATTACTGTCCATAATATGTGTTTTTTCACCCACTAAGAACTTTTCTAAACTCTTCATTTTACTCAGCATCACATGCTGCCAGGTCACTTCTCATCAGTTTATCGGGAAGTGGCGAAAATAGAGGAGGAGTGGTGTTACAGTGTGAGTCTGCAGGCTGGTATCCAGAGCCTGAGCTGCTGTGGTTGGACGGTGATGGAAACCTCCTCTCTGCTGGACCTACAGAGACCCTCAGAGGTCCTGATGACCTCTATACTGTCAGCAGCAGAGTGACTGTGGAGAAGAGACACAGCAACAACATCAACTGCAGAGTCCAACAGAAGCAAATCAGCAAGAGCAGAGAGACACACAAACATGTTCCAGGTAAATATCGGTTATAAAATGTATGATATGCTTAATTTCAGCCTAAATCAAAATCTGTTGAAATAACATGTAATTCTGTGTTTATTGTTTCAGATGAATTCTTTGAGCTCACATCCTGTTCTGCTGCTCCCATTGTTATTGGTTTGGCTGTTAGTTTGGCTGTAAGCATCATCTTGATTTTGATTGGAGTCTTTTTCATCTGGAGACAAAACAAAACAAGTAAGATACAAATTGATTCACCATGCTGTCTAAATTAATATCTCAAGTTATTCTAACAGGTTTTGAAGCAAAGTGTAAATTACACTTATTTTTTATAAGCAGCTAAACATCATTGTGTGTTATGAGATAAGGCACGATATATGCACTTCATCATTTAGTTTAAAATGAGATGATTATATGCTGCGTTATCATTTTAGCTCAAGACAACATCATATTGTAATCTTGTCTATGCTTTTAACAGATGTCAGGAGAGCTCACTGTGATGCATGTAAAGAACAAGAAACAGCAAACCGCCCTGAAAGTGACAAAACTGAAAGAGACCAAGAGCAAGATAAGCTCATGTCACAGGACATCGTTGCAGTGAGTGATATGAACGAAACACAAGAAAATGAACAGACAGAAAATTTTGAAAAATAATCAGGATGTTACATGTATATGGGGAAGAAAGAGTGTGAGTGGAAAGAAAAGAGAGAAAATGAAAATGGCACAAATAAAAAGAATATATGAATAGCATGTCCAGGGTTAGCTAACAGTGGAATAAATCTTTTAGAGCAATTATACATGACAGAGAAATAGTTACCATCTTCTGATATAAGAATAGATGATATTTTTCTGCCGTCCTGATATTCACATCTTTTGTTTTGTCATGTGTCATTGTGCAGTTTGTTATGCAGGATCTCACAACAGAACTTTTTCTATTTTCTCTTAAGTCTGGAGCACTTCCCAAAACTCAGCAACTGATCACTCTTAATCTCCACAGTTTCTCATGAAGAAGAGTCCAGAGTTCTTCTGTAACTAAAAAGCCATATTTCCACAAATCCACCAAAGATACAACTAAAATCACATGTATTCACTTTTAAATTAAAACCTTACATAATGTTAACATGTTTAAGCTATAGAGGCAGGATGGTGGTTAGCATAGTTGCAACAACACAGTCCTGGGTTCATATTGTTAATTTCTTAAATGAAAACTATTAAAGTTTGCATATTTTGTCATAAGCTAAAGAGAACATTTGATAAAAGCAATGACACTTTATAGATGAGAGATAATAAAATTAATTCAGTCAGTCTTCAGTTTGATTTTAATATTTTATTCTTGCTCTCATATACAGTTACCTTAGTTTAGGGTCAGTTAGAGGTCAGATTCTCTGTGCGAGCTCTTTTCAGAAAGAGAGATTTGAAACAAAACACAAGTGCCTCAGTGGTTTTCAGACTGCTATGGTTTAACAGTCCAGATAGTTTTGTCCAGTCTCACATTTGTGTTGATATATGTTTGTCTGTCAGCTTGAGCAAAACCAACATCCAGATGACGAGATATTTAAGAGGGCCAATGAAAAACTGAATTACAATCTGAGGAAGAAGGATGGAGAGTTCAGTGAGCCGAAGAAACAAGGAAAACACAATTTCACCGTGTCAAGACAAAGTTGACCCATTTCCAAAAAAAAGCCTCTATTCATTTTTGTAATGCTTCACCTCAAAAGAAACCAGGAACCTAAACTCATGCAAAATAAGTGAACAAACACACTACCAAACCAAAGACAAATACAGATAATATGCTACAACTAAATTAAAGGCTGCCTGCAGTAACCACTGAAAACATTTATGTTCCTAATGATTGACATCATTCCCCCTATGGCCACGCTCACAGTGAAGATAGAAATGCAATAATATCAAATTATCAGAAGAAAAAAAAAATTCAGAAGAAACCTTAAATGTCTTTAAGATGTTATAAAACAAAAATATGAGCATGAGTAAAACATTTAAAAAATGCAAAAAATGTCCTCAAAAGAAAGTAATCCAAACTCCAGTCGGTTGTTAACCATTCCTCGCCGTCAGTCCCCTGACCGTGGTCGGGAGACGCGAGGGGAGATGCTTCCTCCAGGGCCGAAGTTTGTCCTCCTTCGGGGTTAACTCCCTTCACTTTTGTGGAGTAGTGAGGCAGACAGAAATCAGCTGAGGCACTGAAGGAGAGTACTGAAGAGATGAGGCTTTAATAGCAGTACTGCACACTTCAAAAAACACACTGCATAGCCTGTAGCCCGTTAGAACGCTGCTCCCGGTCGCCTTCTCTACCCATGACACACTCTCCCTCTTTTTTTCTTCTTTCGCTCCCCGCGTTTCCTTCACGCGCATGCTCACACACACATCACATACACTCCTTACTGCACCCAGTCACACACAAGATGGCAATTCCCGCAACACGGGCAAAAGCAGATTTATTATCCAATGAAATGAGTGATGAACAAACACACTGCCAAACAACAGACACAATGTGCTACAGCTGGAAACATTCATGTTCCTAATGACAGCAGCACTCACTGTTCGACCACACCCATAGTAAAGTTAAGGCTAAACCGTTGTGTTGATCTGTTTGTCTGTTAGTGTGAGAAAAACCAACATGCAGCTGAGGTGAAGCTGAAGGAGGCAGATGAAAAACTGAAAGCGGCTCATCGACAACTGGAGAAGAAAGATGCAGAGATCAGCAACATGAAGAAAGAAGTAAACACACACAGACTGTTGTTTTGAACACTTCAGGACAAACACATTTATTTACTGGGACCTCGCTCTGTCCTCAACCATAAACAAACAAACATGCAGCACATTTACATGTATTTTACACTTTATTAATGCTTAAAAAGAAAACAAAAACCCAAACTCAGTGTGTAAAAACAGATTTATATTTAAAAACACAGACAAAGACTCTACTGTCTGTTATCTAAAGAAAAAAACAGGAAGACGACAAGACCCAATGTCGTGTCGTCTTCTTGAAAAACTGGACAGTGAATAAAAGCTGGAGATCGAATCAAACACTGTTTCTCATAGGCTCAAATATCTTGTCCATCTCTCCCTCTCGCACACACTAATCTGCATATGTCTTCTCTCTCTCAGCCAGACACAAGCAAACCACCTCCTGAGAAATCTCAGACCAGTTTTGAGGAACAGAATAAGAGCGGCTCAGCCAATCACAGCTCAAAGACAGGTGACATCACGTTGGTCGAGGTCGAGAGAAATGGCAGCTATATCTGTCTGAAAAACACTTCCAGTGAGGTACTGCTGCTTGCATGCTCATGAACAATGAGTACTACCTAAACACAATCCACATGTTCCATGTATTCAGAAATATTTTAAAAAGGTCCTTTTCACTTATGTGGACGTAACACACTCATTTATAAACACTTTGGATTTAACACACACTGAACTTTATTATTGCCTCATTCATTTTCCCCCTTTTTTATTCTCTTGTTTTCCTTTTACAGAATAAACTTTTGTCAGGTTGGAAGTTAAAACTACAGATCAACAACAGAGAAAGTGCCACATACGAATTTAAAGAAAACTTTATACTGAAAGCTGGAGAGACACTCCTTGTGAGTCTCTGTGTTACTAGATTTTTCGTTCAGTCTCTCTTATTGTTACTTTTAACTTGGACATCTGTGACCTTTTTATTGGTTACATTTACAGTTACGGGAAGATGCTGTCAACAAGCCAAATGAAACTGATGCTGTCCTGCTGTGGATGAACATGGTCAACTGGAACATTGGAGACGACGTGAAGATCGACCTCATCAGCAACACTGGAGAAGAACAGATGCTGTTTAAAAACAAGATCATGTAAAATAATCAGAGTCACTTTTCTGAGGGATAAATTAAATAAGAGCATTATTACATTTTATGTATTTCATATCATTTTAAGTCAGTTAAAAATTTTGTGGTTTTATTGAATTAAAAAGATGTAAATAAAAAGATGTTCAAAAATGAGTCTTTATTATTTAGAGGTGCAACACAAATATAGTTTAACTGCAATGATGTGGACAAACATTAGACTTTGCTGTGTGTTTTAAAGCTGAGGGTGCATGAGTGAAAACTTGAAAACAAGATCTCTTTTTATATTTTACTTGGAAAAGTGATTATTATTTGTTTTTTAACATAAGTCACAGCGACCACTCCCTAGTTTAGACTATTTGCATTACAGATGTAATTTTTGGTTTTTCATCCTTTAGCACAGATTATAGAACAGGAGGTGTTTTGTAGTTAGTATAGTTAACACTCTTCCAAGGTCCTGAGAAATTACCCAAATAACTACGGGATAAGGATGAGGCCTTACCCCGTACCCAACTAATTGGTGATGAAATGTGAAGTTACAATTCTTTTCCATAAAAAAGCATTTTTATTTTGTATATAAATAAATGTTGATGTTGTGCGATGGGGTTGTGTGCCTTAATTTTACTTATAATTTGCCAAATCACTACAACAGACGGCTCAAGACAATGCCGTCCAGAGTAAGGATCTTGTTAGCCACAGTGTTTCTAAGAGTTTTACACCCCGTTACAATAACCTCAGTTTAACCAATAAAAGTGGGTATGTAAACAGAACTGGTCTTTGCAGCCTGTGGAGCTTCATAATTAACCTCAGTGTGAGTGAAGAGGACTCTTTTAATAATAGCAGTAATAAAATGTTATGGCCAATGGTATCAAACGCTGCACTTCAGTCTAGCAGGGAAGATTTCAGCATTTCAATATGAATGAAGGCTGAAAACTGATTAGATTAATGTCTGATGATCTTTTCTGTGCTTCTTCAAGTTTGTAACACTGAACATATTTAAGGATGATTTAAGGTTCACAGGAACAGTTTAATTAGACACACATTTACTATATTTCTTTATACTCTTTCTTTCTTCCATCACTGATATGTTAAATATGATTACTATCAGAGGAGAAAATAAACCTTGTGTAGTTTAAAAACTTTTTATTTAATCAAACTGCAATGTTGCTGAACTCTGATCGACGTGTCTTTTAATCTTGTCAACAAAGCTGCCATTTATCATCTTGTGATAAGTTCTCTCTGTTTCTGTTGCACATCTCCCCCCGACACTCTCTTCTTCACCTGTCATGTGCAGGTGGTCCAACCCCTGCCTGCCTCCTTAAACTGGGGTGTTTAAATCTCTTTACCTCTGTTGTGAACTTCACACAAAGTTTGTGGTAACAAAATCAAACTGACGAGGATCTCGTTTGAAAAACACACACTCACGAAACAAAATAAAAACAGACTGCTCAAAGTGAAAGCAGAGCCCTCACAGCAGGTAGTACAAAACACAGTGACAATGTGCGTATTAGATACCCTCAGTGCCAAAAGCATAAATATGAAAAATGTAATCTCCAAGAATATCCTAAACATGGCATTGAGGGAGGTGTTACAGTGAAAACAAAGCAGCGAAATTTTCATCTGAAAATGTTGAATTTTAGTAAAAACAATGCTTTGTAGTTTCATACTGTTGTTACAGACAAAGCAGATGTTTAAAGCCTTTGGACGCACATTTGAAATGGCGTAAGTCTCCTTATCAGCTGGAAATATTAAAGCCATAAAATGACTTTTGAGAGTGGATAAAAACTATTGAACAACAGCAATGTTAGTCTGTTCCAAAATTTGAATGTACGTGTGTTGAAGGTGCGGCTCTCATTGAATTATTAAACATATTTCCCTTTAATTTCTGAGCCACAAAAACAACAACTTTTAATTTTCTTCTGCTTATGTATCGGCCTCGGGTAGCTCTACTTATCATTGCTGATTCAGTTGTCTGTTTGTGCTACTTTTTCAAGGAGCAGTCGATTATTGGTAAGGGTGACTTTATGTGTTTAGCTACTTAAGTGGAAGGACTGTGGAAAGTTTTACCTTACATACATACATCTGACAGTACAGGTTCTGAGGTAACTGTTTACAAGATGTTGTATCCTATTCAAAAGTTCTTTGCAATTTTACATTGATAAACATTATCCTTAACATATTTGACCCCCATAAAGTGCTATGGCCATCACACTGTCATTTAGAATTGTTTTAATAACTCGTGTCTTAAGTGATTCCAGCACACAGAAAATAAAAAAGCTGTGTGGTTCATTTTTACATCACAAAATGTTAGAAATAAAAGCCGTTCACAACAACCCGTAAGGCTGGGAGTTTAAAATGCAAACCAATCGAAGCAGAAGTAGAAGACTATAATGTCACAGAGCACACGGTGTCTAATTATTGTGTAGACATTTATAAATAGCTTAATAAAGATGCTTAATTTCTTAAGAAATATGCAGGTGGAGTGGTCTTTACCAAAAGTAGAAGTTACATCTGTTGCTAAACCACTGTGCACCACAACTTTAAAAATCTATGGTGTGTGAGGCTGTGCAAATAAAGGGGGACTTGCCCTTCTTGAACCTGCTGTTGTGCTGCTTTTTGAGTGTTTGAACCGAGCGTGTGACAAACCATCTGTTGGGGGTTGTGGATTTGACACCTTACCATTGTGAAAGTGAGGAAACATGCTTCTGGCTGAGCATAAGATTTCTGCTTACAGCTTAGAATCTCAGCTCTAAATGAAGTTCAGATGTTTTTTTAAGCATGGCTAATGTGACTTTGACTTCTAAGGCACACACACACACACACACACACACACACACACACACACACACACGCTCAGAGAGAGAGAGAGAGAGATCATTAATACAAAAGATTGCAGCAGGTTTTGGATTTTCACTCTTTGTTGGATTTAATATGAACAGTCACGTAAAATTAATTCCAGTTTTTTTGCCACCCATCTGCTCCTCATCTGGGCTCGTCGGGGGAGCTATTTAGATGAGCGATGGAGCTTCCACCGACGCTGAATTATTGCGTTTGACTTCACGTCAGTCTTCTAGCATAGTCATAAAGTGTGAGTGTATGCCTGCTGGGATAAAGTGTGTAATGGCTGCCTCTATTGTTTTCCCTCAGGAGGAATGTGGGACGAGAAGGAGCAGTGAGCACGGGGAGTGCAGGGACACTGGAAAAAAAAAAAAAAAAGTAAAATTAGGTTTGATTAAATTAAACTCTTTTGAACAGCAATGAATTCTACCTCTCTGCTGATGTGTTCCAAACAAAAAATGCTTTCTACATGGCCAAATTGTGTGCTAACTACCTCACACCGCCTTGTCTAGGGTCCGAAAAACATTAAAACGATATGCCCTGCAGCAGTTGTGAAGTAATGAGGAAAATACTGTGTGTCTGATGGGGTGTTTTTATATAGGTGGACTTTGTTTCAGTTGAACTCTGACATGCAGAGATAAAGAGCAGGTTGTAAAGAAAAGTGGAAACTATAGAGGTGCAGTGTGCACCTTTCTATGTGAACATTAGGGTGTGTGTCCTCGGATGCTCTTGTTAAGGAAACAACCAGTGTTGTTTTTTATGACTTGTTTTGCTGACTGTTGGGCGGCCACTTGTAACCCCCTATGTTTAATCATCAAGTCTTACTGTTATTACTACTACTGGAATATATACTTAGTGCTCCAACGTTAAGGTTGTCTGGCGTGTCTATGTAGCACGAGTTTGGGCTAGGAGGTTGAAGTTGGTGGGGATATACTGCGGTCACCTTAGTTCAGAAATGGGACCAAGTAGATGGGGTGGGTGGAAACTATGGCCCACAAATGTGGTTGTTACACCTTGTGTTATTGTTCCTGTGTTTGTTTGCTTTGCTTTTATGTGGGCTTTTTGTTTTTTTCTCTTCTTCTTCTACTTCTTTTTCTCTTTTTGTTGTTTTGTTTGCGTTTTTTTTCTCCCCTCCTAGTTACGGTCATCTTGTCATAGACCAGTTTTCAGTAAAACATATATACGGCTGGTTATAGCACTAACAATAGTACTGTTAGATTTTTGTCTTGGAATGTGAAAGGCTTGAATGGTCCGGTAAAGAGATTTCGGGTTCTCAGTCACTTAAAACATCTCAACGCAGATGTAGCTTTTCTCCAGGAGACTGATACTAGAGCCAGATGAGTGGCAATCTTAATTAGCAATAAAATACATTTTTCTCTCTCTACATTGATTGCTGACAAAAATGGAGGATATGTAATTGTTGTAGGGACCCTCATGAATAACCCAGTTGTTTTAGTGAACGTCTATGCCCCAAACTTTCACAACGCTCTGTTTGCTAATAATCTTTTGAGGATGACTCCTGATCTTCGGAGGTGATTTAAACTGTGTTATTGACCCAGCTATTGAGAAATCTGTCACTGGCTCTAGAGCATCATCTGCTATGTCCAGGGCTTTCTCATACTTTGGCTACGTCCACATGTACCCAGGTATTTTTGAAAATGCAGATTTTTCTATGCGTTTGCACCTTTTGTCCACGCGTAAATGGTGTTTTTGGTCACTGAAAACGGAGATTTTTAAAAACTCCAGCCAGGGTGGATATTTTTGAAAACTCCGTTTTTGCATTTACGTGTGGACGAGAAAAACGGAGAAAACTCAGAAAACGCAGCGTCAAAGGTGTGCGCCTTTTTGACGTCACACTGTGCACCACTGTTATTGTTTCGGTGAAATGAATTTCTACAATACTGTTACTGTTAATTGTACTCTCTGCAGTGTTTAAATGCTTACATATACACACACAGTTACTGTCCCTCCACACATATGACTCGGTTCTGCTTCTATGCCCCATCCTTGTTTACTATTTCCCACCGAGGCTTCTAGACTTCTGATTGGCCAACATTTCTACACAGTTAGGAATATATCGCCACCTGTTGCTTTGGCATGTTCCTAGCAGCGTTTTCCTTCATTTCTGCGTTTACGTGTTGATTATTTTTTTAAACGAAAACGGAAAGTCTCCGTTTTCAAAAATACCCGACGTAGCCTTTATGACCCAAAATGGATACATTGATCCTTGGGGGGGGGGGGGGAGTTTATCCCCAAGCCAGAAAATATTAATTTTTTCAAATATTCATATATTCTTACATCCATTAGTTTTTTTTATAAATGGCTCCATGGCTTCTAAAGTTTGCAACTCTGAATATCTTCCAATTTTTATATCTGATCATGCTCCATTAGTCCTGGATATGGCTTTGTCCCCTGGCTATAAACCTCAGCATCCATAGATGTTGAATTCTCTACTCTTTTCTGATTCAGCTTTCTGTTACTATATCTTGTCTGCAATTGATAATTTTTTTTAACTACAAATGACCGGAGGATGTTTCAAATTCTCTACTTTGAGAGACACTTAAAGCTTACCTTAGAGGCCAAATTATTTCCTATTCATCTCTCTTCCTATTCATCTAAATCAAAGAAAGCTGAGCAAAATGAACTCTGCCAAAATTCAAGTTTTTGCAGATTCATTGAAACAAGGCTCTCTCCCTCAGACACTAAAACACACTTCTATCTCATTACTGCATAAAGATAAAAAGGACCCCACCTGTTGTAGCTCCTATCGATCAATAAGTCTTCTTAATGTAGACTTTAAAATCTTATTCAAACTGCTAGCAACCCGTTTGGAAAGAGTTCTCCCTTCTATTATATCAGACGAACAGACAGGCTTTATTAAAGTAAAACACTCCTTTTTTTATATATACGGTACCTTCTACTTCCAGCGCCCCCGTGTGTTACAGCAGCTCTGCTCATTCTGAGTTTCTTTCTTTCTCATCTTTTTTCTCGTAATTTTTTTTTATAACTAACGTATTAGTAATTAGACTCTGCAACCATGTTCTACCGTTTTGTGCTAGTCCTGGTCGTTTTTCTCAGTTTATTTCTACTTTTTTCACCCGTGTCTGGGGACCCAGAGAAGAGATCCTTTGTTTACAGTAAGGATCAGCTGTTAGCGCTGCGTCCTGCAGCGGTACTGCCGGCGGACAGACCCGATATTCCCAGCGAGCTGAGGAGGAAAAGACGGGGGTGTCGTGCTGGGAAGGAGCGCCGTCGCCCGAGAAGGAGACGTTATCGACCATCTCTTCCTTCTGTAATTATTGGAAACGTAAGATCTTTGCCCAATAAGATGGATGAGCTCACGTCGCTAACCTGGTCACAGAGGGAGTACCGGCAATGTAGCATCATGATGCTAACGGAGTCGTGGCTAACATCGCTAACTCCGGACACAAGCGTGACACTACCGGGATTCCAGCTGCTGCGAGCGGACAGGACCAGAGACAGCGGTAAGAGGAAAGGAGGGGGACTGGCAGTATTTGTGAACGACAGATGGTGTAACCCTGGGCACATCACTGTAAAAGAGCAACTCTGCAGCAGAGACATTGAGCTGTTAGCCGTTAGCATGTGTCCGTACTACCTGCCCCGGGAGTTCTCGCATGTTATCGCGATAACAGCGTATGTCCCCCCCCTCGGCCAACGCGGATGCAGCCTGTGACTCTCTCCACTCTGTGGTCAGCAGACTGCAAACACAATCACCGAGAGCCCTTCTCATAATATCAGGGGACTTCAATCATGCCTCACTGGACTCCACACTGCCCACCTTCACCCAGTATGTGACCTGCCCAACCAGAGTCAATAAAACACTGGACTTACTGTATGCCAATGCAGAAGAGGCATACAGTTCATCACCTCTCCCTCCCCTGGGCAGATCTGATCACAACCTGGTGCACCTTGTCCCTGTGTATGAGCCCTTAGTGCGCAGGGAGCCACCAGCCACCCGCACAGTACAGAGATGGTCAGAGGAGAGCGAGGAGGCTCTTAAGGATTGTTTTGAGTCGACTGTGTGGGAGGTGATTTGTGATGACCACGGAGAGGACATCGACAGCCTTACTACATGCATTACTGACTATATAAACTTCTGTGTGGATAACACCGTACCTACCAGGACTGTACTGTGTTTCTCCAACAACAAACCTTGGATTACCCCAGAAATTAAAACCGTCCTCAAGCAGAAGAGGAGGGCCTTCAAATCCAGAGACAAAGAGGAGTTGAAAAGGGTGCAGAGAGAGCTGAGGGGACTGATAAGGAATGGGAAGGAGAGCTACAGGCAGAAGATGGAGAACCAGCT